>NC_091563.1:29692916-29722916 GCF_042767895.1 Penaeus vannamei
AATTATAATAAAGATGGTAATAATAATAACAACAATAATAAAATGATGATAGTAATGATCTTTCACGAAAGAAATTGTAACCTCATGATAATACTGTCATAGATAAACACCATAAGGTCCTTGTCCTTTGGTTGAGAATATAGATGTAGAAAACACAGCTATACATTCCTCAACCATCCCTCTCTCTCTCTTTCTCTGTCTGTCTGCCTGCCTCTCCCACTCTCTGTCTCTAACTCTGTCTTTCTTTCTGTCTGTCTCCCTCCTCCATTACTCTTCCTCTCACTCTCTATCTCCCTCTTCCCCTCCCTTCCTCTCTCGCTCTCTATCTAATCTCCTATTTCTACTTCCACTGCGCACCACAGGGTTTTCGCAGTAGTCTATCTCCAACAGTTGCACGTGTGTATACATATCTTATCAAGATTATACAAAGGGAGAGTGTGATGTCACAGTATTGATAACAGCCCAACCATACAGCTGATGTCAACCTTCGCCCTTTTCTTTCTTAATCTATCCCATAATGCAAATAATTGTTTATCTGTTTTGACGTGTCCATTATTATTGTTGTTGTCATTATTATCATTATTATGGTTATTTTCATTATTATGATCATCCTTATTGTTATTATCATTACTATCATTACTACTATTATTATCATTACTACTATTATTATCATTACTATCATTACTACTATCATTATCATTACTATCATTACTACTATTATTATCATTATCATTATAGTTGTTAGTATTATCATTATCATTATAGTTATTGTTATTACCAATAATGTTACCATCACTATCATCATTATTATTGTTACTATTATCATTATTATATAATTATCATCATTACTATCGTTATCATCACTTATTGTTATTAGCATTATTATTGTTATAATTATCTTTATCATTATCATAATTATTATTCTCACAATCACCATCATCATTATCATCATTATTATTATTGTTGTTATAATTATTGTTACTATCATCATTATTATGATCACTGTTATTGTTGTTTCTATACACGCACAATCAACACCCAGTCCGCCACACAAATACACAATGAGTTATGGACTTACGTATGACTGCAAGCTCACGCCGCAAAGGATATACATTTCACCATTTCAGATAACTAGATGTTAATGTCATGTTTGTTGAAGATTCAACTGTTTACTTACCGGTTCTAGAATCATGTGAGTCAAGGTGGCTTACAGTGTTTTATATAAGTAAATATACTTTTGGGCTCCTCTATCCACGCAGCTGCGATTACCTGGACCCTGTATAGAAAAACTTTACAAAGGCTTTGTACAGGAGCTGTTCACGGACTTCCTGAACAGCAAGAGGTGGAAGGAAGTTGACTGACACTTCGGCATCGTGAAAACCTGTCTCGGAAACTTCAAGAAAATATAATTGGGGTAAGCAAAGCCCGCTGAGAAGAACTTTGGGTTGTAAGATCGGAGAAGTTTCTGTTCACGTGATCGGCTCAGTGCAGGAGGAGGGGGGGAGGGGGGGAGGAGGAAGGCGTGGAAACCTCCTGTTCCCATGAACAAGTCGTTTCGAACTCAAAGGACTATTCCAACGTCAATAGCAATCCGTGAAAGTACTTCTTCATCCAACAGCATAATCTTTAATGTTTAGCCGTAACATATCAGTCTTTTAGCACCGGTAAGATGTTTCATTCAGCACAGTTCACCCTTGAATTTACGTTTCCCACATAATCCTAAAACACGAACCATGTCATCTTATTCTTACACTTTTATCAAGATAGGTTTGCGTCGGCCAGCCGAGATGACGCGACTAGTTTGGCCAACTCCCTATTGCATGGCTTGCACTGGCCAGCGCAGCGGCCGTCGTCTTACGCCAACGGAGATGGTATTGCGATAGCCACCCGGGCCCCGTGTAGCCTCGGCTCTCTCCTTCACAAGGTCACAAAAAAGACAGCTCAACTCATCCTAGAGCGTGAGCCCACAAGTGTCAACCTAATTGGAAAGGGAACAAAATTAGTTGTGTCCAACAGTGATGTATATACTTGGACAAATAAAGAAATGGAAGTCTGCTGGTCCCCTGCTGGTGGGTGTGGTTCGTATATACATATATACATACATAAAAAAATATATATATACATATATATATATATATATATATGTATGTATGTATGTATGTATATATGTACATATGTATGCATGTGTGTGTACACCCATCATTATTATCATTTAATAGTTATTAATATTTATATTTCTATTATCATTTTTGTTATCATCATCGTCATCATTGTTATCATTATTACCATCAGTTATCATTATCCTCATCATTATTATCAATATTATTGTTATTATCAATGATGATATCATTACCATCATTATTATCATTTTTATTATCTTTATTATCAATATTATTTTGATTATGATTGTTAATTATCATTTTCATGATTATCATGATCTTGCCATTACTATTATAATTATAATTATTTCTATTATCAGGCTTAATAACAGTATCATCATCATCATTATTAGTTACCATTGTTATCATTGTTATTATTATTATGGACATTATTATAATTAATCATTTTAATTATTTTAATACTATTTTTATTATCATCAGGATCATCATTATCATTCTTAATATCATTATGATCATTATCAATATTTAATATTATCATCATTATTACAATATTACTTTGTTATCATTATTATAATATTACTTTGTTATCATTATTATAATATTACTTTAATTGTTATCGTTATTACAATATTACTTTAATTGTTATCATTATTACAATATTTAATTGTTATTATTACAATATTACCATAATCATTATTTTCATCATTAACATCATTTTCAGCATTAGTATTACTACTATTATTATCATCATGATCAATATCATCATAATTACCACTATTAATGTTATCGGTAACATTATTGTTATCATTATGTTTAGGGTTTACCCAAACAATTCATTCATGCTACGTAATTAGAGGTGAGGTTCTCCGCAACTAGTCAAGGTCACGTAAGATGATCACAGGATGTGATTCTCGACCCGAGTTCCCGAATTAATATATATTTAAGCCACGTTTTTTTGGTCACAGAAACATTACCGAACGCATTCCCACAAGAGCCAGTCATGAAGGTTTTGATGCTACTTTTCCTGTGTTCGGTTGCGTCTTCGCTGCCCACAGACTCGGAGCCAAGCGGCTTCTTGGAAGCTGCCGCCAGTTTAAGCTCGATGATCATGCTTTCGGAAAGGAATGAAGTGATTCAATCTAAGCCGACACTGGATGACTTCGTGCAATCATTAATTAGTCAAGTTAAGGAATCTTCAATAATTCAGGAGCTGAATCTCCTAGCTGATGGAATGGCGTCTGCTCGGAGGAAACCGGACGCTGTTGGCAGTCGGCGTGTTCGTTCTCTTGGCAAGGTCTTGGGCTCGGATAAGAAACACAAACCCTTCTTCGGAGGCATCACCTTCACGTGGATTTTCGCCAGGATGGAAGTCCCGTTCCGAGATCTCGCCTTCAACTTCTTCGAATCTCCTTGTCCTTCGCAGAAATGGGGATGATTGCACTTCAAATGAAATCAAAATACAGATACAAAGAACGACAAGATTTTCGCTATAGTTTCATCCCCAATACGAGATGAATATATAACTAGGTCAAGCATTCTAAGAACTTACTCTTTGGTGAATCTACCAGACGTAAATAGTTGCTTATTTACGAACTGTTCATATCAACAAATATTTATCGGAATTCTATATAGATCACGCGTTTGGATAATTTACTCTTGATTTGCGTCTTTACGACACCGGAATAGCATTTTATTTGCAATTGCTTGTGCGCAAAACTTTTTTTGTGTGTGTTTAAAATTTAGATCTAATCGCGGGAATAAATAAAATCCATTCATGCATTTTGAGACCTTGATTTTACTATCTGTGTTAATCAGATTGAAATAACTTGCTTGATTACTAAAAAAAAATATATATATATACACATATATATGTAAATAATTACAATTACAAAATTCACTTTCAACATCTATGTTTGTCAGACGGAAATAACTGTTTATTTACTAACATGCATTTATATTATTTAGATGATTGCTTTGTTGCTCGATTCAACAAAGCTTAATTCCACTGCGTTTTCCTGGATTAATGATTAGGTTAAGAGACCAGGTACTCTTACCTTATCATCCACTTGTTTTCCATCTTTCTCTGTTCGATTTTACTTCATTTGGTTTTTGTGGTAGAAATATAAATATAAGTGGTACACAGAAAGCGCCCAATCTTGGGTAGAAATGCTGTTTTTGTAATAAAAATGTTAGCAAATATAAATGTATACTCTATACAAATTGGAAGATTCCGTGTATACGCACATACGCATACACACATACATACATTCATAACTGTGTATATATATATATATATATATATATATATATATATATATATATATATATATATATATATCCACACACACACATATAGGCATATATATATATATATATATATATATATATATATACATCCACACACACACATAGGCATATATATATATATATATATATATATATATATATATATATATATATATATATATATATATATATATATATATAAATATATATATATATATATATATATATATATATATATATATATATATATACATCCACACACACATATAGGCATATATATATATATATATATATATATATATATATATATATATATATATATATACATCCACACACACACACATATAGAAATATATATATAATATATATTTCTATATCTATCTATCTATCTATCTATCTATATATATATATATATACAGATACACTCACGTGTGTCTGTGTGTGTGCATTTATATTCATGTATGTATATTTTTGACCATTACTAATTCTAAGTCTCGGAACAACAGCGTTTATAACCATGGGTAAATACATGTAGGAAATAGCACACACACACCCATATGCATGTATACTTTTCATGAATGAATGCCCCTGTGGTGCCCTTCACCTCAATCCTCCCCTACACAAAACAAATACAAGTCCTGGAGTTACACATTGTCCATTATCACTCACGTGACAAAACATATTATATACATCTTACTATTTGTATTTTATGAAAGAACACCCTAGGTACCCCTCCCCCCTTACTAAAGACAACAGTTATGGAATTACTCAGGCATCTAATGCGTTCTCTCGTTCCATAGGATACATATGTAACATCTGATAATCCTGATAAGAAAGGTGATTTCATGTTTGATGACAAATATTACTGTTGGTGTTCTGATATTAGAATAATGTGAGTCAAGGCAACCTACAGTGCTTTATACAGATGGATTCGCCGTTGGGCTGCACAGTCGTGTCCACAACAGCTTCACGTGCAGATCTACCTGACGAAAGGCCATCCCGGTCTGCGGAGTGGACGGGCCCTGTGATGGCCATCAATTTAATGGCAAATGCTTGCTTACTGAGAGTATGAAAGGAGTGAAGTGATTCAGTCCGTGTCGACACTGGACAACTTTGTGGAGACCTTAATCGACCAAGTAAAGGAATCTTCAGTACTTTCAGGAGCTGAGTCTCCTAGCTAATCAAATGGAGTCTGCCCGGAGGAGGAAACCGGACGCTGTCGGCAGTCGGCGTGTTCGTTCTCTTGGCAAGGTCTTGGGCTCGGAGAAGAAACGCAAACCCTTCTTCGGAGGCATCACCTTCACGTGGACTTTGGCCAGGATGGAAGACCCGTTCCGAGGTCTCGACTTCAGCTTCTTCGTATCCCCTTGTCCTTCGCAGATGTGGGGCTGATTGCATTTCAAATAAAATCATAATACAGATATAGCTGATTTTTCTTTATATAGGTGCATTTATAGAATATCAGTATGATAAAAATCTTGCCAATTCTTTAAAGGCCATTTTATCAAACGCATTATAAGATTGAGGTTTTTGTATTATGAAAATGTATATACAATGAAATAGATAACCTTTAACATAAACAAAATCCGAATACTGTAAGAAGGAAGTATAACCTGACGTTGCCATTCAAACATCCACCATACGACTACTTTCAATCGAATCTCCTTGTCCTTCGCAGAAATGGGGCTAATTGTATTCTTGAGAAAGAAAATCTTATATATATACCCTATGTTCTTTGTAAACCTCAATTATTGAGATATATATCACTTTTTTGTGTGTGAAGAAAATTGAAAAGACTGTGAAACAACGATTTCTGATTTAAAACGATGTAGGTCACCCCCTCCATATTAATTTATATCAGTAAACAATAGCTTCCTGACAAACATTAAACCATATATCCGGTTTCTGAAATATCGCAAACATATTTTCTCTGTGAGTAACAAAACCTCGGGCGTAAGAGCTGGAGAGAGGGAGAGGAGAATAATTCATTTATTGAAAAAATAACTAATAAATCATGTTGTAAACATACTGATAAGCAGATTATGCACTCGGATGTGGTTTGCTAATGAAAAGTTTCGCTTTGTCTTTCCCAGTGACAAAATAATGCAGTAAGAACCAACGCAATGAAATATAAGAAAGGAAATATATGGGCTCTTTATAATTCGTTTAATATCTGTCCCTATTTTTGCTTTTCAAACATTTCATGGCAAGATCAGAGACAACCCTCATCCATTTTTTTTTTTTTTACAAATCGGTCGCGTTCTCACGTCCCATAGGATGCGTACGTAACATCTGATAATCCTGATAAGAAAGGTGATTTCATGTTTGATAGCAGATGATACTATTGCGTCCTGATATTAGAATATTGTGTCAAGGCAACCTACAGTGCTTTATATAGATGGATTAGCCATTGGGCTGCACAGTCGTGTCCACAACAGCTTCACGTGCAGATCTACCTGTCGAAAGGCGGACGTTTCAGAGGACAACCTTATTACTGCTTCGTGTAGTTGTTCACGGACTCGTTCCTGAACACAAGAGATGGAAAGAAGCGGAGTGACACTTCAGCGCCGTGAACACCTGTCTGGGAAACTTGAAGAAACTAGCGTTAGGAAAAGAAAATCCAACTGAAGTGAAAATGGGTCGCAAGATCGGAGAAATCTCTGTGGAGGTGATCGACCTGGTGAAGGAGAGAGAAGGAAAGAAAGAAGAGAAAAGGGAAGGCGTGAAAACCTCCTGTTGCCATCAACAAGTCATTTCAAACCTTAAAAATTCCACTGACGACGCTCGGAAGTAAGAGATGTAAGTATTTTCAGACAGGGAAGAGAGTGAATGCATTCAACCATATGCTGTTTCATATTCCTCACTGCATATCCTCTTACAGTCAGATACACTCGAAATTGGCACACTGCAGCAAAAATATAATACATATTATTTCAAGCATGGTAATGAAAACCGCCCATACATCACACTAGCTTGGCGGCTTCCGCGGCCAGCGCAGCCACCGTCAGCGAAGTCTCCGAGGGCCATCCCGGTCTGCGTGGGATGCTGCGCTGTCAACAGGGGGGACTCGCCTAATCTGGAGTTTAACATGGTGGGGGTACATCACGTCCACTACACAGCCACTGTCAGTGAAGACTCCCAGTCTGCGTGGGGACGGACCTGAAATGACCGCGAATTTAAGAAGAAAAGCGTCCATTGAGAACCTGAACGGCGAAAGATGAACTAGTCGAAATAGGAGCTTCGGTGCTACCGCTGTGGGAGGTACAAGGAACATATTTCAAAATAAAACATGGCCGTTTCAGTAAAAATAATCAGTTGATGAACTCAGTGATTTGAAACCCCTTCCGTGTCATAATTCTGATCAGATAGAATAATGAAAGCAAGGTCATTGTAAAAGTTTCATTGTTAAGTTAACACGCACATGCTCCCGTACACTTTACATGTCTATATAGATACACATGATGATAAAGATAAACCTATGATTACAGAGCGATAACAATATCAATAAAATATCAATGATGATAATAGAAGTGACAGGAATAACTAATGATAACGACACTCATGATGATGATAAAAATGCTGTTATAGTAATGACGATGATGATAACAGCTATAATAATGATGCTCATAATGATACTAATACAACAATTGCATCTACTACTAATTATATTAGTGATAATAACAACAATAATAATAATGACAAAGATGATAATGATAATGATGAAAACAATAATGACAAGAATAACGATATTAATGACAATGATAATATACACACGTCATAATAGAAATGATAACGCTGATATAAATGATAATGATAATTATCACAATAACAATGATGTTAATAACAACAGCATTCGCAATAGCATAAAATTGGGTCACGTGCCCCTCTAAGAGCACAAGGCTTGGCACGATTCCTCACTTATCTCTCTCGTATCGCGAACCCCGTTATCGGATTGCACGGGCGGACTCGTCTTCGTGCGCGTCTTCTCCTTTCGCTCTTTCGATTTGATTCTGTCTTTATCTTCGCACGTCCTTTTCCGTCTTTCCTCTCTGTCTCTCGCTCGTTCTCATATTTTTTTCATTATTATCATCAATATTATGGATATTATATTTATTATTACTATTATCATAATCATTATTACTATTATCATAATCATTATTACTATTATCATAATCATTATTACTATTATCATAATCATTATTACTATTATCATAATCATTATCATTATTATCATAATCATTATTACTATTATCATAATCATTATCATTATTATCATAATCATAATCATTATCATTATCATTATCATTATCATTATCATTATCATTATCAATATCATAATCATAATCATAATCATAATCATAATCATAATCATAATCATAATCATAATCATAATCATAATCATAATCATTATCATTATCATTATCATAATCATAATCATAATCATAATCATAATCATAATCATAATCATAATCATAATCATAATCATAATCATAATCATAATCATAATCATATTCATAATCATAATCATAATCATAATCATAATCATAATCATAATCATAATCATAATCATAATCATAATCATTATCATTATCATTATCATTATCATAATCATTATCGTTATTATCATAATCATTATCATTATTATCATAATCATTATCATTATTAACATAATTATTATCATCACAAATTATCATTATCATGATTTTCAATATCAGTATTATTACTATTATTATCATGAGCAATATCATCATAATTATTATCAGCTTTATTATTGCTATTATTATCATCATGTTTAAGGTGTACCTAAACAATTAATTAATTCTACCTAATTAGAGGTGAGGTTCTCCGCAAGTAGTTAAGGTCAAGTAAGATGATCTCGTGACATGACTTTCGACCCGAGTTCCTGAAACAACATATATTTAAGCCACATTTTTGCCCACAAAGACATTACATAACGCATTTTCACAAGAGCCAATCATGAGGATTTTGATGCTAATTTTCCTGTGTTCGGTTGCGTCTTCGCTGCCTACAGACTCGGAGACAAGCGGCTTCTTGGAAGCTGCCGCCAATTTCAGTTCGATGATCATGTTGACGTGATTCAATCCGTGTCGACACTGGACAACTTTGTGGAGACCTTAATCGGCCAAGTAAAGGAATCATCAGTACTTTCAGGAGCTGAGTCTCCTAGCTAATCGAATGGAGTCTGCCCGGAGGAGGAAACCAGACGCTGTCGGCAGTCGGCGTGTTCGTTCTCTTGGCAAGGTCTTGGGCTCGGATAAGAAACACAAACCCCTTCATCGGAGGCATCACCTTCACGTGGACTTTGGCCAGGATGGAAGACCCGTTCCGAGGTCTCGACTTCAGCTTCTTCGTATCCCCTTGTCCTTCGCAGATGTGGGGCTGATTGCATTTCAAATAAAATCATAATACAGATATAGCTGATTTTTCTTTGTATAGGTGCATTTATAGAATATCAGTATGATCATAAAAATCTTGCCAATTCTTTAAAGGCCATTTTATCAAACGCATTATAAGATTAAGGTTTTTGCATTATGAAGATGTATATACAATGAAGTAGATAACCTTTAACATAAAAAAATCCGAATACTGTAAGAAGGAAGTATAATCTGACGTTGCCATTCAAACATCCACCATACGACTACTTTCAATCGAATCTCCTTGTCCTTCGCAGAAATGGGGCTAATTGTATTCTTGATGAAGAAAATCTTATATATATATATATATATATATATATATATATATATATATATATATACCCCTATGTTCTTTGTAAACCTCAATTATTGAGATACATTTTTGTGTGTGAAGGAAATTGAAAAGACTGAAACAGCGAATTTCTGATTTAAAACGATGTAGGCCACCCCCTCCATATTAATTTATATCGGTAAACAATAGCTTCCGGACAAACATTAAACCATATATCCGGTTTCTGAAATATCGCAAACATATTTTCTCTGTGAGTAACAAAACCTCGGGCGTGAGAGATGGAGAGAGAGGGAGAGATGAATAATTCATTTATTGAAAAAAATAACTAATAAATCATGTTGTAAACATATGCGCACTGATAAGCAGATTATGCACTCGGATGTGGTTTGCTAATGAAAAGTTTCGCTTTGTCTTTCCTAGTGATAAAATAATGCAGTAAGAACCAAGGCAATGAAATATAAGAAAGGAAATATATGGGCTCTTTAAAATTCGTTTAATATCTGTTTCCCTATTTTTGCTTTTCAAACATTTCATGGCAAGATCAGAGACAACCCTCATCCATTTTTTTTTACAAATCGGTCGCGTTCTCACGTCCCATAGGATGCGTACGTAACATCTGATAATCCTGATAAGAAAGGTGATTTCATGTTTGATAGCAGATGATACTATTGCGTCCTGATATTATAATATTGTGTCAAGGCAACCTACAGTGCTTTATATAGATGGATTAGCTGTTGGGCTGCACAGTCATGTCCACAACAGCTTCACGTGCAGATCTACCTGTCGAAAGGCGGACGTTTCAGAGGACAACCTTATTACTGCTTCGTGTAGTTGTTCACGGACTCGTTCCTGAGCACAAGAGATGGAAAGAAGCGGAGTGAAACTTCAGCGCCGCGAAAACCTGTCTGGGAAACTTGAAGAAACTAGCGTTAGGAAAAGAAAATCCAACTGAAGTGAAAATGGGTCGCAAGATCGGAGAAATTTCTATGGAGGTGATCGACCTGGTGAAGGAGAGAGAAGGAAAGAAAGAAGAGGAAAGGGAAGGCGTGAAAACCTCCTGTTGCCTTCAACAAGTCATTTCAAACCTTAAAAATTCCACTGACGACGCTCGGAAATAAGAGATGTAAGTATTTTCAGAAAGGGAAGAGTGAATGCATTCAACCATATGCTCTGTTTCGTATTCCTCACTGCATGTCGTCTTACAGTCAGATACTCTCGAAATTGCCCCACTGCAGCAAAAATATAATACTTCATTTTGATATTTCAGACAGGATAACGAAAACCGGCCACATCACACTAACTTGGCGTCTTCCGTGTCCAGCGCAGCCACCTGAAATGACCGAGAATTTAAGAAGAAATGCAAGTTCATTGAGAACCTGAACGGCGAAAGATGAACTAGTCGAAATAGGAGTTTCGGTGCTACCGCTGTGGGAGGTACAAGGAACAACCTTAATATAAAACATGGCTGTTTTGATAAAAATAAACAGTTGATGAATGCTTAGTGATTTGATAACCCTTCTCTGTCAAAATTGGCATCAGATACAATAATGAAAGATCAATGTAAAGGTTTCACTGTTAACACACATGCACACGTACACATTACATGTCTATATAGATACACATATAGACAGCTCCTGAATCACTAAAGATTCAGGAGCTCCTGAATCTTCAGTGATTCAGGAGCTGAGTCTCCTAGCTAATCAAATGGAGTCTGCTCGGAGGAAACCGGACGCTGTCGGCAGTCGGCGTGTTCGTTCTCTTGGCAAGGTCTTGGGCTCGGATAAGAAACACAAAATCATAATACGGATATAGCTGATTTTTCTTTGTATAGGTGCATTTATAGAATATAAGTATGATCATAAAAATCTTGCCAATTCTTTAAAGGCCATTTTATCAAACGCATTATAAGATTAAGGTTTTTGCATTATGAAGATGTATATACAATGAAGTAGATAACCTTTAACATAAAAAAATCCGAATACTGTAAGAAGGAAGTATAATCTGACGTTGCCATTCAAACATCCACCATACGACTACTTTCAATCGAATCTCCTTGTCCTTCGCAGAAATGGGGCTAATTGTATTCTTGATGAAGAAAATCTTATATATATACCCCTATGTTCTTTGTAAACCTCAATTATTGAGATAAATTTTTGTGTGTGAAGGAAATTGAAAAGACTGAAACAGCAAATTTCTGATTTAAAACGATGTAAGCCACCCCCTCCATATTAATTTATATCGGTAAACAATAGCTTCCGGACAAACATTAAACCATATATCCGGTTTCTAAAATATCGCAAACATATTTTCTCTGTGAGTAACAAAACCTCGGGCGTACGAGATGGAGAGAGGGAGAGGAGAATAATTCATTTATTGAAAAAATAACTAATAAATCATGTTGTAAACATACTGATAAGCAGATTATGCACTCGGATGTGGTTTGCTAATGAAAAGTTTCGCTTTGTCTTTCCCAGTGACAAAATAATGCAGTAAGAACCAAGGCAATGAATATAAGAAAGGAAATATATGGGCTCTTTATAATTCCATTTTTTTTTTTTTTTTACAAATCGGTCGCGTTCTCACGTCCCATAGGATGCGTACGTAACATCTGATAATCCTGATAAGAAAGGTGATTTCATGTTTGATAGCAGATGATACTATTGCGTCCTGATATTATAATATTGTGTCAAGGCAACCTACAGTGCTTTATATAGATGGATTAGCCGTTGGGCTGCACAGTCGTGTCCACAACAGCTTCACGTGCAGATCTACCTGTCGAAAGGCGGACGTTTCAGAGGACAACCTTATTACTGCTTCGTGTAGTTGTTCACGGACTCGTTCTTGAACACAAGAGATGGAAAGAAGCGGAGTGAAACTTCAGCGCCGCGAAAACCTGTCTGGGAAACTTGAAGAAACTAGCGTTAGGAAAAGAAAATCCAACTGAAGTGAAAATGGGTCGCAAGATCGGAGAAATTTCTATGGAGGTGATCGACCTGGTGAAGGAGAGAGAAGGAAAGAAAGAAGAGGAAAGGGAAGGCGTGAAAACCTCCTGTTGCCATCAACAAGTCATTTCAAACCTTAAAAATTCCACTGACGACGCTCGGAAGTAAGAGATGTAAGTATTTTCAGACAGGAAAGAGAGTGAATGCATTCAACCATATGTTCTTTCATATTCCTCACCGCATGTCGTCTTACAGTCAGATACTCTCGAAATTGCATCACTGCAGCAAAAATATAATACTTCATATTGATATTTCAGACAGGATAACGAAAACCGGCCACACATCACACTAGCTTGGCGGCTTCCGCGGCCAGCGCAGCCACCGTCAGCGAAGACTCCGATGGCTTCTTCGAATCCCCTTGCCCTTCGCAGAAATGGGGATGATTGCACTTCAAATAAAATCATAATACAGATACAGCTGTTTTTTTTTTCTTTTTATAGGTCCATTTCTAGAGTGAGATCAATGTGGTACAGATTATGTTCACAACCACAGAAATAACAGATAATAGTAATACACACACGTACATATCTATCATGACGTTTCTTTCTTTCTCCTCCCCTCTTTCTCTCCATTTCTCTGTCATTTTCTTTCTCGCAATCCTTTCCCCTTCTCTCTCTTTCACCCTATTTTCCTTTCTTTCCTCTGCTTCTCTCCTGTATCTTTTTTTTTTCTGTCATACGAAGAATAACAAGATTTTCCACAATACGAGATGAATATAAAACTAGGTCAAGCATTCTAGGAACTTACACTTTGGTGAATCTACCAGACGTAAATAGTTGTTTATTTACGATCAACTGTTCATATCACCAAATATTTATCGGATTTCTATATAGATCACGCGTTTGGAGAATTTACTCTTGATTTGCGTATTTACAACACCGAAATAGCATTTTATTTGCAATTGCTTGTGCGCAAAACTTTTTTTTACGTGTGTTTAAAATTTAGATCTTATCGCGGGAATAAAAAAAAATCCATTCATGCATTTTGAGACCTTGATTTTACTATCTATGTTAATCAGACATGCTTGTTTACTAATATATATATATATATATATATATATATATATATATATATATATATATATATACATATATATATATGTGTGTGTGTGTGTGTGTGTGTGTGTGTGTGTGTGCGTGTGTGTGTGTGTATATATATATATAATTTAAATAATTACAGTTTCAACATTCACTTTCAACATCTATGTTTATCAGACGGAAATAACTGTTTATTTACTAACTTGCATTTATATTATTTAGATGATTGCTTTGTTGCTCGATTCAACAAAGCTTAATTCCACTGCGTTTTCCTGGATTAATGGCAAGGTGAGAGACCAGGTACTCTTACCTTATCATCCACTTGTTTTCCTTCTTTCTCTGTTCGATTTTACTTCATTTGTTTTTTGTGTCAGAAGTAAAAATATAAATGGTACACAAAAGCGCCCAATCTTGGGTAGAAATGCTGTTTTTGTAATAAAAATGTTAGCAAATACAAATGTATACTCTATACAAATTGGAAGATTCCGTGTATACGCACATAGGCACACACATACATACATTCATACCTGTATATATATATATATATATATATATATATATATATATATATATATATATTTATATAGATATACATATACATCTACATCTACATATACAGACATATATATATACATATATATATATATATATATATATATATATATATATATATATATATATATATATACATATACCTCCACACACACATATAGGAATATATATATAATATATATATCTATATCTATCTATCTATCTATATATACAGATAAACTCACGTGTGTCTGTGTGTGCATATATATTCATGTATGTATATTTCTCGGAAGAACAGCGTTTATAACCATGGGTAAATACATGTAGGAAATAGTACACACACACATATATGTATGTATACTTTTCATGAATGAATGCCCCTGTGGTGCCCTTCACCTCAATCCTCCCTACACAAAACAAATACAATTCCTGGAGTTACACATAGTCCATTATCACTCACGTGACAAAACATGTTATATACTTCTAACTATCTGTACTTAATGAATGAACACCCTAGGTACCCCTCCCCCCTTACTAAAGACAACAGTTATGGAATTACTCAGGCATCTAATGCGTTCTCTCGTTCCATAGGATACATATGTAACATCTGATAATCCTGATAAGAAAGGTGATTTTATGTTTGATGACAAATATTACTGTTGGCGTCCTGATATTAGAATAATGTCAAGGCAACCTACAGTGCTTTATATAGATGGATTATCCGTTGGGCTGCACAGTCGTGTCCACAACAGCTTCACGTGCAGATCTACCTGTCGAAAGGCGGACGTTTCAGAGGACAACCTTATTACTGATTCGTGTAGTTGTTCACGGACTCGTTCCTGAACACAAGAGATGGAAAGAAGCGGAGTGACACTTCAGCGCCGTGAAAACCTGTCTGGGAAACTTGAAGAAACTAGCGTTAGGAAAAGAAAATCCAACTGATGTGAAAATGGGTCGCAAGATCGGAGAAATTTCAGTGGAGGTGATCGACCTGGTGAAGGAGAGAGAAGGAAAGAAAGAAGAGAAAAGGGAAGGCGTGAAAGCCTCCTGTTGCCTTCAACAAGTCATTACAAACCTTAAAAATTCCACTGACGACGCTCGGAAGTAAGAGATGTAAGCATTTTCAGACAGGGAAGAGAGTAAATGCATTCAACCATATGCTGTTTCATATTCCTCACTGCATATCCTCTTACAGTCAGATACTCTCGAAATTGGCACACTGCAGCAAAAATATAATACATATTAATATTTCAGGCATGGTAACGAAAACCGGCCACACATCACACTAGCTTGGCGGCTTCCGCGGCCAGCGCAGCCACCGTCAGCGAAGACTCCGATGGCCATCCCGGTCTGCGTGGGATGCTGCGCTGTCAACGTGGGGGACTCGCCTAGTCTGGAGTTTAACATGGTGGGGGTACATCACGTCCACAGCCACTGTCAGTGAAGACTCCCAGTCTGCGTGGGGACGGACCTGAAATGACCGCGAATTTAAGAAGAAATGCAAGTCCATTGAGAACCTGAACGGCTAAAGATGAACTAGTCGAAATAGGAGCTTCGGTGCTACCGCTGTGGGAGGTACAAGGAACATACTTCAAATAAAACATGGCTGTTTCAGTAAAAATAAACAGTTGATGAACTCAGTGATTTGAAAACCCTTCTGTGCCAGAATTCTGATCAGATAGAATAATGAAAGCAAGGTCATTGTAAAGGTTTCATTGTTAAGTTAACACGCACATGCTCCCGTACACTTTACCTGTCTATATAGATACACATGATGATAATGATAAACCTATGATTACAGAGCGATAACAATATCAATAAAATATCAATGATGATAATAGAAGTGACAGGAATAACTAATGATAACGACACTCATGATGATGATAAAAATGCTGTTAATAGTAATGACGATGATGATAACAGTTATAATGATGATGCTCATAATGATACTAATACAATCTACTACTAATTATATCAGTGATAATAACAACAATAATAATAATTACAAAGATGATAATGATAATGATGAAAACAATAATGACAAGAATAACGATATTAATGACAATGATAATATACACACGCCATAATAGAAATTATAACGCTGATATAAATGATAATGATAATTATCACAATAACAATGATGTTAATAACAGCAGCATTCGCAATAGCATAAAAATGGATCGTGTGCCCCTATAAGAGCAAAGGCTTGGCACGATTCCTCACTTATCTCTCTCGTATCGCGAACCCCGTTACCGGATTGCACGGGCGGACTCGTCTTCGTGCGCGTCTTCTCCTTTCGCTCTTTCGATTTGATTCTGTCTTTATCTTCGCTCGTCCTTTTTCGTCTTTCCTCTCTGTCTCTCGCTCGTTCTCATATTTTTTTCATTATTATCATCAATATTATGGATATTATATTTATTATTACTATTATCATAATCATTATTACTATTATCATAATCATTATTACTATTATCATAATCATTATTACTATTATCATAATCATTATTACTATTATCATATTCATTATTACTATTATCATAATCATTATTACTATTATCATAATCATTATTACTATTATCATAATCATTATTACTATTATCATAATCATTATTACTATTATCATAATCATTATCGGTATTATCATAATCATTATCGGTATTATCATAATCATTATCAGTATTATCATAATCATTATCATTATTATCATAATCATTATCATTATCATCATAATCATTATCATTATTATCATAATTATTATCACTATTATCATAATCATTATCACTATTATCATAATTATTATCAGTATCATAATTATTATCAGTATTATCATAATCATTATCATTATTATCATAATCATTATCATTATCATAATTATTATCACTATTATCATAATCATTATCAGTATTATCATAATTATTATCAGTATCATAATTATTATCAGTATTATCATAATCATTATCAGTATAATCATAATCATTATCATTATTATCATAAATCATTATCATAATCATTATCATGATCTATATCCTCATAATTATTATCATTATTATCATAATCATTATCATTATTATCATAATCATTATCATGATCTATATCCTCATAATTATTATCATGATCTATATCCTCATAATTATTATCATGATCAATATCCTCATGATTATCATGATCAATATCCTCATAATTATTATCATGATCAATATCATCATTATTATCATGGGCAATATCATCATAATTATTATCATGATCAATATCATCATCAGCAAGGATAAGGATAAGGATAAGGATAAGTCCGATATGCGAAGCTGAGCCTCGCCCGGGCTATGGGAGAGCCCAGCCTGTGCCGACTAATGTCGACTCGATCAACGTGTTTCAGCGAGTGCTGACGCGACAGAGCCTAGTCCTTACCCACCGTGGTGCCCAGCCACAGCAGTAACCTCCGGGCGACAATTGGAACTTCTCGCGCCTGGGCGGGGCGCGAACCGCCGACCCCTCGGATGAGAAGCCGACACGTTACCATTGTACTACCCTGGAGGCATCATCAGCAACTTTATTATTGTTATTATTATCATGTTTAAGGTGTACCTATACAATTAATTCTACCTAATTCGAGGTCAGGTTCTCCGCAAGCAGTCTCGTGACATGACTTTCGACCCGAGTTCCCGAAACAACATATATTTAAGCCACATTTTCTTCCACAAAGACATTACATAACGCATTTTCACAAGTGCCAATCATGGAGATATTTATGCTACTTTTCCTGTGTTGTTGCGTCTTCGCTGCCCACAGACTCGGAGCCAAATGGCTTCTTGGAAGCTGCCGCCAATTTCAGTTCGATGATTATGCTTTCGGAAAGGAGTAAAGTGACTCAATTTATGTCGCCCCTGGACGACTTTATGGAAACCTTTAATCGGGCAAGTAAAGGTATCTTCAGTGATTCAGGAGATGAGGCTCTTGGCCGATCGAATGGAGTCTGCTCGGAGGAGGAAACCGGACGCTGTCGGCAGTCGGCGTGTTCGTTCTCTTGGCAAGGTCTTGGAGAAGAAACACAAACCCTTCATCGGAGGCGTGATGCCTCCGATGAAGGGTTTGTGGATTTTCGCCAGGATGGAAGTACCGTTCCGATATCTCGACTTCAGCCTCTTCGAATCCCCTTGTCCTTCGCAGAAATAGGGTTGATTGCACTTCAAATAAAATCATAATACAGATATAGCTGATTTTTCTTTGTATAGGTGCATTTATAGAATGAGATCAGTATGATCATAAAAATCTTACCAATTCTTTAAAGGCCATTTTATCAAACGCATTATAAGATTAAGGTTTTTGCATTATCAAGATGTATATACAATGAAATAGATAACCTTAAACAAAATCCGAATACTGTAAGAAGCAAGTATAAACTGACGTTGCCATTCAAACATCCACCATACGACTACTTTCAATCGAATCTCCTCCCTGGGGGCTAATTGTATTCTTAATAAAGAAAATCTTATATATATATACCCATATGTTCTTTGTAAACCTCAAATATTGAGATACCACATTTTTTGTGTGTGAAGTATATTGAAAATACGATTTCTGATTTAAAACGATGTAAGTCACCCCCTCCATATTAATTTATATCAGTAAACAATAGCTTCCTGTCAAACATTAAACCATATATCCGGTTTCTGAAATATCGCAAACATATTTTCTCTGTGAGTAACAAAACCTCGGGCGTAAGAGCTGGAGAGAGGGAGAGGAGAATAAGTAATTTATTGAAAAAAAAACAACTAATAAATCATGTTGTAAACATACGCGCACTGATAAGCAGATTATGCACTCGGATGTGGTTTGCTAATGAAAAGTTTCGCTTTGTCTTTCCGAGTGACAAAATAATGCAGTAAGAACCAACGCAATGAAATATAAGAAAGGAAATATATGGGCTCTTTATAATTTGTTTAATATCTGTTTCCCTATTTTTTTTTTTCAGACATTTCATGGCAAGATCAGAGACAACCTCATCCATTTTTTTTTTTTTTACAAATCGGTCGCGTTCTCACGTCCCATAGGATGCGTACGTAACATCTGATAATCCTGATAAGAAAGGTGATTTCATGTTTGATAGCAGATGATACTATTGCGTCCTGATATTAGAATACTGTGTCAAGGTTCAGTTCAGTTCAGTTCAGTTAGATTTGCGAAGTCATGCTTCGCCCGGGCCTTTCCTCTGGGGTGGCCCGGCCTGTGTTAACTGTTTCTAGTTAACTCAAATGTTTTCTTTGAACTGCATGCTTACCGCGGTGGCTGGATTGCAAGCAAGCGATCCAGCTGAATAATTCGTTTAATATCTGTTTCCCTATTTTTTCTTTTCAGACATTTCATGGCAAGATCAGAGACAACCTCATCCATTTTTTTTTTTACAAATCGGTCGCGTTCTCACGTCCCATAGGATGCGTACGTAACATCTGATAATCCTGATAAGAAAGGTGATTTCATGTTTGATAGCAGATGATACTATTGCGTCCTGATATTAGAATATTGTGTCAAGGCAACCTACAGTGCTTTATATAGATGGATTCGCCGTTGGGCTGCACAGTCGTGTCCACAACAGCTTCACGTGCAGATCTACCTGACGAAAGGCGGACGTTTCAGAGGACAACCTTATCACTGCTTCGTGTAGTTGTTCACGGACTCGTTCCTGAACACAAGAGATGGAAAGAAGCGGAGTGACACTTCAGCGCCGTGAACACCTGTTTGGAAAACTTGAAGAAACTAGCGTTAGGAAAAGAAAATCCAACTGAAGTGAAAATGGGTCGCAAGATCGGAGAAATCTCTGTGGAGGTGATCGACCTGGTCAAGGAGAGAGAAGGAAAGAAAGAAGAGAAAAGGGAAGGCGTGAAAACCTCCTGTTGCCTTGAACAAGTCATTTCAGGCTAAAAGGATTTCACTGACGACGCTCGGAAGTAAGAGATGTAAGTTAATGCATTTCAACCATTCAAGCAATATCCTCTCTGTACATTTTAACTCTTATTGTTAAACGTATTGAAATCTGGTGTATACAAACAACGATAATTCACTTATAACGTGACATGTTGAAAATGCCATTACCTATGATAAACATTGTTGTAAAATATGTCTAATTCTTTATCAAAAATAATTCTAATAACTTTATTCCCGACAGACTTTCCATCAACACGTGCGGACGACAAACCTGAGCAGCACCTGCATTCAGACTGGGCGACGTGTCTGCCTTGGCCAAGTCCCAGTCTGCCGCGACGACGCAGCACTGGAATCCAACTCGGCCGACATGGCTTCCGCGAGCGAGTCACAGGACGACTGCCTGCGTGTCTGCCCTGGCCAGCGCAGCCGCCGTCACGTCTCCCACGGCCATCCCGGTCTGCGTAGTGGACGGGCCTGTGATGGCCATCAATTTAATGGCAAATGCTTGCTTACTGAGAGTATGAATGGCGATAGAGGAACTAACCGAACCTCTGTCTCCTGAAGAATATTGTAACCCAAGATAAAATGTGACTGTTTCAATAAAGAACGATTAATGCAAGATTATGTATCACATTCGCTATCCAGCTAAAGATCAAATAGAATAATGAAAGGGATAAGTTGACATCAAGATTTCCTGGGAAAGTTAGTCATGCATAAGACTTGGATGCATACACACATACACATGATACTATAAAGAAAAAAATATCAATAGCAATAAGAATGTTGATAGTGATACGAATAGTAAGGTTAAGGGTAATGACGAAAATAAGGAAAATAACATTAACAGTGATAGTAAATAAAGTAATGACATTAACAATCATGATCATAACAGCAACTACAATAGTAGTGAATAATAATAACAGCAGTAACCAAAGAAAAAAATAATAATGATACTAATAACAATTATGGTTGTGATAATATCAATGGAAGTTATAATGACTGACAGAATTATAATCTGAACAACAAAAATAATGTTGATGGTAAAATTAAAATGGATGATAGAGACGTTAATAAAATTGTGATAGCTATATTAATAAAAAGAGTAAAGGCATTATAAATTAATTTATGTGCCTGTATGCTGTCGTTCTCTTACTACAATTATCATCATAAGTATCATTAATGCGATGAGCAACTTTATTATTGTTGTTATTATTGAGGTTCTCAATTAGACCGGGCCACTCTAGAGAAAAGGCCCGGGCAAAGCATGACTTCGCAAATCTAACTGAACTGAACTGAGGTTCTCAATTAGTCAAAGTCAGGTAAATGATCACAGGACAAGACTCTCTACCCGAGTTCCCGAAACAACATATATTTAACTTGTCTTTCCCAGAATTATGTACAACAAAACGAGGTACCGAAGTCATACTATTCAGACTAAGACTAGGTTACCAATGCGCTTGGCAAATTATTGACAGTGAGTCTGGGAGGTCATGTAAACACTGCGGCGAGCCTAACGCCACCCTGTTACATTACTTGCAGAATTGTGTACACACACAATTTCTGAGACAGGGACCACCCACCACAGCCGCCGGGCTGGTAAAAAGGGTGTGCAACATGCTTTCACCATGGCAGCTGGATCGCTTGCTTGCAATCCAGCCACCGCGGTAAGCATGCAGTTCAAAGAAAACATTTGAGTTAACTAGAAATAGTTAACACAGGCCGGGCCACCCCAGAGAAAAGGCCCGGGCGAAGCATGACTTCGCAAATCTAACTGAACTGAACTGAACTGAATCATGTACACACCTCACAGGCCCTCTCTCCTGTGGTGTGCAGAGAGATCACCCAATTGGCGAGGCATTATTGTCACTCACTTGGCGTGATTCTCCAGAGCTAAAGCCTCCAGACTTGAGCTTGATTTCGATATTCTTTGACAACAAACTACACAGAGAGCTCCGCCAATTTCTCGTGGTTCGCCGCGACAATTGGCCAGGCCTTCTCTTGTAGTTAGTGCCCCACTACCGCTCCCTTGGAGAGCGATGTTACAAACCAGGTCTGGACCCTCTGGTCCTGGACATAGTTTGTGGCCACGCACCAAGGGCGACTTTTCGGTGTCTAACTCTTGCCCTCTCTTTCTGACTTCCTGGTGCAGCCTGGGCCTGCAGGAAACGTTGATTTCCAACATTCGCCTGGGCTGCGGTGACGTGATCACACCCCCCTTGTAGCAGGATTGGGGTGCAGAGCGTTTACCACACCAAAACTCCGAGTTCAGCCCACCCAGGGGGATCTCCTGTCCTGTGGTGCTGAAGGGTCGAGTGCAGGGATCAGAGCTTTTTGTGAGGCCCTTCTTCAAACCTCACCCAGAGAGGAGGTCCCCGAAAGGGGACCAATCTATTTCCAACTCTCTAATGACCACCACAAAATGAATCAGACCATGGCAGTCACCCTGGAGCCTTTCAAGGCTGCAGGGGGGCGAAAGAAAACCCAAAAGCAGGCCGAACGTGTCCGGCCTGCTGAACCGAGCAAGGACAAGACAGAAACACCAACCACAAAGTCTGTCCATGCACACCAGACTGAGGGAAGCCTGAACTCCCCTCAGAACTCCCTCAGTCAAGAAGGGGCTCCAGCTGTACCAGTCAAAACAGCTGCCCCCACTTCCAAAGGCCTTAAACCCCTGCAAAGGGGAGGCGTGAAGCGACGAAGGGTGGAAACTGACTCTGAAGAAGAGGCAGAACACACCCCAAGTCGACTAACGCGGTTTAAGGTACCAAAAAAACCTGAAGACTTCGACAATGCATACCAGCTGGTAAGGGCATTGGAGAAGGAAAGGAATGTGAGATTATCAATCCGAATCTCCAGAGATAAGGGCATGATCATTGCCCCCAAAGACAAAGCCACCATGAACTTCCTGCAGGAAATCAAGGTGCTAAAAGATGGGAGGAAGGTGTGTATCTCACCACTGACCTCCCAAGAGAAAAAGTCCAAGATGGTGCTACTTGGCTTTCCACTAGGGTTCGACGTGGAGGTGATCACGTCTCTCCCACAAGTGGTGGAGGCTTCCCGCATGACCAAAGGGAAGTCTCCAACCAGGCAAGTCCTTGTTATCCTCAAGGGAGCCCCAATCACCACCCTTGATCTGGGTAACTGGGGCTCATACAAGCTCAGGACATATGTGCCAGAGCCCTTGAGGTGTTTCACGTGCCAAAAATTTGGGCATCACCAGGCCAACTGCAAGGCCAAAGCCAAATGTGGTGTATGCAGCGAGGCACACGAAACGGAAGTGTGTATTAAGGCACACAAAGATGGCCAGAAGGACACAACAGCCAAGTGTCCAAACTGTGCCAAAAAACATCATGCCTGGAGCCTGGCTTGCTGTCAGGAAACAGGCAGTGATTAAAAAGCAGGAGCTAGCCAAAAAGCGTCCTGACTTTGTCCCTGCGCCCCCAGGCACCTATGTCTGGGGCCAAAACAAAAAACAAAATCAAAAAGAAAAGACTCCCCGACCTCCTAAGAGGAAGGAGTCGCCCCCACAGAGAAAATTGGATATCTCTAACAGAGAGGAATTCCCCGAGCTTGCTAGTGGCAAAACAACAAAAAAGAACCAAAGGGAAAAAGGTTCAAAGTCCACAGCAATGGTCCCCCCAGTAGATGATAATCTTTTCTTTGACGAGAAAGATATGACTCTCCTGTTGAGTGCTGTAGTTTCTGCAGTAGCAACAGCCTTGGGGAGGACCAGTGAGGAGGCGGAGAAAGCAGTGCAGGTCGCCATGACGGCTATGACCCAAACTGTGGCGGCTCTGAAGGGAAGGAAGCTAGAAGCCTCCAAACCGATAACGAGCAGCGCTCCCCTCCCCAAATCCTCGGATGGCAGGCTAGCTTCAAAAGAAACATCACATAAAACCCCAGCTAGTCTGTCAGGACAGGCTGAAACTGTGCAGCAGGCCGAGTCTGTACAGCCAAAGTCTCGTCCTACGACCCGAGGTGACACTTCCAACCTAGGCCCTACACCCCTCGGTAAGGCCTTAACCGGAGTGTCTGACTTAGAGGAAGTTGTACAATCCTCAATCAATGAGGATCTGTATTTATCTGATGCCACCAGCACTGGGGCATCGGAAGATGAAGCAAGTGACACTGAGTAACCATCATGGCACACAATCTAAGCATACTGCAGTGGAATATCTGTAGCTATAAAAGCAAGAACTCCTTTCTCCAGTCCAGCGCCCCACCCAGGCGCGAGAAGTTGCTATTGTCGCCCGGAGATTACTACTGTGGCTGGGCACCACGGTGGGGTAAGGACTAAACTCTGTTGCGTCAGCACTCGCTGACACACGTTGATCGAGTCGACATTTGTCGGCACAGGCCGGGCTCCCCCATAGCCCGGGCGAGGCTCAGCTTCGCATATCGGACTTATCCTTGTCCTTATCTCCAGTCCATTGTGCAAGCAAGGAGCATTGACGTCGTCATGCTCCAGGAGACACTAACAATGGGATCCGTGTGCTTCTCAGGATGTCATGCCTTCACCACTCCAAACCTGGATGGTGCTAGAGGCCTGATGACCTTGGTAAAAGAAGCTATCCCTTGCTCCTTAATAGCCAATCCGCCGCACTGTGGAGATGGTGTTGAATCTCTTGCTGTTGAGATTCAGCTTCCTGGGGGCTCTATAAAAATATACAATACTTATAGCAAACCACTGTGTGAGAGCTTAGATATAAACCAGGTCTGTGCTACTGCAGCACAAGACCGAGTGATCATAGAGGGAGACTTCAATGCACACATGGCCATGCTGAATCCACGCAAAAGGCCGAACGCGGCAGGCATTCACATAGCAGAAGTGCTTGAGACATTCCCTGAGATCGCTCTTCTCAACACCAAAGAACCAACGCATGTGAAGGGAGGGGTCCTAGACCTCACCTTTGCCACTGCAACAATGGTGGAGAGAACTCACAAAGACGCCTGGTACTATAATGACGAGATCAAAGAGATCAACCACAGGGTTAATATGTGTAGAAAAAACTTCCGACGGCAAAGATCTCCCGACAATCTGGCCCTGCTGAGGGAAGCTATTGTGGATGCCAAGGAAACTGCCAACAGAGTAAGGCAGGAAAAATGGCTGGAATGGTGCCAGTCTTTTGGGTACCAGACCAGCCTTACAGAGTTGTGGAAACGGGTCAGGCAAGCGACAAGCCGCCAAGCCCCGAAATGCACTCATCATGACCCACAATCAGAGGCTAACAGATTCGTGCTTGAGTTCTCTGCCAGAACCAGCACCAACAATCTGCCTCCAATGATGAGAGAAAAACAACAAAACTTAAATCCAGAAAGACTTGCTCTCATAAGAGACAAGGCACTCGAAGCTGATGAAGCAGATGCCTTGTTCTCTCTTAGGGAACTAAGAAAATCGTACACATCCAGTTCTGGGTCAGCACCGGGATCTGATGGGATCTCTCACCCCATCATTTCGCATCTAGGCCTTGCAGGAGAACTTGCATTCTTGCAGGTTATCAACAAATCCTGGCAAACAGCCACGGTGCCCCAGAGCTGGAAACAAACCACAATAGTTCCCATCCCAAAGCCAAAGGCAAGTACCGCCCCATCTCTCTTCTCAGTTGCCTGGGTAAAACAGCTGAGAAGATGGTACTCAACAGGCTCCGATGGAAAACGGGTCCCCCCCCCCATGAACACCTGCATGGGTTCACAAGGGGTAAGACCACTGCTCATAGCATTTCCACACTCTTAAGCACAATCTGCACCTCGCCCGCCGTGGTTGTCTTCCTTGACCTGGAGAAGGCTTTTGAGTTGGCAAGTCCACTTGCCATTCAAGAGACCCTAATCCACAAAGGAGTCAAAGGCAGACTCTTGGCCTGGATAGCTGACTATTTTAAAAATAGATCAGCAAATGTCAGATTTCAAGGCCACCTCTCACAGCACATGCCACTTGAAAATGGAACTCCTCAGGGAGGGGTTCTTAGTCCAGCCCTGTTTAATACCCTCATGTCCAACATACTCGACATTCACCTGCCAGAGGGATGCAAGATCATCTCTTATGCAGATGACTTGGCAATCATAGCCTCTGGCAACCACTGCCTTACTAGAGCTCAGCGTTGTCTGAACCTGGTGTCTGAAGAGTGTTGTAGGACGGGTCTAAAAATATCAGCAGCAAAATCCAAAGCAATGGCACTGAGAACCAATGTCAGAAACAAAAAACTCACCATACAGGGTATGGATCTGGAATGGGTGAAGGATTATCTATACCTTGGTGTATGGATAGGACACACACTCACTTTCAAAAAGGAGATCCAATACCTGCTTGACAGAACCAAGGAAAGACTGTCAGTCATGAAAGTCATGACAGGGAGACACATAGGAGCAGGACACAAAGTACTAAGATCATTCTATGTACATGCTGTCCGTCCTATTATTGACTATGCATCTGTCGCCCTCATTGCTTCCAGCACAACATTAAAAGAAAAACTGGAAACAATACAAAACGAAGCAGCCAGGATAATTCTAGGTGCTCCTAAGTGGACAAAGGTCATCAACCTCCTCATGGAAGCTGATTTACCGTCCATGGACACTAGAATAGATCTAATGGCAGCACAGTTCCTTTCCAAGGTCCTGCAGGCACCCACAAACTCCTATCTAAGACAAAGAGTTCTCAGACGCCTACAACAAGATTATCAGTTGTTTGCAGACAATTCTTGGCTCACACATACAGCCAGAGTTTTGATACGCTTTCAACTAAAAGATTCATTGCTTGCCAAGGGTATGGACTCCCCTCACCCTGATTACAAAGAACCCCCGCCGTGGGCAAACGAAATGATCGAATTCTCAATTCTAAATCTCACAATGAGAAAAGATCAATATTCCATGCCTAGCCTAAAGGCACAAGCACAAAGGGTCATTGAACAAATAACTCCGCCGGGTAGTATAACTTACTACACGGACGGATCCGTGGATCCAATAAACCATACTGCAGGCGCCGGCTTTGCAACAAAGGATACCACAGCATCCATTAGGGTCACTGACAATGCCTCAACGCTTCAGGCTGAAACGGTTGCGATCATGGAAGCATTGACACACGCGTCCCTGAGGGGAGGGCACGTTGTCATTCATACAGATTCAAGAGCAACTATTGACAGCTTACAGCATAGCATGCCCCCAGATAACATCTACCTCTTGACAACAGTACTATACATAGCCCAAAGAATCCTTAGTCAAGGTAGAAGAATCATCATAAACTGGGTCCCAAGCCACATAGGCATACAAGGGAACGAGCTTGCTGATAAACTAGCCGAAAAGGGCAGGGGTATGCCCCCATCCTCCATGATCGTTAAACCCAGCCGAAGGGGACTGAGCCAAGGTACCAAAGCTGCAGCATGTGCGGTCCTCCGGGGAGCACATAGAGAAAACATCACAAAATCGCTCGCTGCCAAGTGGTACTCAGATGCTTCAGGCTATGAGCCACTGGCCCTTCCTCCAAATACAAAAAGAGGTACCGAAGTCATACTATTCAGACTAAGACTAGGTTACCAATGCGCTTAGCAAATTATTGACAGTGAGTCTGGGAGGTCATGTAAACACTGCGGCAAGCCTAACGCCACCCTGTTACATTACTTGCAGAATTGTGTACACACACAATTTCTGAGGCAGGGACCACCCACCACAGCCGCCGGGCTGGTAAAAAGGGTGTGCAACATGCTTTCACCATGGCAGCTGGATCGCTTGCTTGCAATCCAGCCACTGTGGTAAGCATGCAGTTCAAAGAAAACACCTGAGTTAACTAGAAATAGCTAACACAGGCCGGGCCACCCCAGAGAAAAGGCCCGGGCGAAGCATGACTTCGCAAATCTAACTGAACTGAACTGAACTGAATCATTACCGGAGCCTCCAGGATAGTACAGTGGTAACGTCCCGACCTCTCATCCGAGGGGTCGGCGGTTCGCGCCCCGCCCAGGCGCGAGAAGGTTACTGCTGTGGCTGGGCACCATGGTGGGTAAGGACTAAGCTCTGTCGTGTCAGCACTCGCTGACACACGTTGATCGAGTCGGCACAGGCCGGGCTCCCCCATAGCCCAGGCGAGCTTCAACTTCGCATATCGGACTTATCCTTAAAGACATTACCGGACGCATTCTCACAAGAGCCAGTCATGAGTGTTTTTGTCCTACTTTTTCTCTGTTCGGTTGTCTCTTCGCTGCCCACACACTCGGAGCCAAACGGCTTCTTGGAAACTGCCACGAATTTCAGTTCGATAATTATGCTTTCGGAAAGGAATGAAGTGACTCAATCTAAGCCGACACTGGGCGACTTGATGCAATCATTAATTAGTCAAGTAAAGGAATCTTCAGTGATTCAGGAGCTGAGTCTCCTAGCTGATCGAATGGAATCTGCTCGGAGGAGGAAACCGGACGCTGTCGGCAGTCGGCGTGTTCGTTCTCTTGGCAAGGTCTTGGGCTCGAATAAGAAACACAAACCCTTCTTCGGAGGCATCACCTTCACGTGGACTTTCGCCAGGATAGAAGTCCCGTTCCGGGATCTCAACTTCTTCGAATCCCCTTGTCCTTCGCAGAAGTGGGGATGATTGCATTCTTAATAAAAGAACACGATGGTTTGATCTTTCCATGGTAAACCATATCATGAACAATAACTTCTATGAAATAAAAAGTGAATATCAGAAGAAAATCCGAAATATGTGTTCATAACATTTAACGGTATGAAATTATTACGTCATGCTATATCTAATGAAAGGCATGGGATACATGTGATACAGTTGCAAATAGACTACTATTTTAGTTCGATAAATATAAAGAGCAAATATTGCATAGAATTTGATATTAGGTGATTCCATTACATTTGATATTTAAACGAAATTTCCTATTCTCAGAAAACAATACACATACATATATATATATATCTAGGTATATACGTGTGTGTATATATATGTACTCATATTTATTTACATGTGTATGCGTGTGTATGCTTTATCTGAAATTATATAAACGTACAATGATTTGGTATTCTTGTCAAAGAAATGATGTTAGGAAGGCCTTGCAAGCAAAGGTTATTATATATATACGTCTATCCTAATCCTTGTTTTGTGTTATATATTAGATCTGTTGCCAGCATGACAAACAACAGCCAATGTAAAGGATTTTTTTCGTTGTACTCTAACAAGGGATTAACACCAGATTTTAAAAATTAGTGAAGGCACTAATTATCCATGTATACACAATACTTGGTCATTGGAATTCCATTCTTCGGGAACATCTCACACAAATAAACCATCTACTTTACATAACCTTTACTTTTTACAAATATATGAAAATAATTAGTACGAAATGCCATATACATTTTTTCCTTTCATATCACGATTCTTTGATAAAC
>NC_091563.1:29727916-29730416 GCF_042767895.1 Penaeus vannamei
ATAATGATAGTAATAATGATTATGATTATTGTTGTTATTATTTTATGATCATCATTGTTTTATTATGATCAACGAACTATTATTGACATCATAATTATTATCGTTATCATTGTTGTTACTGTGATTATCCTTATTACTCTTGTAATATCATTATCACTACCATTAAGCTGGCAGACATACATAACAAAGGTAACTTTTATTTTGATTCTAGTCACAAGACACAAAAGGTATAGTGAACTTATAAGCTCCTGAGATATAAGCCGGAAATAACAGGTGATAATGCCATTAACTTTTTTATCATTATTATATATCATTTTTATTAAGAGTTTAATAACTAGTTTTCTTGTTATTAGCAAAATATTATTATCAAGTTACTATTACCCTTGCTATCATCATTACATTGTTATCACTTTTATTATTGTTATTATCTTCCTTGGTATTAATATCATTATCATATGTATGCCATCCCATTGTTATCCTTCAATCTGATTCCAAAATTGATAGCTAAAGGTAATGAGATGAATAAACTTGTATCGAGTATTTATATTTATTGAAACAGCTATGCTTTATTTTGGGTTACATGCTTCAATAGATTTAAGTTCATGTTTCGGCTCCTCTATCGCTGGCCATACTCTTGATCTGCATGCCTTTGTCATCAAATTAATGGCCACCATAGGCCTATCAACTAAGCAAGGGATGGCCATGGCAGACCTCTGACGGTGGCTGTGTTGGCCGGCACAGCAGAGAAGCCGTCCTCCAACTCGCTCTCCGGAGCCACGTCGTCGGAGTTGGATTCCACTGCTACGTCGTCGTGGCAGAGTGGGACTTGGCCAAGACAGGCGCGTCACACAGTCTGAACGAAGCTGCTGTCGAGGTTTTGTCCTTTACGCGTGTTGATGGAAATTCTGTCGGGAAGAAAACGACCGGCATTGTTTTCAATAACAAAGAGTAAATACCCAATATTGTTTTTCGAATCTTAGGTAATGGCACTCTCTACATATTGGTTAAGTTATGCAATTAATTATTTGCATATTGGTTGTAATATACTAAATAATATTGGATTTAGATGATTCAAGATGCAAAGAGAGGAATATGAAACACATATGACTGCATGCATTCACTCTATTCCCTGTTTGAAAATACTTACATCTCTTGCCACCAGAGGGCTTGCGAGTGCCAGTGGTATCATTAAAGGTTGAAGTGACTTGTTCAAGGCAACAGGAGGTTTTCACGCCTTCCCTTTTCTCTTCTTTCTTTCCTTCTCTCTCCTTCACCAGGTCGATCACCTCCACAGAAATTTCTCCGATCTTGCGACCCATTTTCACTTCAGTTGGATTTTCTTTTCCTAACGCTAGTTTCTTCAAGTTTCCCAGACAGGTGTTCACGGCGCTGAAGTGTCACTCCGCTTCTTTCCATCTCTTGTGTTCAGGAACGAGTCCGTGAACAACTACACGAAGCAGTGATAAGGTTGTCCCTCGAAACGTCCGCCTTTCGTCAGGTAGATCTGCACGTGAAGCTCTTGTGGACAAGACTGTGCAGCCCAACGGCGAATCCGTCTATATAAAGCACTGTAGTTGCCTTGACTCACATTATTTTAGTATAATGACGCTAGCATCACTATTCGTTATCAAGCATGAAATCACCTTTCTTATCGGGATTATCAGATGTTACAGACGTAATTAATGGAACATGAAACCGCGATATAAATATGACAAATTCCGTAAACCGCATGTCTTTAGTGAGAGGGAGTGGTAGGGGGCAGCCAAAGGTATTTATTCATAAAATGTAAAATAGTAAAAAGGAAATCACAATTATGGTATTTGTGCCGTGATTGATTGTGGATGCCTAATTCCAGGACTTTTGCATATACATTGGATATTCCGTGTATCTGTCCTCGTTCATAATTAAGTGCTTGAGAAGAAATGTGAAACATATTGAAACGAAGCTTTGCAGACAAGTTTGTACGACACTAGTAGATCTAAAGTGACTTTATAAGAATCGATATGATGGTTATCGTCATACAAAGAAAAGAACAGGTTTATATATATTCTATTTATTAAGAATATATTTAGCCCCACTTCTGAGAGGGACAAGGGGATTCGAAGAAGTTGAAGGCGAGATCTCGGAACGGGACTTCCATCCTGGCGAAAATCCACGTGAAGGTGATGCCTCCGAAGAAGGGTTTGTGCTTCTTATCCGAGCCCAAGACCTTGCCAAGAGAACGAACACGCCGACTGCCGACAGCGTTCGGTTTCCTCCTGCGAGCAGACTCCATTCGATCGGCCAAGAGACTCAACTCCTGAATCACTGAAGAATCCTTAAGTTGGCCGATTAAGGATTGCATAAAGTCGTCCAGTGTCGGCTTAGATTGAGTCACTTCACTCCTTTCCGAAAGCATAATCATCGAACTGAAATTGGCGGCAGCTTCCAAGAAGCCGCTTGGCTCCGAGTCTGTTGGCAGCGAAGAAACAAACGAACAAAGGAAATATACAACTAAAAC
>NC_091563.1:29735416-29737916 GCF_042767895.1 Penaeus vannamei
GTCATTGTTAGTGTTATCATTGAAATCACCTTTATCAGATGTTACAGACGTAATTAATGGAACACGAGACCGCGATATAAGCATGACTAATTCCGTAAACCGCTTGTCTTTAGTGAGAGGGAGTGGTAGGGGGCAGCCAAAGGTATTCATTCATAAAATGTAAAATAGTAAAAAGGAAATCACAATTATGGTATGTGCGGCGTGATTGATTGTGGATGCCTAATTCCAGGACTTTTGCACTCACACACTGGATATTGCGTGTATCTGTCCTCGTTCATAATTAAGTGCTTGAGAAGAAATGTGAAACATATTGAAACGAAGCTTTGCAATGATATACAGATTTGTATGATATAAGGAGATATTGGCAGATAAATTGTTATTTCACTTCGTTAGTTGTTGCGTGAGCTCAAAATGAATTACCTTATTTGTATTCACATACATTTATATATACGGATATTTCATATATATGTATATTTAGAGGCAAAATTAAGCATTCTATTAAAAATTTCATCGAAAGGTTTGTACGACACTAGTAGATCTAAAGTGACTTTATAAGAATCGATATGATGGTTATCGTCATACAAAGAAAAGAACAGGTTTATATATATTCTATTTATTAAGAAAATATTTAGCCCCACTTCTGAGAGGGACAAGGGGATTCGAAGAAGTTGAAGGCGAGATCCCGGAACGGGACTTCCATCCTGGCGAAAATCCACGTGAAGGTGATGCCTCCGAAGAAGGGTTTGTGCTTCTTATCCGAGCCCAAGACCTTGCCAAGAGAACGAACACGCCTCCTGCGAGCAGACTCCATTCGATCGGCCAAGAGACTCAACTCCTGAATCACTGAAGAATCCTTAAGTTGGCCGATTAAGGATCGCATAAAGTCGTCCAGTGTCGGCTTAGACTGAGTCACTTCACTCCTTTCCGAAAGCATGATCATCGAACTGAAATTCGTGGCAGCTTCCAAGAAGCCATTAGGCTCCGAGTCTGTTGGCAGCGAAGAAACAAACGAACAAAGGAAATATACAACTAAAACCTTCATTTTTGTTGGTAATGAAAATTGAATATAATGTCGTGTTGGAAAGAACATGGCTTATATACTCGTTGTTTCGGGAACTGGGGCTGCGAGTCACGTCCTGTGCTCTTTTTATGTGACCTTGACTAGTTGTGAAGGAATGATGCTTTACCTCTAATTACACACTGAGGGAACGATTCAGGTCCAAGCGACTAATTTATAACTGAATGTTTTTGTGTTGGAAATTATGGAAAAATATTATCAATGCATTTGCAATACTGTCTTATTAATAATAATTAACAATCGGTTTTATTTGGTTCCACAGAACATGTAACGCTGGACATGCGCAAACGTATGCAATTACTTCGCTAAGACTCTCACACACGTTAGTCGCTGTTTCATATTTCAATTTTTATTAAATAAGACGCTGTGAAGCAATGTAACAAATTGTTTATATACAAAGAGTACACTCTAAATGTACCCTCTGATATGTTTCATTGTCTTGTCTTTTATGGAATATTTTTTGCCGGAAGGACAAAGCGAATCATCGAAAGTAAATCACATCTGGACATAAAAAAAAAAATGTCAAAAGTACGCGCATGTCTATAACATGAATTTCCGGCGTGTATTATTTTAAGGTATACTTGTAAAATTTTGTGATTCCTCTTTTTTATGTACCTTGGAATAATCTTATGCAAAATCATTACATTTTTATGAGTCTGTTATATAAATCTCCCCCCGAAAATGACCTCGCGTTATGCAATTAATCACAATTGGTACACACGCTCCTCCTGTGAGAAATCATCGCAAAGGTCTTTGCAAAAGCTTCCGAGTCTGTTCAGTAAACCCCATCTAGTTTGATCTAATACAAAGCATGTCCTCTCGTCTATGAGTCATGTAATTTATCACAATTAGTACTCGAATGTTTTCCCTCCGCTCGGTTGCAAATGCCAGGTTCGGTCGTATTTTAAAGATAATGGGGCCTAAATTGCTATTACCGAGACAATAAACAAATATTCTTCAATTACTAATACATCTTGGATTTGCCAGTGTATTTTCGCATTGTTATTAATTGCCAATATTTTATATGATTGTATGATAAATATATATTTACAAGAGCTAAATGAACTTGCTGTACGTTATTCGAGACGGTAGCTGATTTTTCGCCGCTACCAAGATTGCCTCTCCCTGCCATGTCTTCCTGCCATGTCGCACACATACATATATATACATATATGTATATATATGCACACGCATACACACACACATACATATATATGAATATATATATATATATATATATATATATATATATATATATATATATATATATATATATATAATATATATAATATATATATATATATAATATTTTAAATATTTATATATAAATATATATATATATATATATATATATATATATATATATATATATATATATATATGCATACACACACACCCATATATATGTATATATATGATATA
>NC_091563.1:29747916-29752916 GCF_042767895.1 Penaeus vannamei
CCGCGCTCGGTTGGACGACGGGCAGTACTCCGCATACTCTTCCCAGGTGCAGCCGGCGACCGTGCAGCACTCGGTGGTGATGGAGGGCGACTGGCGACGGCGCCTGTAGTGGGACCTGCCCCTGCGCCGCCCCCCTTGGTCGTGCACCCACGTTGTCACGAACAGGTTGGCCTGCTGCACGCTCAGGAAAGGCGACCTGCGGGAGGAGAAAGGGAGACAAGACATTGGTAGAAATATTGAGGACTGTCTAACGCAAAAATTATTTTGTTTCAGAATATTTGGGGGAAAATGTCTTGTTTCCGCGGTGAGAAATATTATTCAGGAATTTATATATGCTGATCTATACATAAATATTGACAGATTGATAGGTACAGAAACATAGACAAGGATATGATCATGCATTATATTATTATGATTCTGTACTCCCTTTTTTATTCGACTAATATCTAAATTCTTGTCATTGTAAATGAAAATGACATCACACGATATGTAACATATTAATGTTCTTTTCTTCAAATGAAACGTGCCGCCGATAATTATGATAATGCTATTATTACAATAAATGATAATAATGTCAACAAAATGATAATGAAGACATTAAAAATAATAACAATAAAATTATAACAATAATAGTAAAAATACCAACAAAAAACATAATATACGATAATAATCATATGGTAATGATAATAATAACAATGATAACAATAATGAAATTAACAATAACAATGATTAAAATAAAAATTAAAAAAATGATAATAATAATAATAATAATAATAACTAATAATAATAATGATAATAACAATAACAATAATAATAATAATAATGATAATAATAATAATAATAATAATAATACCTAGCGACCAAAGATACAGCCACGACAACACAGAAAGTGGATTACCTCCGCTTGTCGGGAGCCTGTCCGGTGTCAGGTGTGGAAGGGTTGGCACGAGGCACCTCATCAGACTCTGCCGGAAGTGGTTTGCTTCCGTCTTTCAGAGGAAAGTAAGTAAATACGAATTAATTGGGTAAAGGATGATGATGATAATGGTCTTGATAATGGTGATAATGCTGCTGCTACTACTCCTACTACTCCTGATAATAATAATAACAGTAATGATGATAACAATGAGAACAATAACAATTATAATAATAATGATAATAATAACGACGGTGGCAATAACACTGATAGTAATGGTTATGTTAATGATGATTATAACAAAGATGATTATGATGATAATAATAATAACAATAACAGTATAATACTAAGAATAATTATGATAACAATGATAACAATAACGACAATAAAGATGAAGAAAATAATGATAACAATGATAACAGTGATGAACTAATACTAACAATAGTAATAATAATAGTGAAAATAATAATAATATTTTTTTAATCATTATAGTGAAAATGTTCCCAGTAATAAACAATAATAAAAATAATGATGACGATTCCTTATCTCTACCTCGACCCTCATCTCGCTTATCGCGCCGACGACGCCTCTCGACCGACGACCTCCGGAACACGTCCTTCCCGCAGATGGCGTCCAGGTTCTGCCTCAGCTTGGCCCGGCACAGTGCCAGCCTCTCCTCGCTCCACAGGGCCTGCCACTCGAGCTCCGTCCTGGGGGAGGGAGGGGCGGAGAGGGGAAGGGAGTTGGGGTGGAGAGGGGTGAGGGAGTTGGGTGATTGGGGCGAAGGGGGGTGAGGGAGTTGGGGATGGGGTGGAGAGGGGGGAGGGGGGAAGAGAGGGCGAGGGAGTTGGGGGAGGGGTGGAGAGGAGGATGGGGGCGGGGGGGGGGTGAAGGAGTTGGGGATGGAGAGGGGGAAGGAGATAAGAATGGGACGGAGGGGGGGAGGGAGTTGGGGACGGGGTGGAGGGGTTAGGGAAATGGAGATGGGGATGGAGAGGAGACGTGAGAAAGAAGCGCGGAGAGCGGAGGAAGTTCGCAAGGGGGGCGAGGGGAGGATGGGGATGGGGGGAGGGAGGCGAAAGACAAACGAATGGGAGTTGAGGGACGAGGGTGAAGTGGATGGGAAAGGAGGAGGCGAGGGAGAAGAGGATGAGGATGGATAGGGGAAGGGAGAAGGGAATGAGGCGGGGAGAGAAGACAGAAAGTCAATGGAAGAAGAGAAGATAAAAAGGGAGAGGAAAAGAGATTGATGAGGAGGAAATAGAGGGGAGAATGGAAGAGAAGATAGGAGAAGAAGTGAGAAAAGGGAGAAGAAAGGGAATAGAAGGAGAAACTGATTGAAACATTAACATCATAAAATAAAGAGAAAACATAATTTTGATTTTACCTACTTTCTCTCCTTGGTCTGTATACATGAATTTACTACAATAGGTCCTACATTTCCCTACTTCATTCCAAATACCGTACACTCGACCCTATAAACCCAAAATCGACCTCCAAACCTAACCCAACACGCTGCGTCCTTAAAACAAACACAATACAGATGACATAAACCAACAGATTGATTTTCCACTCGCTCGATAAATCCACAAACACACTACCATCTTTACCATCATCTTCTTACCTACTACCTCCTTAAAACAAACACTAACCATAAACCAACATATTAATCCTCCACTCGCCTGATAAATCTACCAACACTTCCTCTCTCTCTCTCTCTCTCTCTCTCTCTCTCTCTCTCTCTCTCTCTCTCTCTCTCTCTCTCTCTCTCTCTCTCTCTCCCCCTCTCCCCCCCTCTCTGTCTCCCTCCCTCCCTCCCTCCCTCCCTCCCTCCCTCCCTCCCTCCCTCCCTCCCTCTCTCTCTCTCTCTCTCTCTCTCTCTCTGCAATCTTTGCCATCACCTTACCTGCTCTCAATCTGTCGAACGAAGTCAGGATCGAGAGCGAGAGACGTCGAGCAGAGCAGGAAAACGGCCAACATCATCGACATCACCTGGAGAGGAAGGGGGAAACAGAGACTAATATTCCTAAAATATTCCTAATAATCATAATAACTGACATATTAATTATCTTTATAGTGAAAATGATGATATAAATAAATATACATATATGATAAATAATATATGATGAAAATAATATAGAAACAGAGACTAATATTCCTAAAATGAGTCAGTTTGGAGCTGAGTTAATAATCATAATAACTGACATATTAATTATCTTTATAGTGAAAATGATGATATAAATAAATATACATATATGATAAATAATATATGATGAAAATAATATAGAAACAGAGACTAATATTCCTAAAATGAGTCAGTTTGGAGCTGAGTTAATAATCATAATAACTGACATATTAATTATCTTTATAGTGAAAATGATGATATAAATAAATATACATATAGGATGAATAATATATGACGAAAATAATATAGAAACAGAGACTAATATTCCTAAAATGAGTCAGTTTGGACCTGTGTTAATAATCATAATAACTGGCATATTAATTATCTTTATTGTGAAAATGATGATATAGATAAATATACATATAGGATAAATAATATATGATGAAAACAATATAGAAACAGAGACTAATATTCGTAAAGTGAGTATCTTTGGATCTGTGTTAATGATAATAATTAACATAATTACTATCGTTATAGTTAAAGTAATGACTTAGATGAATATATGTATAGGCTAAAGAGTGTTTTATAATGAAAATATATAGAAATATATAGAAATACACTAATATTCGTTAAGTAAATCTATTTGGATCTGTGTTAATAATGATAATAACCAACATAATAATTTTTTTATAGTGAAAATGATGATATAAATAAATATACATATAGGATAAATGATATATAATGAAAATGACATATAGAAATAGAGATCAATATTCGCAAAGTAAGTCTCTTTGGATCTGTGTTAATGATAATAATAACTAACATAATTACTATTATAATAGTGAAAGTAATGACTAAGATTAATATATGTATAGGATAAAGAGTGTTATATAATGAAAATGATATATAGAAATATATAGAAATAGACTAATATTCGTAAAATAAATATATTTGGATCTGTGTTAATAATGATAACTGACATAATAATAATAATTATTATTAGAGTGAAAATAATGATATAGATGAACATATATAGGATAGATAATAATATATAATGAGAATAATATAGAAATAGAGACTAATATTCGTAATGTGAGTATGTTTGGATCTGTGTTAATGATAATAATAACTAACATGATTATTATCATTACAGTGAAAATAAGGATTTAGATGAATATATGTATAGGATAAATAGTATTATATAATGAAAATGATATATAGAAATATATAGAAATCGAGACTAATATTCGTAATGTGAGTCTCTTTGAATCTGTTTTTTTTTTTCGTTTTTATGTTTAAATTATGATCTATTGCTTGTGATTGAATTTGGTGCATCTCATTATAAGCTGAGTACTTCCAGTAAGATGTATTTTTGAGACTTCAAGAAAAGTGAAATGGTTGAGGGAGGGGGGTCGAAAATGAAGTGAGAAATAAATTTTTCATCATCCAATTTTGTGTATAATAGTAGCAGTTCTACTTCTGTGATCGTTATAATTTTGGTTATCATCATTACCATCATTAATACAATCACTCTAGCTATCATCATTATTGTCATCATACCTGTTATTATTATCATTACTATTATTATTGTTATTATCATCATTACTATTATTTTCATATTCATTATTATTATAAATGTTTTTATTATCATTATCATTTTAATAGCACGATTATTTCTTTTCACGATGATAACTTTTACATTGTCATTTCTATAATCAACATTATTACTAATATCAATTTATCATTGCCATTATCATCTTTACTATTACTATTGTCATCATTATTATCATCATTAAAGTTATTGCTATTATCATTTTTATAATCATCATCATTTTCATCACTACCATCAACATTATAATTATAATTATCATCATAATTATTATTGTTATCCTTAGTTATTATCATTAGCATTAATGCCTTCTCATCATCGTCATTAACCATGATTATGTTATTATCTTT
>NC_091563.1:29765416-29770416 GCF_042767895.1 Penaeus vannamei
CAATAAACACTTCATTAGTGAGAATGCGCTAAGTAATGTCTTAGAGGATAAGGATAAGTCCGATATGCGAAGCTGAGCCTCGCCCGGGCTATGGGGGAGCCCGGCCTGTGCCGACTAATGTCGACTCGATCAACGTGTGTCAGCAAGTGCTGACGCGACAGAGCTTAGTCCTTACCCACCGTGGTGCCCGGCCACAGCAGTAACCTCCGGGCGACAATTGCAACTTCTCGCGCCTGGGCGGGGCGCGAACCGCCGACCCCTCGGATGAGAGGCCGACGCGTTACCACTGTACTAGCCTGGAGGCTGTCTTAGAGGAGAGGACATCGTTTAAGTATGAGTCGTTTCGGGGACTCGGGTCGAGGGTCAGGTCTTGTGGTCGTCTTATTTGACCTTGACTCATTGAGGAGAATTACCACGAAACCTCACCTGTAATTAGTGTGCAAATATCAATATATTTGGTAATGCTCATACAACTAGTGCAAACATTATTATTATTATTGCTATTATTATTATTATTATTATTATTATTATTATTATTATTATTATTATTATTATTATTATAATTATTATTATTATTATTGCTATTATTATTATTATTATTATTATTATTATTATTATTATTATTATTATTATTATTATTATTGCTATTATTATTAATATTATTATTATTATTATTATTATTATTATTATTATTATTATTATTATTATTATTGTTATTAATATTATTGCTATTATCATTATTACTACTATAATTATTATTACAACTGTAATCATTATTATACATTTGTTAATATTATTACTATTATTATTGCTATTATTATTAATAATAATAATAATATTATTATTATTATTATTATTACTATTATCATTATTACCATAATTATTACTGTTATTATTATTATTATAATTATTACTGTTATTATTATCATAAATATTACTATTATCATTATCATAATTATTACTGTTATTATTATTATCATAATTATTACTATAATTATTATCATAAATATTACTATCAATATTATCATAATTATTACTATTATTATTATTACCATAATTATTACTAGTATCATTATTATCATCATTATTACTATTATTATTATCATCATAATTATTACTATTATTATTATTTTCATAATTATTACTATTATTATTATTATCATAATTATTACTATTATTATTATTATCATAATTATTACTATTATTATTACTATCATAATTATTACTATTATTATTATTATCATAATTATTACTATTATCAATATTATCATAATTATTACTTTTATTATTATCATTATTATTACTATTATTATTATCATCATAATTATTACTATTATTATTATTATCATAATTATTACTATTATTATTATTATCTTAATTATTACTGTTATTACTATTATCATAATTATTACTATTATTATTATTATCATAATTATTATTATTATTATTATTATCATAATGATTACTATTATTATTATTATCATAATTATTACAATTATTTTTATTATCATAATTATTACTTTTCTTACTGTTATTATTATTAATATCATAATTATTACTATTATTATTATTGCTATTATTATAATATCATAATTATTACTATTACTATTATTATTATCATCATCATAATTATTTGTATCATAGTTACAATTATAATTGTTGTTTTTATCATTATTATCACAATTATCACTATCATAATTATTTGTATCATAATTACAATTATAATTTTTGCTATTATCATTATTATCACAATTATTACCATCACATCTGTTATTTTTATTATTATTATTATTATTATTGTCATAATTATTACTATTATAATTACTATTATCATAATTATTGCTGTTTTTCTTACTGTTACTGTTGTTATTAGTTATTATTACCAATACTGTTATTATTAGTTATGATCCTTATTATTGCTTTTATTATTACTATCATAATTAGTTACATCATGAGTATTGATATCATAATTTTTACTATCGTCATTTTTACTATTATTATTATTATAATGACTATTGCTAACATTATTACTGTTATTATTACTATTATTAATATCATAATTGTTGATATTATTGTTACAATCACTATCATTATCATCATTACTGTTATTAATGGTTAAAACAAATTAATGTGCTAAACATCAGTTAAATAGCGCTATGGCAAAGTATAGTAGCAAAAAGGGTTAGGAATGAGTTAATGATTAGTCTAAAGTCAGAGGTTGAACAATACTAAAGGGTAGTATAATAATGGTAGGAAAAGGGTAGAGAGGGGTAGCTAATGGAGTATAATAAGGAGTAAATATTGCTAGAAGGGGAAGGAGTTAAGGGAGTAGGGCAATTAGAACACATGCGGCCGGTTTGTTAAAATTGTGTGAGGCCCAACTCAATTAATATTTATATCTGTGGACATACATATACACATAAATAAATGCATATCTGTCTATCTCTCTGGTGGATATACATTTTTTTATGTATTTATCCAGGTGATATGTATGTCTACACTGATAGTGATTTATTTCTGTGTATGTGCATGTCCATATATATGAATAATAATTGGGTTTGGCTTCACACAATTTTAACAAACTGGTTGATGGAGGATATTTATGCATGGATGTGTAAGGCAATGGAATAGATGCTGAAGAACTGGTGCAATGTTGGAATGGGAAGGGGAATGAAGGAAACTTAAAGCTAATCTTCTGGAATTCTTGGTAAAGTGAAATTGTGACTAAAATCAAACCTATCCTCTTGTACAAACCATTGGTTGTGCATTTGCAATTGCAATTAATGCATCAGCAGTATAAAGCATCTCATAGTGTCTTGGACTCTTAATCCCTCAACTGATGAACTGATCTTCTTCCACTTGTTTGGAAAGTCTCTTTTTGTAAGAACAAGCAAAAGATTTGTAATTTGAAAACTGTGAAAGTATTGTTTCAAATGCCTTTGTGGAATACAAATTATACTAGATATTCAAATATAAATTATTTTGCAAACTAGGGTTGAGGCATGTTTTGTGTTCCATCTTACTTGACCTTGACAAATTGCGGAGAAATACCATAAAAAATTTGCATCACGTGACAAATAGTTGCAATAGCTTGATCACAGTGAACTTTTGCATTAAACATTATGAAAAAGCATGGATCCAGAAAAAAGGAGAAAAGATATATTACAACAGCATATTCTTATTGAATTATCACTAATGCTCTTTGTTTAAGTCTGACACAGAAAGAAAAGAAAATTATTTCAATAAAATATGATATTTAAACTACAAAAAAGACTGAGTTTTTAATTCTAACTTTTTTACAATCATCATGAGGCATTATATGATAATATGGACTGCTGAATTTAATTTTTTACACATAAAATGATCAATGGAAAATTTCAAAGTTCCATACCCTTGGAAGTTGAACAAGAACTTCTTTGTTTTGCACATTTGAAGGTTAACCACAGTATTTACAATGCATTTTTTACCACATGAAAAAAACTGATAAACAGAATGATCCAAATCTATTAAACTGCATTATAATGAGAGCCAAATATAATATTACCATCCTTACAAAAGGCCAATGATGACACCACCTCATTTACACCACCATTTCTATCACAGCAGAAAGATAGCTTTGATACCATTTCTTATAATAGTGTATCAAGAACAGTACGACATAGTTAAAATCTGTTATAATAGACGATAATCATTATGGAGATATGTAACTGTGACATAGTAGGATATAGAATGGACTAAAAGCTATGGCTGGATGGCACTTGGTTCAACAACTGGCATAGGAAACAATTATGGCTCAAGTTCACTGGTCCTCAGTAACACAAGAACCATCAATATAATATCCTGTGTATGTTAAATGCAATATGCTGTCAAATATTGTGCACATGCGGGGTTATGCAAAAGCTACTGAAGCAGCTGAATATTTATAACATTATCAAGACTGTCCAAATAATTCTTGAAGCCCACTGCAAATGATTACCCTCTGAAAAGCACAGTCAGACTCTGTTACTGGATAATATGAGGAGTTCTGGGATTTTTAGGCCAGTGGAAAGAAAAAAATAGAGAGAGATGCTCCTAGTCCAAGACATCTGTTCTTGTTTTTTGTCTCGTTACTAATAAAAATCATGAACATTGGATCTCATTTTCACTAACATTTCTGCAGCCATGTTAGAACTCAGAGAGAGTAGTTTATTAATTATGTTGAGAATTAAATTAAATAAGTGCATTTACCTTAATAATACTGCTAAAGAATGATAAGACCCTGGGTTTATCATCAATGATGAGAGCTACACTGTGACTGTCAGGCTTAACTGATATTTACAAAGTGTGAGGCCTAACAAAACATATGTGATGTTATAAACAAATAAGAAGTACTGAAACATTTCTGCTGGATCTCAGATACGATGACATGTATCAGAAACAAATACATCCCAAAAACTGAATACATGATTATACTGATTAATTAAACAAATACTTTAATTAAGTGGCATTTACCATTTCATTCCATTTAAACTACATTTCCACTGGAGCATCATAAATGATTGTACTCGAATATGATTGTCATGTTCAAAGGCTGAACAATCTATGATAAAATGGAAGAATTATTAATCACTCCTTAACCTAAGTAAAAAAGTGAGTCAACATGAAAATGTATTTGAGAAATAGGCACAGATATGACATCATGATAGTTGAAGTCAGTACTCCTAATCTAAATTATAAGCTGTTGCAATACTTGTAAATGGAAAGTTATATCAAATATTTTGAAAATAAAGTAATCTGAAAGATGAATATACTTTTATTGCTTAGAATTGTAATGCAGTTATCAGTATCATCAGATGCTTGGATTTCCATGGTTTAATGTTGACTCAAGACAAACCAATTCAAAACTATTATGACGTAATGTGTCACCACAAGTTAATTAACAATTAAAATGATCAATATATACAGCTGATCAAATAAATATGCTATATACAAGTGAATTCCATACATACACTCACACTTGC
>NC_091563.1:29775416-29785416 GCF_042767895.1 Penaeus vannamei
AAAATATGGATAAAATGTATCTACTTTTAGGTCTATTCACAATTCAGTATTTCATCATAGACTAGAAATTATAGATTCTACATATTATACATATGTGTTCTTTATGGCCATAGTCATTGTGGTAGACATTACGGAGATGGACGCGCGTAGATGGAGAGAAATGGACACCGCCGTATTATAGAGCGGAAAAAATAGAGTGGGACGGAACATAGTGTAAGGCTAAAGGGGCAGGACACTCCTATTCTGAACAAGTTTATCTTTCAGTATGAGCAGTCAAGCAAAACAAAGGTGATTAGACAGTGTGATATATAGCTTTGGCATACAGAGTATAGGTTGCCACCTCTCTGCATTAGGTGCTGTTGGCGTTCTATCAGTAATGGCATGACTAAAAAATCACCAAATCAGAACTGGGCTGCCATAGCCCACTGAGCCACTGTGTGGTCCAACAATGGATACTGATAACCAGACAAGAATATACTTTTATGTGGTGGAGGTTTCTTGTTGAAGTAGAGGGCATTGAGACCATTGTTTAAAAGCTACTGCATCAGTCTATCGATTCCAAATACTGTCTGCCTTGCATCATGTTTGTCATACACGATTAAAACAATCTACTTGTGAAAGAATATACCATACACTAGCATATTCAAGAGATATCAATAAAATATTAATCAATAAAGAACACATATATAATTTGATCTATTAAATAATAAAATATCGACGCAACTTACACAAGAAATTATATAACACATTTCATATCAACAGTTCTAGTTTGAAAACATATAATCCACACTGAGAAATAACTGACCTGCTTTGGCTCTCATTGTGTTGATGTATCAACACTAAAAGTAGATAAAAAATGAATAATACTACTGACAACCCATTGATAAACTCTTCGAGATTTCTCTCTCCGGCAATCAATGAGACCAAGGTGGCACTATTCACTTCTGACGACTTTGGAAGAGATACACAGGGAGGGAATTTCAATTTTATTTTTAAGAAACTGTGTTTACAGACATACGTATATATGAAGACATACATGCATTCATTCATCCATCCATTCATCCTTCCATCCATCCATCCTTTCATCCATCCATCCAAGGAACGGTTAGACTACCCATAGATATATTTATACATATATACATATATACATGCAAATCTACCTACCTACCTACCTACCTACATATATATTACATACATACATACATACATACATACATACATACATACATACATACATACATACACACACACACACACACACACACACACACATACACACACACACACACACACACACACACACACACACACACACACACACACACACACACACACACACACACACACACACACACACACACGCACACACACATAAATATATATATATATATATATATATATATATATATACATATATATATATATATATATATATGTGTGTGTGTGTGTGTGTGTGTGTGTGTGTGTGTGTGTGTGTGTGTGTGTGTGTGTGTGTGTGTGTGTGTGTGTATGTATGTATGTATGTATATACATATGTATATATGCATATATATACTTGTATATATACATATATATATATATATATATATGTATGTATGTATATCATATATATATATATATATATATATATATATATATATATATATATATATATATATATATATGTGTGTGTGTGTGTGTGTGTGTGTGTATGTGTGTGTGTGTGTATAGACTTATATAGACCTTGCCTCACAGCACATCGGTGTGTGCGTACTCTCTCGTTCTCTCTCTCTCTCTCTCTCTCTCTCTCTCTCTCTCTCTCTCTCTCTCTCTCTCTCTCTCTCTCTCTCTCTCTCTCTCTCTCTCTCTCTCTCTCTCTCTCTCTCTCTCTCTCTCTCTCTCTCTCTCTCTCTCTCTCACTCTCTCTCTCTGTCGATATATATATATATATATATATATATATATATATATATATATATATATATATATATATATGAAACGTATCCAAGTTGACAAATGTAGAAAAGGTATGAATGAGACTGGGTATCTTCACTATACAAGAGATGTATTTGACCGGTTTCGATTAAGTCTTCATCAGAAATACATGTATTTCTGATGAAGACGTAATCGAAACCGGTCAAATACATCTCTTGTATTATGAGGATATCCAGTCTCATTCATACCTTTTCTACATATACATACATATATATATATATATATATATATATATATATATATACATACATACATGTATATATATACATACACACACACACACACACACACACACACACACACACACACACACACACACACACACACACACACACACACACACACACACACACACACACACACACACACACACACACACATATATATATATGCATGTATACATACATACATACACACATATGTATATATACATATGTATATGTATGGGATTCTTTGATTTTGAAGAACTACTTGTGACTATCGATAATTATGTATGCATGGAAATATGCATGCATGATGTATGTATTAATGTATGTATATATGTGGATGCATATATGTAATATGTACAAATGTATGTATGCATATGCATAAACAAAAGAATGAATTCTTTCGTAATTATTTGGTGTGACGAAAATAGCATCAAAGTCGTGAATATGTGGCGGATGAAGTTACCGCATGGGTTGTTTGTTTTGATAAGTTTAAAATCATATCACTCAATAGAGACTTTTAAAAGAGAGCTTTATGAAAAAATCAAGAAAAAAAGCAAGCAAAATATAAAAAGATACAGTGAATTAATCCTTAGATTATTTTGAATTGTTCATTTATAGATTATTGTAAATGATATAAGATTTAGACAAAATTCCTTTCATTGCTGGAACACGAGCGCTTCTCAGTCAGCTGATTCAAAACAAAACGTGTGTCTACGCAGAGGTAATCGATCAGGCTGAAAAGGTCCCTGTTGCATGGTTATTCCTGCATGTTGCATGTGATACATTCTTCTTGATGAAAAAATGATGAATTCGGCTTGATCTTGCTGCTGTTGTACTTATGAGTGTATCGTAACCTTATAAAGGAACTCCTTCAAAGGGTTTATATATGGGAACACTTGAATGATGCTGATAAATTGAAATGTTTCTTATTGTATTTTGTTCTTCTTGCCGGTTTTGTTAGAACTTAAGAATTAGCGATAGTCCAATAGTAATGGTAAAAGTTGAGCATTTTCCTTTGCATAACCTTGATATTTTTTAAATGAAAAGATCAGCTTAATATAGGAATGAGCAGAAAGTAATGAAACTACTTCAGAATAAAATGTTATCAACCATAATGAAAAAATCCACAGAGAGATAGGTGATTGTGAAGATGTCTACTTTTATGCTGGGTTTGGAACTCCTCATCTTGCTCGTCCAAACAGCTTGTCAGGACCAGCAGGACAATGAGCCCGTGTTTGGAACCTGCAAGGCCTTTGTTGCCCAGAGTGCAACCATCCGAAAGTAAACATTCACTATTTTATCATAGTGGTGTCTTTTTTTTACATTCTACTTAGGTTTTCCAACTCTGTTGATGAATAATTAACTTACCTGCAACTGACATACACAAAAATATCCTATGATAACATCAGTAAAGAGCATTAAAATTACCCATCAATATCTTATATTTGCCTGCAAATGTCATAGTTTATTTACAAATACTATTGCGACATCATCTCATCCTCTCCCCCTGCTGGGAGGAGAGGATGAGATGTCTGGTTTGTTAATTATGCGCGGCCTGACCCAATGAATATTCGTAAATACAGACATGCATTTACACAGAAATAAATGCATATCTGTCTATCTGTCTGATAGATATACATTTATCTATCTATTTGCCCGGCTTATATGCATGTCTAGACTAATAGATAAGCATTTATTTCTTTATTTATGTATGTCAAGAATACAAATATTCTTTGGGTTGGGCCTCGCACAATCCTAACAAACCGGCCGAAGATGTATGAGATGGATAACTTGTTGAGGACAAGAAGCTGTCAAAACATCTTAGCCAGCTTGTCTGGATGAGCAAGACGAGGAGTTCCGAATGCGGCTTTAGGCAAGATGGAATATTAAATGTAATCCAGTAATGAAATTGTGCTTAATGTCATAGTTTTGCTTGTTATCATTTCATATGAAATGAGCCAACATATTTATGAGTGATTAATGCAGAAATATGTTAAATTTTATCTTTTTAATTAAGAAGGGCTGGGGATTATTCTTTAAGCATTATAGGTTACTGAGAACAACACGAGGAGATGGAGGGAAATGGATAATGCCATCTGATAGAGTGTAAGAAATAGAATAAGATACAACATAGTTTAAGCTGCAGCAGCCTCGTATTTACTGATAAATAATGAAAATGACCGCTGCATATCATTGCTCAGAGACAAGTCCATAACATCATGTCCATTTAAAGTACATTTTCTATAGGTAGGCACAAAGTGCCAATAAGTATATGGTGCTTGTCCTCCCGTCAAGGGAATAAATAGAAGGTAGGTTGGGTGCTTGGGTTTGCATGATATCTTGGTTTTGGGACTTGCTCTCTGGATGGTGCGTTGCTCTTGGTAACAATCACCTTTTAAGCCACTGAATATACAGTTTGTAGAATTTTGAACATTATTGAACATGATTTTTTAGGGTTTATTCTCACCTTTGAATCTTAGATTGATTAAAATTGTCTATTATCAGATGCAAAGTAACATTCATATCTCACAGTTTGTAGCCTTATAAATGTACAGAGTTCATGAAGAACAAGTAAGGAATTAGTGACTTGGATATTTAGGTGGTTATTAAAGGCTGTCAGACTTACTCCCAAAAGTCTGAGCCTCCTTGAGTGAGTACGTAAGTTTCTCGCTTCAGCTGAGTTGCATTGATAGAGCACCAGAATTTGAAAGCTGTAAGGCTGTTATTTCTGTCTTTGTTTCATTATGAATAGGATATAGTGAAAGTGTACTAAAATAACATCTCAACACTTTCCTTTATCACACTGGACCTTCCCTTGTGTGTTAGGGTAGCTGCTCCTCTTAATAGTTCTCCCTCGTAATGCAACCACACCTACAATCCCATCCCGTAATACCTTTTCCCAGGACCCCCTCCACTTCTTTGATACAGTCACCTCCCAGTATGGCTAAAATCTTACAGCATTGTTTTGATCTCCATTGTGTATTTTGTGTTTACATAGATACATGATTTATCACTAACTAGAGTAAGATAAAGTATTTAATTGCATTATGTATGTTTTGCATTTTTAAATTTTTTTATACCATTTTCTTATATACCATAGTAACCTTCAAATTTGTAGCTTTGCAATTCACTGACTTTTTGACATACCATCATGCAAAACATACATATCCTGTGATGTGTAAAATCAGGCCCTACAAATGACAAGTGACCTATTGTTATCTGGGGTGTGGTCCCACTAGTAACAATTACTAATATCCTGGTCATAATCCTTTGTTCCCCAACTAAAGAGCCTCCCCCTCCTCCATCCTCCTCTTTATATTAACTTTGTTGCATACCATTTTTAGCATGAAAACTAGATGTAGCTAAAATGTTGGTTTCATGAATTTCAAGTTTATAACTTTTATGTGTTTCTCAGTTTACACGAGAATGTTACTGAATTATGATATACTTTTCCGCAGTTGAAATGATGAAGGAAAAGGAAGAGAGCAGTGCAAGTGATGATGGAAAAGATGATGAAAGTGCGAGTGCCATTCGACCTGATACCTCCATGATCTCCCTAAAAGAGAATCTGGAAAGCTTGGCACAACTACAGAAGGTCCATGAAGAGGTTAGTTTTACAATCTTTCATAAATGTTTTGAATATGATGAACTACTGGGCACCAGAAGGAATTTTGTTAAAAAAGAATTTAATAATGAGATGCTATGTAACTTTATTACCTGATGAGGTACCAATAATCATGTCTTTAGGATTGAGAATAGACTTAGATTTTGTTAAAGGTATTCATCTGGTTGAAGCATATTTATCCATGTCATATATAACCGTTTAAGAAGGAACGTTCTGATGCATAATCCCCCCAAAAAGAACAGTGTAAGGTGAACGAGTGAAAAGAAGGGAATATTCAAAACCTCACTTTGTCACAGTATGAGATGTCTAGTTGGATGGTATTAGTGTAAAATAAGAATGGTGATGTGATAGGTGGATGGTCATTTTTCATATGGTGAGATATTTAGAACTCTCCGTCCATCTATTCATCTACCAACCCATCTAGCTATCCATTTATTTTTCTGTCCATCCATCCATCCATCCATCCATCCATCCATCCATCCATCCATCCATCCATCCATCCATCCATCCATCCATCCATCCATCCATCCATCCATCCATCCATCCATCCATCCATCCATCCATCCATCCATCCATCCATCCATCCATCTATCCATCCTTTTATCTATCCATCCTTTTATCTATCCACCCTTTCATCCATCCATCCTTTCATCTATCCATCCATCCATCCATCTATCTGTCTATCCATTCATCCATCCATAACCCACCCACTCACCCACCCATCCTTTTGCTCATCCACCTATCTGCACATTCCATCTATCCACTTATCCATCCATTCAACCTCTCACCCACCCATACATATCCATACATACCCATATCTATCCATACATACCCATATCTATCCATACATACCCATATCCACCCATACATACCCATATCCACCCATACATACCCATATCCACCCATACATACCCATATCCACCCATACATACCCATATCCACCCATACATACCCATATCCACCCATACATACACATATCCATCCATACATACCCATATCCACCCATACACACCCATGTCCACACACCTATGCTCACCCCCACACGCACTTATACCTACCTACCCAGAATGTATCCAACCATCCATTCGTTCATCTGTTGCTCTATCTATCTGTCGGTAGAGTGCATGCATATCATATCTGTTTTATTAGATATATATAATTATATTCTGTTACCTATTGATTTTTGCCTGTTTGCAGAGACTCTTCCTATGTCAGACAGAAATCAGTCAGTTGAAGAAATTCCGCACAGATTATTTACACCTTCAAAAGAGGCTAAAAACCCTACCCGACAAGACTACCTATGACGTAAGTGGTTTTGATTTGTAAGTGTGCTTGTCTTGAGCATAACTGGTTCCATATGATCATAGTTTAAAATTATGTTTTTTCTTCCATATTTCTTCATATCAAGGTATTATTGTGTGTCACAAACGATATACCAGTGATAGAAAAAGCTAAGCAATGTCCCTCCTTTCAGGTGATGGTGCCCTTTGGTTCTCTAGCGTTCATGCCAGGGCGACTTGTGCACACAAATGAGATCTTGGTGCTGCTAGGTGACAACTGGTTTGCCGAGAGAAGTGCAAAGCAAGCCATTGAAATTGTAAAGAGAAGGTTAAAAGGTGGGATTCTTTAGTATCTTGTGTCTTCTGTTTGTGATGATGATCTTAGTCTTCAGTTGTTTCATCAGTTTTGGATGTTTTTCTAATTTGTCAGGTTGTACAGGGTGGCCAACTCTTCTTTTATATTTGTAAGATATTATGTGTTTTATCTGATTTATTTGTCTGTTGTCCATTACAAAAAAAATAGTTTATATCTATATATCTATATCTATATCTATATCGATCTATCTATCGATCTATCTATCGATCTATCTATCGATCTATCTATCGATCTATCTATCGATCTATCTATCGATCTATCTATCGATCTATCTATCGATCTATCTATCTATCTATCTATCTATCTATCTATCTATCTATCTAAATATGTATATATATATGTATATATATATATATATATATATATATATATATATATATATATATATATATATAAATGTATATATATGTATATATAACTGTTCCTTGTTATGCAAGTAAGACTTACAAGATCTTTTTATGACTAAATGTACCCAAGAGAAAGCTAATAGAAAAATTAAATAATCCTCATTTTTCAGATTGTGATGAAAAAATTAAAACAGCTGAAACTACAGAGAAGATTCATTTGAATTGGTTGAAGGAGACAGCAGAGGTGCTTAAGGGGGATATGGGTGACCAGGTAGACATTGTTGAAAAAGTGACGGAGGAAGAATATCAGAAGAGTCGAGGTAAGACTTGGGGGAGCAGTAGTCTACAGTAGATTGTGGAAAATCACCAGGCCCTTTTATTGGTATTTTTGATCATTTTTGAATTTGTTAAGACACTTTCTTTCTCTGGTGACATGGATCCCAATAAAAAAAGTCAGTCAGTTTTTGAGTTACAGCAAAATTTTAAAACCTACTTGAGTTTCTGTGGTGGAAAAGATGTCCCTCAAGCCTGCCTGATATAGCACTTTCTCATTCTATTCAGTAAAGGCATTTACTAAGTGCCACCAAAATATTTTACAATATTTCATTCATGTTATGTTACAGGTCTTCAACTTACAGATGGTTATAAAAATGAAAAACATATTTTTTTCATGATATCACATCCTATTAGGGGGAAAATAAACTGAAAGTGAAAAGAAACTAAGAAGGTGGCTAGTTGCTCACTGTTTTTATGAATAAGATTAGACTTGTCATTTCTTCATCCCTAAATATTTATGGCCAGAGATTTCTTCAGCAGTCAGTCAAATTACTTATATGTCTAAATTAATCTTTTAATAGTTTTTGTTATACAGGAAGTAATGCATATTATTTAGATTTTAAAAAATCAAATTCAAGTCTATAGTAGTCTAGGTAACCATCAGGCCAGCAGTAATGCCTTCATAGCTCCTTTTACAGACCTATAAATAGGCCAGCACACAGAAAGGAAATATGTCTAGTTTGTGAGAAATTTTTTCAACAGCCCCCTAAGATTGCTACAGAATGTAAATACATCTAAAATTACTAGAATATGACCTCAATAACAGCAATTATTTGCATGCTCACAGTTGTCAGAGAACAGTGCCGGGACCTTTTTATGAATAATGTATGCATAATCATACTTTTGGAAAAGTATTTTGATAGTGCAATGTATCTCATAATATATAAAATTTTCATTATCCCTTTGGACCTGGGTGCCTCACTATATTGCTTGGACAAAAATCTGGGCATTAGGCTTACATGTTTTGTGACTCCTGGTTGTAGGCCTGGCCTGCATGAACACTCGCATATGGTATGAAGACTCCTTGCCTCCTTTTTGCAATGCTATTAGCATTTTGCAATATTGCCATTTTCTTACATTATTGTTTTTATTGTTAAAGTGGTGGTGGTGGGTGGTGGTGCTGGTATTTGTTATTATTATGATTCTTAATATGTTCTTTAAAGATTTATTTAATTTTTAGTTTTTCTATTATTATTAGTTTTACAGCTATTATTGGTAATATTTTCACTTTGCAGAGGAACATAAAAAGAGTGTAGCTCGGGAATATGGAACTGTTAGAGAAAAAGTGTCTTCTGAAACAGAACCTGTGGCATCAAAATCAGAAGGCCCACTTTATGAGAGGCTCAGTGAGGAAGACAAACGTACCTACGAAGATATTATGAAGAGGCTAGATGAACTTGAGCTGGAGGAAGAGAAGTAAGTATGAGTGGATCAATTTCTCCTCATGATTAATCACTAAAGATTCTGAAGTGGATTTGCTCTGTAGCCATGTTGCTTTGGGCTTGTGATTAGTGGTTTTCTGCTTATTGTTTTATATTCACAAGTTGAAAATTCAAAGAAAGAAAAAAGTGTGACATTGTTATTTATCTTGAATTTGAAATGTATTGTGGTGCTTAAGATTACTTGTACAGGATGTAGATGAATTTTAAGATATTTCATACAAGCCAAAGATAAATGGAATGGAGAATTGACTGTTGAAAATGTGCTGTTTGGGATGGTATTTTGCTTGGAATAATTTTACACTGTGCCAGGTTCACCATATACTTGAAATATAAACATGCATACACATGGCACTGTATTATAGATGAATGACACATACAAGTTTCCTTGTTAACCCTTTCAATGATATGCTC
>NC_091563.1:29790416-29792916 GCF_042767895.1 Penaeus vannamei
AAGAATTTATTGTGAACTTGAATGTATTTATTTTCAAGGAGTAGAGTTGTGACCCCTGTACATGTATAGTACCATTAAAAGAGTGTAAATGAGTATGATAAATGTGTACAATTAGACATATCAATTTTTGACAAGATAATTTCAAGCTGCATGTAAACAATGACTGTAGTCTTCACATAGTATCGGTCTTGTCCACATAATCTCTGCCATAGACATTTTCTTATGTGAATTGTTTGCCAAATTATATGAGACATTCTTGTGGGATCAAGAATAAAGAGGGGGATTCAAACCCTCTTGCATTCTTGCTTTGAAAGGCATATCAGTTAGTGTTAATCATGCTTGCCATTATCCTATTTATATTCACCGAAGCATATCTTGTATTTTTATACCACTAGAGCATTTAGAAGGAAACTTAGGGAGAGCCAATGGAGCAACTTTCAAACAGAGAGCTCGTAGCAACAATACAAAACTATGATTTAAAACTACCTTGTCATACTAGACCTCTAATTATCCTATATGCTCATAACTGGTGTCTTAATTGTCCCTTGAGTGTAGCTCTTTAGCATATATGTGAAACTGAGTGTTTGTATTGCAAGGCCCAGAGATGCAGATATCATGCACTGTCATTATTCCAGTAATGATAAAATGTGTGAGGTTGAATGTTAATTATCAGCAAATTTCATGAAAGATTCAATAGTGGAATTTCAAAAATTTACAGTGGTGTTAAACTGAGCCTTGAAATAATAACATAGGAAAGAAGAATAAATATAGTGGCCATGTGTTAATGTTAAAGTTTTATTGTATATAGTTCAATGATGAACTAGTTACATGCATTTAAGCACTGAAAATGCATATCCTGTTATAAAAAATTTATGCAGAATGGACATAGAAAGATTTCAGATTGTGTATAATTAAACTATAGGTCATATCAATAACATTGATATTTGTTCTTTTAAGTCACGTTCTTGTGAGCACTGAACATAAAACAAATTATATTATGGATGTGTGTATTTATATACATGAGTTTAAAGGAAAGAGACTGATGTATACTTGTTTGTTAAAAGAAATATTAAATGTGAGCCTTGATACATTGGAAGGACTTATAATTCTATGAGCCTAAGTCTAAAATACAGTACTGTACTTAAATCTGAACACTACTTTAAGCTGAAATATAAATAGGTATAGCTTTACCTTCACCAAACTTTTAGAAAATGCACAACTACAACTGAGTTAAGCTGAAGGTTTGTAAATCAGTTTTAATTCATCGTCTAGTTTTATTTAGTTCCATGGAAATTTTCTTTTTAAGTGTTTTTGAAGTTCCTATTTTCACCATCCAAGAATTTATATCTTTAGTTCTCTAACACCATTAACATCCCTTGGTTTCAGGAATAACATCTTGTTTGGTCTGCTGTGATATTAAATTCCGACAATAGTCCTGCAACTTGCAATGCTAAAGAGGGAATGCTTGCACTCCTTAATTTCGCTTTTCGTGATGGTGCTTTGATATTCATTACATTGCTGAATATTAATCATCTCGGTCTTTTACTTTCGCCTTTTCTCTTAATTTGGAGGTCTGGCTTTGGCAGTTTTAGACCAGCAATAAATACAAATTGTGTCCAAAGTATGACTTAAATGATTATACAGTTATTTTTGTAAGTATTACGTGATCATGTTTTATAGTTAATGTTCTCAATATTTTACTGTGATAATGTTACAAAGTTAAATGAACACCTTTGCCAAGTTGCATAAGGTGTCATCTTCCAAGTCTTCAGCCTGTGAAGCGTTAATTTATACAAATGCTAATAAATCCTATAATGAGCTTGGATGTTTTTATATTCCATTAAAGAAAAATAAATATTTGAAATGTATATGAATATATATACATGCACATATACCTCTATGAGAAATGCCACACTGACACACACGCACACACACACACACACACACACACACACACACACACACACACACACACACACACACACACACACACACACACACACACACACACACACACACACACACACACACTCACACACACACTCACTCTCTCTCTCTCTCTCTCTCTCTCTCTCTCTCTCTCTCTCTCTCTCTCTCTCTCTCTCTCTCTCTCTCTCTCTCTCTCTCTCACACACACACACACACACACACACACACACACACACACACACACACACACACACACACACACACACACACACACACACACACACACACACACACACAGATACACGAGGGGTGCTCATTAAAGATTTCTCCTGACCCAATTTCACATGCATAAAGATATACATCTCTATAGGTACTTAACTAAACACATATTTTATTTTACATTTGTGAAGGTGCAGTAAGGTGTGATAATGGAACCTGTGGATTATTAAACAGTTTACAGGTTTTATACTTGAAAGGCTGAACACCACAAGAGACCTTCGATGAAATGAAAGCAACTTACAGGTAGGATGCCTCATCATATGATGATGTTAACCATTGGCATTGCCAGTTC
>NC_091563.1:29812916-29815416 GCF_042767895.1 Penaeus vannamei
AGCAATGAATGCAACATCACGGTCTGATACTGATGAAGATGCTGACAATAAAAAATAATAACGACGATGATAACGATGATAAAACGGCAACAGTAGTAATCATGATAATGATAACATTAGCAATTATAACAAAAATGATTATAGGGATAATGAGAGTAATGGTAATAATAATAATGACAATAGTAATAGTAATGATAATAAAACAGCCACAATGATAACAATGATGATGATAATCATAATAGTAATAGTAGTAAAAGTGATAATGATAATAATTGCAGAAATAATAAAATGATAACGATAGTAATGGTGAAAGTAATAGTAACAAAAATAATGATCATGATTATGATATGAAAATAGTAAAATATGGGAATAACAATAACGACTATAATATCAATAAAAATAATATTGATAAACATAAGAACAATAATAATGATAATAACGATAATGATGACGATAATAACAACTTTCATAATAACAATAAGATAATAACAATAAGATGATAATCATGATAACAGTTATAATGATGATGATAATAATGATAGGGATAAATATCATGATAATGATAATGATCATAAAAATGATAATGATGATAATCATACTAATAACAATAAATATAATAATAATACCAGTGAGGATAATGATAAAATACTAATCATAATAAGGATAATGATAATAATCGTAATAAAAAATAATGATAATAATTATAATAATAATGATAATAATGGTAATGGTAATATAAAAAATTATAATCATAATCGCTCCAATGATACTAATGATAATGGTAATAGTGATTATAAAAATTAATGAGGATTATGATATTCATAATGATAATAACAAGAACATTAATGATAATGGTAATAATGAGAGAAATGATAATGATAATGGTAATGATAATGGTAATGATAATGATAATAATGGTAATGGTAATGATAATGATATTGATAGTAATAATAATGAAACAATGTTAACGAAACAAATAGAGAAAGCAATACAAAAAAATGATGATAAGAATGGAAATAACAATAACGGAAATAATAATAATAATAATAACAATATGATAATGATAACAACAACAATGACAATGATAATAAAGATAATACTAATAATGATTGGAAATAATGATAGTAATAATAATAATGATACTGATAATAATAATAATAACAATAATAATAATAATAATAATAATGAAAATTATGTTCATAATGATAATAATTATAATAATAATAATGATAATATTGATAATAATAATAATAATAATAATGATAATAATAATAATAATAATAATAATGATAATAATGATAATCTTGTTCATCATCATCACAATGTTGATAATGATGATAACAATATTGCTACTACTACTACTACTAGTAGCAATAATAATAGTGATAATAATAATAATAACAAAGGTGACAATAATAACAGCAATAATAATGATAAGAATAAGAATGATAATAATAACAGCAATAATAAGAATAATGGTAGAATGATGATAACAATAGTGATGTTAATGATGACGATAATAACAACAAAAACATTAATCATAAGGATAATGATAATAACAATAATGATAATGATATTAATAAAACAACAGCAACAACAACAATAACAATGATAATGGCAATAACAACAATAACGATAATAATAATAATAATAATAATAATAATAATAATAATAATAATAATGATGATGATGATGATAATAATAATAATGATAATAAAAATAGTAATAGTAATAATAATAATAATAATAATGATAATAATAATGATAATAATACTACTAACAATAATGATACTACTATTACTACTACTGATGATAATGATAATAATAATAATAATGATAATAATGATAACACTGATAATGATAAGAACAAGAATGGCAAGGATGATGATATGTTGGTGAACACAATGATTAGGGTTTGCATTATCAAAAATGCTAATCGTTGACATGATGACGATTGATATAATTATCAATATTGTTATCATTATGACATAGACAGAAGTAATAAGAACAATAACAACAATAAATTACATAAATCCGATTATTCTAGACATAGCAAAACTCCAGATAAATCCCAACAGAGGTACTAAAAAGACAATACCATGCAGAGAAAAGAGGGATGATACATATATCATTCACCTCAGATCCAACTCTTGCTTCATAAATCACATTTTGGCGCCAAAAATTTCCTGAATAACAAATGTCCCTCCGCCGCCGCGTCCGATTCTGAGCGCTGCGGCTTGGGACGTGATAAATTCCCAGTTACCGATCGTCCTTCTACTATCTGCTATCTTCCTACTTATTTTGCTGAAATATTGAAAAACGCCCACTACCAAACTGCAGACTAGCGTGTCCAAATGTAGTACACAATGTGCCACAGCATACACACAAACGGACACGGCATAAATCAAGAGCCACTTTGTATTTTTCTTCCTTCGCTTCTTTCCTTGCTGACTACGATATTACAATTGCAGTAAATGTACCCAATTGCTTTCCCTTATCT
>NC_091563.1:29825416-29830416 GCF_042767895.1 Penaeus vannamei
CGGAGGGAGGAAGGGAGCCTTTCCGCTTCCCTTCGTCTAGTCAGGCGAGACGACTAAGGAGGGCCAGGGATAGGGGAGGAGATAAGGAAGGGGGGGGGGTAGAGAGGAGAAAGATGTGGTAAGGTGTATATGTGTATATGTATACATACCCACACACACATACATATGTATATATGTATATATGTGTGTGTGTGTGTGTGTATTATATGTATATATATATATATATATATATATATATATATATATATATATATATGTATATATATATATATTCATGCACATAAACACACACGCATACGCACGCGCAGGCGCGTACACACACACACACACACACACACACACACACATATACACACGTGAACATATTCGTCCATCTCCCCCAACACCCCGAAGAACCCCGCCATCCTCACCATCCTTCCTCCTCGCCGCCACCATCGCCGCCTCACTATCGCAGCAAAAAATCCGAAGGTCTTATGTGACCTGTTAATGATAAATCCGTAAGGAGCTTATGCCTCGGCTCTTGTGACTTGGGAATCTAAGTTTCTGATAATTCCTTCGGAGCTTATTTTTTTAGTTTCAAAACTTTCGCCCTCAACAGGTATGATTAAGTTCATTACTGATAGCAGGATGATATGATGCAGATATGAAGTGGAATGTTGTTCAAAATGAAGTATACTTCCATGTCTGTCATTGAACACACAAACACACACACACATATATATACACACACACACATATATATATATACATATATATATATATATATATATATATATATATATATATATATATATATATATATATATATATATATATATATATATATATATATATATATATATATATATATATATATATATATATAGATAGATAGATAGATAGATAGATAGATAGATAGATAGATACACAACACACACACACACACACAAACACACACATACACATACACAAATATATATACATTTGCATTTTTTCTCCCTCTTTTTCATATATATATATATATATATATATATATATATATATATATATATATATATATATATATATATATATATATATATATATATATACACACACACAAGAAAAGATAGGGAGGGAGATAGTGTTTCAGCCGTAGTATATATATAAACGTTATCTTCACACTACAAAAACGAAGGGTCCGGACATCTCAAGAAGGAAGATGATATTACTTCCAGAGCAGTTTATCACCAGCTGTTCAGGCTGTTGAATCAGGCCCTTCACCCCCCCCCCCCCGCCCGTCCTCCCCCCTCAATTCTCTTCTCTTATTTCACTCCTTTCTTCTTCCTAGGACCCCCTCCTCCTCCTCCCCTCTCCTAGGACCCCCCCTCCACCTCCCCTCTCCTAGGACCCCCTCTCCACCTCCCCTCTCCTAGGACCCCCCCTCCTCCTCCCCTCTCCTAGGACCCCCTCCTCCTCCTCCCCTCTCCTGGGGCCCCCTCCCTTGCTTCTCATTTTTTCCTCGTTCTCTCTTCTTCTTTCCTTCTTTCCTCGTCCCATTCTCTGTCTTTCTTATATTGTTTCCTTCTCTCTTCCTTGCGAATCCTCTTACTCTTCTATCTTTCACTCTTTCTCCTTATATGTTCTTTCTTCTGCCCTCTCTTCTTGTTATCCCTTTTTCCCTTTCTCTGTCTTCTCCCTCTCCTCTCCTTGTTCCTTTTCCCCCTCCTTCTTTTTCCGCTCAACCTTTCTCCTCCCCTTCCTTCTCTACTATTTCATCTCCTCCCTTCTCCCCTTCCTCCTATTTTCTTTTCCTCCTCCTCCCCTCTCTCCTTTCCTCTCTTACCCCCCTCGTCCTACACTATCCGTCTCCTCCTTCTCCCCTCCCTTCCCCTCTCATTTCTCTCCTTTCTCCTCCTCGCCTCTTCCCTCTCCCCCTCCCCCCCCTAATTCCTCTCCTTTCCTCTTTTCCCCCTTCATTCCTCTCCTCTATCCTCCTCCACCGACCTTGCCTCTCCTATCTCATCCCTTTTCCTTCTCCCCCTCATCCTTCTCTTTCCTTCTCCTCCTCCTCCTCCCCTCACTCCTTTCCTCCCTTCTCCCCTCCCCTCCTCTCATTCCTTCTCCCCTTCCCTCGCTCTCGCTATCTTCCGGAAGTGCAAGACAGTTTTATGGGATTTTCCGGCTATCAGTTACGTCTTGAGGCGACGAGCAAGCGAATAGGATTGGAGTCTCTTCCCTTTTGTATATTAGGATCTAATGCCCCTCCCCAGCGTCCTGTGATTACGGCCGGATCCCCTTTCGTTTATTGAAGCTTAAGAACAAAAGCTGGCACATGTCGGAGAGGTCGTTCGGCGGGCGATGGGAATAGAGGGAAGGAAAATAAGAAGAAGAAGAAAAAAAAAGAAACGAGAGGAAAGAAATTAAAGATAAGGAATAAGGGAAACGAAGAGGACAAAAAAAAAAAAAAAGCATCGTAATTCCTTCCCATTAGGATTAGAACCGACAAATGACTCCGCCGCCGTCGCATGAAATCTACATTTGAATGGAATATCCATTTTCACATCATGGCTTCCCTCGTCCTCCGTCAGGATGTGGAGACGGGAATTTTTACGAGCCCGACACGCCGACCTCGCTGATCCCTTTCCAGATCTCGGGACGGAGACTACCCCCCCCCCCCACCCCTCCATCTCCCCCATAGATAGTCTCGTCTTAACATTTCCCGCTTCCGCTCTCACCCATTTCTCTCTCTCTCTCTCTCTCTTTTTGCCCTCTCTCTCTCTCTCTCTCAATCTCTCTCCCACTCTCTCTATCTCTCTCTCTCTCTCTCTTTCTCTATCGGTCTCTCTCTCTCTCTCTCTCTCTCTCTCTCTCTCTTTCGCTCTCTCTCTCTCTCTCTCTCTATATATATATATATATATATATATATATATATATATATATATATATATATATATATATACATATATAAATATATATATATACATATATATATATATATATATATATATATATATATATATATATATTTCTCTCTCTTTCCTTCTTCTTCTCTCTCTCTCTCTATCTATTTATCTATCAGTCAGTCAATATATATATTTCCGTTTAGGCCTTTTCTACTCAATCCATTCTCTCGTTTCCAATATTTTCTGTTGCCATCAATGTCACTAATTCAGTGAAATATTTTTGAAACATATAGATCCACACACACACACACACAAAACACACACACACACACACACACACACACAGAAACACACAGACACACACGCACACACACACACACACACACACACACACACACACACACACACACAAACACACACACACACACACACAAACACACACACAAACACACACACACACACAACCACACACGCACACTTATACACACGTATGTTCGCTGTGTCACCCAAGTATTCATCTCATCCTAGTACAGTATACATATCAGCGTTGTTTCCTGCTTGTACCTCAGTGTGTGTGGGTGCAATACATCCTTCTTTACCATTGCCAGCTTGTCTTATATATCAGTCATATCTTATCCTTTTTGCAGCGTGAAAGAGAGGTTTCTTGCGAGGACCAACACCTCAGCTAGGTCGACGAGGGAACAGACGAATATTTTTAGATGATTTCTGCGCAAATGAATCTTATTAGAGGGATAAGACACCATGATATTGTTATGTAAACCTTATGCTTATTGTCTACCATATACTTGTAGGATCACACACCTCCTAGGATCTTACATGGAGGTGAGGAGAGGGGAGAAGGAGGGAAGAAAGAAAGATGGAGAGATAGAGATGAGAGGAGGAAAGAGGGTGAAAAAGAGAGAAAGAATAAGAGAGAAAGAGAGAGAAGAGATAGGTACATATATATGTATAGAAAATAAGAGTAAGAAAAAAGATAGAGAGATATGGATGGATAGATAGATAGAGATAACTAGCTTGGTAGATAGCTATATAGCAAGAAATAGAGATAGAGAGAGAAAATGAGCGAAATAGATAGATAGATAAGTAGAGAGAAAAAAATAAGACTAGGAGAAATAATACTATAGCTAATTCTCGCTACTGAAACAGCAAAGTGTTCTCGGCACCAAATCAAATTGGTGTCGCCAAAATAAAACGAAACCAGAAAATGAAACAAAACGGCATCCACATTCCTCCGTCTTGAGCGCGCGTATTAAATCCACTCGCCCGGCAGAATATGAAATGTAATGTAACACTGAAGTACACAAGACCGTCAGCCGATTTTCCGCTTCCCAGGGTTCTGAAGCGGACGCTGATGAGAGTCAGGGACGCGTCGGAAAACGTACTCATAAGCTAGCGCAAAACCGCTCTGATAGCGCTAACAACTACGCGGAAATATGGACATCAATACATGCTCGTAATAGTGTTAGTAGGTAAGCCTTTTTTTTGCAAAGAATTTTCTTTCTAGTGAGGTCTGAGAGGACTGCACATATTTGTCTGAAAATACTATATTGTGTTTGGGTGCAACACAAAACTGTATCATAATATTTATAGTCTCAAAATCACGAACTGATTTAAGTACTGTAGTGGGTGAAAAATAAACGCGAATTCAAAATGGTCAAAAGAAATGGTCTTTTCATGCTCATATTACCATGGTGCGGTCCTTTTTTCTCTGAGCAATGAAACGTCCGTATTTTCGATAAAAAGAATAACCGCCAAGGACTTTCAAAACGGTTCAGAGAAAAGAAAAAGCGTAACAGATTCACGTTCCATCAAGTGTCAAATTGTCGATTCTAAATTTTACTAACGCCATTATTGTACACCAGAGAGGAGTGCCGTTCCATTGGCCCCTTCCTCTCCGAGCGTTAAAATGGAAAATGTGTCAGTATCAATTTAGATCTTTTGGCGAACAGAAGTGCAGTTTATTTTTTTCTAAAGTGGTCCTCTCATTAATTGAATAACAAAGGCAGCGATCTCTACGGAGAGTCGCCGAGAAAAGTTCTTCATTACATCAATTACAAATTACATTATTCATGTTGTTTGGGGCTCGCAAAACAGTTCGATGAGTTTGCGAAATAA
>NC_091563.1:29845416-29847916 GCF_042767895.1 Penaeus vannamei
ATATGCCTTATCATATGGAATTCAGAAAACAAAATATGTTCTCTGAGCCTTTTACCTCTTTTACGAGGCAGAAACAGAACGGTCTTTAGAATCAACGCTACATAACATAAAATGACTTTTTTTTTGCTTAACAATAAGAAAAAGATCCCAATTCACAAAATGTAGATAACCGTAAAGTACAGATCTTAACAATTCAGTAAATTAAGTAGAGCACAGCATTCGAATCATTTAATCCTTGTTTAAAGACCATTTAGTATTTGAATATCAATTCTATCCCTTCATTTATTCACTTTCTAAATGAAAATACTGTGATATAGTGTAGAAAATTTAATTTCAGAAGCTTCTGCAATACCATTTTGCCGAAAGTTGTACAATATTCACAACTGCCAATTGTCGTGTTGTTTTGCAAGTCTCAAAAATAACTTTATAAATAATCTATGTTGTAATTATCATAATGAAGGACTTTTCTCAATGACTCACTGAGAGTAAATCACTCTTTCGTCATTCAGTTAATCAGAGGAACATTGGAAAGAGATGAACTTCATTTCTGTTCACCGAAAGATCTAAACTGACACTAACACAGATTCATTTCCAGCACACACAGCGAAAGGGGAAAGCAAAGAACAGGCCTCCCCTCTGGTGCTGGCGGTAGAAAAACCCTAAATCGGCGCTTTGACACTTGAGGGAACCTGATTCTGTCAGACTAACTCTTTCCCACGAGTCGTTTTGAAAGTTCTTGGCAGCTGATGTATTTCTCGAAGTAAATCATTTTCGTGGCGATAAAATCTTTTAATAGGTAGGTAGATGGATGGACAAATACACGAATATACAAACATTATATAGATAAATAAAGAATGCAAAAAGATTAGATAAGTAAATAGACAAATATGCGAACATAGACAATAAATAAATAGATAAATAAAGAATGCAAAATGATTAGGTAAGTAAATAAAGGTGTTATGATCAGAGGTTGTCTCTTGGTAGTACTTACATGAAAACAGCCTATTACAATACCCTTGTTAATAAATTTATCCTTTTACTAGAACACGTATCACCTAACAGCTGATGCCATATACTATGAGAACTTTCTGGGAAAATACATTGATATAACATTCTTTTCTCACACAGCTCAGTTCGATATTCCGAAAGAGCTATGGACGGTGCTCAGATACATCGTCGTTCGGGAGATAATGCTTTATAAAGTGGCTTACATACTTTCGATGACGAGGGCATGAGCGGGGATCTGCTTTTGCATGATCATATTTGCAAAAAAGGACGTTTGATGACTCATTTACCTATTTTTTGACATGTTCCCGTTTTATCATGACGAGATACATCACTTATCCTAATTTGATGACATGATTTGATCTTGTCAGTTTTTATACTAGAGGTTGACCTTTCTTCGGAGAATAAAGTACTAGCTGTATGATTAGGAGAGGTTCTTCTGGGCATCAAAGGAGCGTTGAGGGAAAGTATATGTATAGTATATAAACAAAGCACTATATATGAGCGAAAAATTTATAGGTACTCTTATAAATTAATCATAATATTCTGCAGAAAAAAAAAATGATTTTCATACTTTCAGTTCTTTTCCTTCAGATTTTTTAACATTTATTTCCGAACAGAAAATAAATTATTGGAAATAATTTTCTTTCTTCTTGTCTTATGTATATTTTCAATTTCATAAACCTAAAGCTAGTTCTTCACTATAGCATCCCTAGATATTGTAATTTCCTATTTCACACTCTCCCTCTCTTTCCCTATCTTTTCTCTCTTTGAATACCTCTCCCTCTTTCCTTTCTTCTTTCCAATCTTTGAATTTCTCTCTCTCTTCCCTTTCGTTTTGTCTCCCACTTTTCCCACCTTTTCTTCTTCCGTCTTCCCCCTCCCCTCCTTCCTTTTTCCATTTTTTCTCTCTCCCCCTATCCCTTTTCCCTCCTATCCCCCGAAGCAGATTCCTATTCCGGGAATAAACGCTGGAGGGGGGAAGGGGGGGGGGTAAGAGGGGGTTGTGGGGGAGGGTGATATAAATAACTGATAAGATGAACAGAAAGAGAATGTCAAGCAGGCAGGGAATAGATAAAGACGAAAGATAAAGATGAATGATAATGATAACGTGGTGATGAAGATGATAATGTTATGATGATTAAGAAGTTTTATGGTGATTTCTTGCCTTCCCATGATCTTAAGAAAATATCCTATTAACTTTGATATAAAAGCGATCGGTTTTCATTGTCTAAGCTCTACTTGTTTATCATTAATTACAACTACCTTTTTGCTTTCACGTTTTCATGTTCATATCCATTTTAGGATATAATCGTTTGATCTTACCCACAAGAGGATCCAGGAAAGAATAAATGAAATCGAGGTTAATTCTTTCAAGACTACATGGTATTTTTTTTTCTTTCGGTGTGATCTACCTGGTATAGATGAAAGAGAAGATGAATTTGATTTTCTACGTCGAATTAAAAGATTTTCCGTTTTTACCAAGAAGCTAATA
>NC_091563.1:29870416-29872916 GCF_042767895.1 Penaeus vannamei
ATAGTGATAATAATGATGATATAATAATAATGATAATGATGATATTATAATAATAATGATAATGATGATAATGATAATAATGATAATGATAATAACAACAACAATAATAATGATAATGATAATAACAACAATAATAATGATAATGATAATAACAACAACAATAATAATGATGATGATAATAATGATAATGATAATATAATAATGATAATGAAAATAATAATAATAATAATAACAAAAATAATAATGATAATGATTTTGTGTGCACACACACATAATGATAGCGATTATGTGAATGGTAATAATGGTAACAACAATGATAAATATAATAATCATTTTGACAATAATGATAAATGGTTTATTGATTCCATGGCAACATCACCGAGAATGGACAGTTCCTTGTTATATGTGCCCGGGACACGGTTGGTCAAGAATGAACAATATTTTGCGGAATGTTCATCAGCTGAAAAAAAGGGGGTAAAGTTAGCTCAAGAATCGGAAACTATTGTTTATTATCTGTAGGACAAAAGGATATTGCAATCCAAAAATGAAAAATCATCCCCAGAAATTTATCAACTGTATAGCACCACCATCAAGGAACACCAGGCTAAACAATTATCAACTACGCACCATGGTCGAAATCGCTAACTTAAGGTCGTCTATCAGCTATATGGCACGACAGCTAGGCTAAGAGTACGCAATACCGCTCCAAACGATGAGAAATTAGAAACCACGTTCACAAAAACGTTTTAAGAATAACAATTCTCCTTCAAGCTGTTATAACCAGTACAGCCACCTAAAAAAAATGTTGTCTAAGATAAGGCAATTCTACTCCTTACGTTTATGAAATACGGGACATATCTAGCAAAAAAACGTTAGCCCAAAATGAGACAATTCCTCTCCAAACGTTTATCAGTTCCCCGGGAGGACAGCAAAAACACATTCCCCCCAAAAATAAACAATGCCCTTTCAAAACTTTTATCAACAACACGGAACACCCTCGTGGAAAACGTTAGCCCTAGAACAAGCCATTCCTCTCCAAACGTTTATTATCTACACAGCACCATCACAAAAAACGTTAGCCCAAGAACAGGCAGTTCCTCTTCAAACGTTTATTATCTGCACAGCACCATCACAGCAAACGTTAGCCCAAGAACAGGCAGTTCCTTTCCAAACGTTTATTATCTACACAGCACCATCACAAAAAACGTTAGCCCAAGAACAGGCAGTTCCTTTCCAAACGTTTATTATCTACACAGCACCATCACAGCAAACGTTAGCCCAAGAACAGGCAGTTCCTCTCCAAACGTTTATTAACTACACAACACCAACACAGAAAACGATATCTCAAGAACAGGCAGTTCCTTTCCAAACGTTTATTAACTACACAGCACCATCACAGAAAACGTTAGCCCAAGAACAGGCAGTTCCTTTCCAAACGTTTATTAACTACACAGCACCATCACAGAAAACGTTAGCCCAAGAACAGGCCATTCCTCTCCAAACATTTATTAACTACACAGCACCATCACAGCAAACGTTAGCCCAAGAACGTCATTCCTCTCCAAACGTTTATTAACTACACAGCACCATCACAGAAAACGTTAGCCCAAGAACAGGCAGTTCCTCTCCAAACGTTTATTAACTACACAGCACCATCACAGAAAACGTTAGCCTAAGAACAGGCCATTCCTCTCCAAACGTTTATTAACTACACAGCACCATCACAGAAAACGTTAGCCCAAGAACAGGCAGTTCCTCTCCAAACGTTTATTAACTGCACAGCACCATCACAGCAAACGTTAGTCCAAGAACGTCATTCCTCTCCAAACGTTTATTAACTACACAGCACCATCACAGAAAACGTTAGCCCAAGAACAGGCAGTTCCTTTCCAAACGTTTATTAACTACACAGTACCATCACAGCAAACGTTAGCCCAAGAACGTCATTCCTCTCCAAACGTTTATTAACTACACAGCACCATCACAGAAAACGTTAGCCCAAGAACAGGCAGTTCCTTTCCAAACGTTTATTAACTACACAGCACCATCACAGCAAACGTTAGCCCAAGAACAGGCAGTTCCTTTCCAAACGTTTATTAACTACACAGCACCATCACAGAAAACGTTAGCCCAAGAACAGGCCATTCCTCTCCAAACGTTTATTAACTACACAGCACCATCACAGCAAACGTTAGCCCAAGAACGTCATTCCTCTCCAAACGTTTATTAACTACACAGCACCATCAGAGCAAACGTTAGCCCAAGAACAGGCAGTTCCTCTCCAAACGTTTATTAACTACACAGCACCATCACAGCAAACGATATCCCAAGAACAGGCAGTTCCTCTCCAAACGTTTATTAACTACACAGCACCAACACAGAAAACGTTAGCCCAAGAACAGGCCATCCTCTCCAAACGTTTATTAACTACACAGCACCATCAGAGTAAACGTTAGCCCAAGAACAGGCCATTCCTCTCCAAACGTTTATTAACTACACA
>NC_091563.1:29880416-29882916 GCF_042767895.1 Penaeus vannamei
GAGGAAAAATTATGAAGAAGTGAATAGTGCGTTATGCCAATTGAAAGACTTTGTGTGGTGTGGGCTGGAGGAAGTGCGGGAAGAAGCACGACGCCATAATGATGATGCATGCAGTGCCCTAAGGGAAGTGACAGAAAGGGAAATGCAAGCTTGTCGGGAAGAAATCAGTGCACTACAGCTGGCGTTGAAGGAGCAGAGCACTACCATGGATAGACTCCAGGAGAGGAAAATGGAACCCCCGGAAGAGGAAAGGCTGCCGAAGGACGTGTGCTCTGATCCTGGTGAGTGGATGGCAGGGCAGCGTGATTTACCTGTGGGTGCCAGCTGTAAACGTGAGACGGAAAAGGCGCGAAACCGGACCGTGACGTCACCACGACTTGCCAATCAGCTGTCATTTCTCTCTCATGACCTCACCCCACCTCTCTCTCCTGCACCTGCATCAGGTAATCAGTTCACCCCTCTGCACTCTCCCGCGTCTCCCGTGCCACAGTGTCTTTAAGCCTCCCCTCATGACTGCCAGCGATGGAGGAAACCATCTGAGTTTGATGGGAAGGTAGCCTGGGAAGCCTACCTGGCTCAGTTTGAGCTCCTGGCAGGCGCTCAAGGCTGGGACGACAATGAGAAGGCTTTGCAGCTCGTTTCTGGTCTTCGTGGGGTAGCACTGGAAGTGCTGGCTCATTTAACTTCACAGCAGCGAACAGTTTACTCCCATGTGGTGGGAGCGCTCCAACGGAGGTTCGGCCATCCCCATCAGGCTGAGGTGTACCGGTTCCGCCTTAAGGCCAGGGTGCGAGCCAGGGGTGAGTCTTTTCCTCAGTTGGCTCAGGAGTTAGAGACGCTCGTCCGCCACGCCTACCCCGCCGCTGCCGAGGACATGGTGACCGTCCTGACGCGGGATTATTTTGTAGACGCGCTGCAGGATCGGGAGCTGCAGTTATACATCAAGCAGGCACACCCGGAGGACGTGCAGGTAGCTCTGGCGAGGGCACTGGAGCTGGAGGCGTTCCTGCGTACTTCAGTATTGGGCGCTGCAGTGGAGGTGCAACGAAAATTTTACCCTAATAGAGAGTCGGGCCCGGCGCACCCAAGTGGGGGAGTCGCCCGTGGAACAGTCTGTTGCTACCCAGCGAGTGAGTCTGACAGGCTTCCAGGGTATCTGCTGGAGGTGCGGTAAGAAGGGGCACCGCCGGAGTGACTGCCCGAGGGGACGGCGGACGCGTTCCCTAGAAAGGAAACCAATTTCTGCCTTCCAGCCATGCTGTGCGAGCTGTGGGCGTTACCGCTATTTCTCAGTTGCCTGCACTGCCTCTAAAGACATGCAGGTGGGAAACGAGGAGGGGCTGGATGCGGGGGCCAACAGCCAGCCCACGCTCATCGGGTCCCACACAGTGTAATCTGTCGCCGTGCAGCCGCTCCAACGGTCCATATAAGAGGAACCATGGATTGGAAGCCATGTCAAATGATAGTGGATACGGGCGCTGAGAAAACCATCATGCGCCCCGATGTGTTAAATGCGAGAGACTATCATGAGGAACCAAAACAACTCTGTGGGGTCACGGGGCACTGTACGCCACTCAGGGGACCAGTTGAGGCACGACTCGGTGTGGGTGGCAGTGAGGAGGTACTGCCTGTGTATGTCGCCGAGATGGCGGACCCTTGTTTTTTGGGAATTGACTACCTTATGCAGATTGGAGCGTGTATCGACCTGAAGAAACGGAAACTAAGGATAAGAGAAAAAGAAGTGCCCTTGTCTCTCGGCGTCGCTCCAGCAGAGGTAGTGATGGCTGAGCGTGTGCATATTGCCTCGGACACAGAGCCTAAAGTGACCTTTGAGTTGTCTGGGAAGTTAGAAAATCATGACCGCATGACCGAGTCCATAGAACCATTGGAGCAAGCAGACGACAGCGAGGAGGTAACCTTTCAGAAAAGACTACCTGGAAATGAGGGGGTGGTTAATGATGTTTCCCTTCCTGATCACATGACTGATCTGGCACGGAGTGCCATACATTTTGACCATCAGCAGCAAGATAGGTTAAGAGGCACCCTGATGAGGTATGCTGATGTGTTCAGCGAGGGTGACCTCGACCTGGGCCGTACAGGACTTGTTCAGCATCACATTAGAACAGGAGATGCTCTGGCTATTAAACATGCCCCTCGGAGAATTGCACCAGCCCGGCGTGAGGAGATGCAGCATTCTGTGATGGAGATGGAGGCACAAGGGGTTGTTGAGCGGTCTGACAGTCCATGGTCATCTCCTGTCGTATTAGTGACCAAGAAAGACGGGACCAAGCAGTTCTGTGTGGACTATAGGTCACTTAACAACGTGACAGCAAAGGACTCTTACCCCTTGCCACGTATGGATGACACGCTGGACGCTATGGCCGGCGCTCGTTGGTTCTCCATGCTAGACTTAAAATCTGGCTGCCACTAGGTGGAGATGGCAAGGGAGGATAAAGCTAAGACAGCCTTCTCTTTTGGGGCTGTGGCAGTTCACTGTTAT
>NC_091563.1:29895416-29897916 GCF_042767895.1 Penaeus vannamei
CATACAGGGAGGCACACAAACAACCACAACAAACAACAAGTAACCCATACAGGGAGGCACACAAACAACCACAACAAACAACAAGTAACCCATACAGGGAGGCACACAAACAACCACAACAAACAACAAGTAACCCATACAGGGAGGCACACAGGTACTGCACCTTGCCCAAGGGTGGCCCGGAGGTAGCTGTGATAAAACGGAACCTCAATTACCCAAAGCAAAACACCTATGCTTCACAGCCGGATGTACTTTTTAGCCTCTTACCCAGGAGGAACATTGCAAACAACCACAACAAACAACAGGGAGGCACACAAACAACCACAACAAACAACAAGTAACCATACAGGGAGGCACACAAACAACCACAACAAACAACAAGTAACCCATGCAGGGAGGCACACAAACAACCACAACAAACAACAAGTAACCCATGCAGGGAGGCACACAAACAACCACAACAAACAACAAGTAACCCATGCAGGGAGGCACACAAACAACCACAACAAACAACAAGTAACCCAGACAGGGAGGTACACAAACAACCACAACAAACAACAAGTAACCCATGCAGGGAGGCACACAAACAACCACAACAAACAACAAGTAACCCATGCAGGGAGGCACACAAACAACCACAACAAACAACAAGTAACCCATACAGGGAGGCACACAAACAACCACAACAAACAACAAGTAACCCATGCAGGGAGGCACACAAACAACCACAACAAACAACAAGTAACCCATGCAGGGAGGCACACAAACAACCACAACAAACAACAAGTAACCCAGACAGGGAGGTACACAAACAACCACAACAAACAACAAGTAACCCATGCAGGGAGGCACACAAACAACCACAACAAACAACAAGTAACCCATGCAGGGAGGCACACAAACAACCACAACAAACAACAAGTAACCCATACAGGGAGGCACACAAACAACCACAACAAACAACAAGTAACCCATGCAGGGAGGCACACAAACAACCACAACAAACAACAAGTAACCCATACAGGGAGGTACACAAACAACCACAACAAACAACAAGTAACCCATACAGGGAGGCACACAAACAACCACAACAAACAACAAGTAACCCATGCAGGGAGGCACACAAACAACCACAACAAACAACAAGTAACCCATACAGGGAGGTACACAAACAACCACAACAAACAACAAGTAATCCATACAGGGAGGCACACAAACAACCCGTTGGGGGGGTCCCTTTTGGGGGCCCCCCCCCGAAAAAGGGGGTTGTTGGGGGGTTGGGGTGAAAAAGGGGGGAACAACAAACAACAAGTAATCCATACAGGGAGGCACACAGGTACTGCACCTTGCCCAAGGGTGGCCCGGAGACTATTTGTGTGTGTATGTATGTTTATTCGTGTGTGTTTGTTTGTTTGTCTATTTGTGTGTGTGTGTGTATGTGTGTGTGTGTGTGTGTTTGTGTGTGTGTGTGTGTGTATGTGAGGATGAGTATGTATATGTGTATCATTGTGACTGAGTGAGTGTGTGTGTGTATGTATGTATTTATTCGTGTGTGTGTTTGTGTATGTGTGTGTGTATGTGTGTTTGAGTGTATGTGTGTGTGAGACTGTGTGGGTGAGACTGTGTATGTGTATGTATGTGTTTATTCGTGTGTGTGTTTGTTTGTCTATTTGTGTGTGTGTTTTTTTTGTGTGGTGATTGTGTGTGTGTGTGTGTGTTGTATTTGTGTGTATGTGCGTGTGTGTGTGTGGTAGTGTGTGTGTGTGGTGTGTGTGTGTGTGTGTGTGTGTGTGTGTGTGTGTGTGTGTGTGTGTGTGTGTGTGTGTGTGTGTGTGTGTGTGTGTGTGTGGTGTGTGTGTTTGTGTGTGTGTGTGTGTATGTGTTGTGTGTTAGGGGAGAGAGAGGGAGGGAGGGAGGAGGAGGAGGGAGGGAGGGAGGTAGGGACGGAGAGAGAGAGAAAGAGAGAAAGAAAGAAAGAGAAAGAGAACGAGAGAGAGAGAGAGAGAGAGAGAGAGAGAGAGAGAGAGAGAGAGAGAGAGAGAGAGAGAGGAGAGAGGAGAGAGAGAGAGAGAGAGAGAGAGAGAGAACTTATAAACATAATCATTCAACATATCCAAATACTCCCAACCCCCCCTCATCAGAAAAAAAATCCAAATGTACAAAAACTCAAAGAAAACAGAAAATGTAGAAAAACGCTCAGCCTCCCTCACCCTCCCCTCCCCTACCCCCAAAAGAGAGAGAAAAAAAAGAAAACGAAAAAGGGGGGAGACTAACGTATAAAATTTCACTTGCTAATTGCCAATTTGTCGAGTTTTCAAACAAAGTTGAACAGAATCAAGTAGACGGCACAAAGGTCTTCGCAGTTGTAAAATGTGATATATATATATACCGATTACTCTCTTTGTCTTGTCGTTAATGCTTATTAGACATCTAATTTGCATATATGATCATGAAAGAAGAATGTTATTCACATGAAATTGGATTAATATCAAATATGCCC
>NC_091563.1:29902916-29907916 GCF_042767895.1 Penaeus vannamei
TATCCCCTATCTCTCTCATACGTTTTTCCTTTCTTCTCTTATCCCACCTCCTTCTTTTCTGTCGCCCTTCCTTACTTATCTTTCTCCTTCCTCTCTTTCTTTTAGCTTCTTTCTCCAACGATGTTCCAGCTCACCCTTTCTCCTTATCTTTTACTCCTTCTATCTCTCCTCCCTCTCTTTATCTTTTACTCCCTGTCTCTCCTTCCTCCTTTTATCTTTTACTCCCTCTGTCTCCCCTTCCTCTCTTTATTCTTGGATCCCTCTATCTCTCCTCCCTCCCTTTATCTTTTACTCCTCTGTCTCCTCTTCCTCCCTTTAGTTTTTACTCCATCTCTCCTTCTTTCTCTCCATCGATGTGCCAGGTCACCCTTTCTCCTTATCTTTTATTCCCTCTATCTCTCCTCATTTCCTTTATCTTCTACTCCCTCTGTCTCTCCTCCTTCTTTCTACTCTCTATCGGTGTCTACAGTTCTACTTCCTTCCTCCCTTTTTCTTTTACTCCCTCTATATTTCCTCCCTTCCTTTATCTTATACTCCCTCTGTCTCTCCTTCTTTCTCTCCATCGATGTTCCAGCTCACACTTTCTCCTTATCTTTTATTCCCTCTATCTCTCCTCCCCCCCTTTTTCCTTTACTCCCTCTTTCTCTCCTCCCTCCCACTATTTCTCCTCCTTCACTTTATCTTTAACTCCCTCTATCTCTCCTCCTCCCTTTCATCTTATACTCCCTCTATCTCTCCTCCCCCCTTTCATATTATACTCCCTCTATCTCTCCTCCTCCCTTTCATCTCATACTCCCTCTATCTCTCCTCACTCCCTCTATCTTATACTCCCTCTGTCTCCCTCTTCCCTGCCTTTATCTTATATTCTCTGTCTCTCCTTCTTTCTCTCCATCGATGTTCCAGCTCACCAGGAGTAACACGAAATGGAAAAGCCGAGTGATAAATTGCGCTTTCATTCAGCCCAACAGCGCCGCCCATAAACTCCAGGAAATGGGATGCTTTTGGCTGCAAGAATCGGCATTTCTCGAAGGGGCGATGTGGCCTATAAATACTCGCTTTGGAATGATCCTTAGGTCGCCAGGCACCCCTCCCCCGCCCTCCCTGCCCTCCTATCCTCTCCTTCTCCCTATTCCTCGTGGCTACTTAGGTCGCCACGTCCACTCCCTCCCCCTCCTTCCTATCCTCTCCTTCTCCCTATCTCTCGTGGCTACTGTGAGATGATCCTTAGGTCGCCATGTCCCCTCCCCCTACTCCCGCCCTCCTATCCACTCTCTCCATATCCCTCGTGGCTACTGTGAGGTGAGATCAACTGAGGTCGGCATGTCCCCCCTAGCCCCCTCTTTCTCCCTATCTCTCGTGGCTACTGTGAGATGATCCTTAGGTCGCCATGTCCCCTCCCCCTACTCCCTCTCTCTCCCTATCCCTCGTGGCTACTGTGAGATATTCTCTATCCTTTCTTACGGTCCTATACCCCCAATCGCTGTCCCCTCCTGTTGGCCGCATCCCGTCATCCTTACGCCTCCTCCTACAACCACACTCCTTACACCCTCCTACGCCAGCTCTCCCCAACTCCTACAGCCTCTTGAACCCATACCCCCATCCCTTACCTCCTATTAGACATACTCCTCACTCCCTCATCCTCCAACACCCCCTCGCTCTACCCCCATCGATGCCCACACTCCTACCCTCACCCATTTCTTCTCTCATCCTTCACCTTCTCTTGCTCCTCAAAACTCTCATCCTCCTCTTTCTTCCTTCGTTTCCGCCCTTCCCTTCTACAGCGTCCTTCTGCTGGTGGATCAGCCCCCCACCCCCCACCCCCTACCCAGCAAGAGGAGTCCTAAGGGCGGTCACGAGTCTCTTGGGGTGGAGGGAGGAGAGGGGGGGGTGGGGTAGTTTAGATTTTATATGGGGACGATATCGCGTGAATAAACTTTATAGAAAGATCTTTATCTCTTAATCCCGTACGAAGACAGCTAAAACCTTCAACAGAATATACTGCAGTACACTGTAGGAGAGGGAATAAGTAGCAGTCTACGTATAAAAAATAGATGTTTACATATTTTTTTTTCATTAACAAATGCATACTACGTGCTGCCTATATTGCCATATACATTTTACAGCCTATTCATAAATAAAGCATATGTACAATTCAGTCTACATACAGTACATATTTCACAAACACGTACCACCATCGACAAACAAACATTCCACACACATATTCAAAAAAGAAAAACAGAAAAAAAGAAAAAAAAAGAAAAAAAAGAAGATAAAATCAAAAAAAGAAAAGAAGAAGAAGAAGCAGAAGAAGAAAAACGAAAAATGAAAATCTTGTAAAGGAAAGCGAACTCCTTTAGGAAAATCGTAATCTAACAGGAAGAACCTATTTCTGCAGGAGGAACATATCCCTTCTACCGGATAGGGGAATAGAGTATAATATATAGGTAACGGAAGAGGAGAAAGGCACAGGGGGAGAAAGAGAAAGAGACAAGGGTAATTACACATCGATAAAGAGCAATAGAACGAAAAATGAGGAAAGGAAGGAGGCGAGGAGGAGGAGGAGAAGGGGGGAGAAGGTAATGAGAGGGTGAAAGGGGAGATAAATTTATTTCCTTCGAAGTGAAATAAGAGAGTGAAGGATGTGGTTGTAAAATGAGGAGGAAGGATAAGGAATGGAAGACGAAGAAGAGGAGGTGAAAGAGATTTGGACAGGCAGGAAGAAATCGTGATAATAATGATTACAGGAAGATTAAGAGGAGGCGGAGGAAGATGAGAAGGAGGGAAGAGGAGAGGAATAGGAAGGGGAATAAGACGAAGAATTGGGAGTAAGTATGAGAAGCTGAGAATAACCGGAAGGAAGAGGAAGAGGAAAAGAATCAAGGAAGGAACAGGAGGAATACAGGAATGAAAATAGGAAGAGAAGAATAAAGTGTAAAAGAAGGAGTGATGATGATGAGGAGGGACGGCAGCCAAGCCAAAGGGGGAGGAGGGGGGGGGGGCTAAAAGGGGGCGGGGTGGAGGGTGGAAGGCCATTTGTTCCTTGATTGCCCTTTTAAGTGTATCTCTCATAGGCCATGGAGTCGTCCGCTCGTTCTCCGCTAACAATCGCAAACGCTCTCTCTCTCTTTGTCTTTCTTTCTCTTTTTCTCCCTCTCTTTCTTTGTGTGTATCTGTCTCTGTCTTTTCATCGCTCTCTCTCATTCTTTCTCTCTTCCTCCCCCCCCTCTCTCTCCCTCTCCATCTCTCTCTCTCTCTCTCTCTCTCTCTCTCTCTCTCTCTCTCTCTCTCTCTCTCTCTCTCTCTCTCTCTCTCTCTCTCTCTCTCTCTCTCAGGTCGTTTCCTTTTGAAACTGTTTCCTTCTTGTCGTTATTTTCTTCCTTACCTTTGTTCTCTTCTCCTGCTTTTTCTCCTTACATTCGCTACCAAGATCATAAACAAAGTCCTTAAAGAAGATCCTTTCCTCCGCCGTTATTCTAGTAAAAAAACAAAAAACAAAAGCAAAGAAGAAGAAAAGAAAAGAAGAAAGGGGAGATACAAGAAAAGAAAGCGAGGAAAGAACATACAAAAGGGAAAGAAAAGAAAAAGGAAGAAATTGCCTGTGTTAACTAGAGGCTCTATGACACAAGCCTCTTAGAACGGCCCTTCAGAAAACACATTAACATCTCAAACGTTTTGCCAACTCTTTTGTGTGTGGGATCAGGGACAACAAGGGTGTTTTGTGAGTGTGGAAGGCTGGGAGGAGGGTGTAGGAATTTGTGTGCGTGTGTGGGTTTTAATTGTGTGTGCGTGGGCTTGTGTGTGGGGGGGGGGGTTTAATTGTGTGTGCATGGGCTTGTGTGTGTGTGTGTGGGGGGGCTTGTGTGTGTGTGTTTTAATTGTGTGTGTGCGTGGGCTTGTGTGTGTGTGTGTGTGTGTGTGTGTGGGTTTTAATTGTATGTGTGCGTGGGCTTGTGTGTGTGCGTGGGCTTGTGTGTGTGTATGCGTGTATGTAGAGGATTTAATTGTGTGTGTGTGTGTGCGTATGTAGGATTTGGTGTAAAAAGGGAAATGTGTAATAATTGTGCGTGGGCTTGTGTGTGTGTGTGTGTATGTGGGTTTTAATTGTGTGTGTGCGTGGGCTTGTGTGTGCGTATGTGCATGGTTTTAATTTGTGTGTGCTTGTGTGTGGGTTGTGTGTAAGTATGTAGTGTGAATTATGTATGGATTTAATTGTAAAGTGTGCGTGGGCTTATGTGTGTGTGTAGTAGTGTGTGTGTGTGTGTGTGTGTGTGTGTGTGTGTGTGTGTGTGTGTGTGTGTGTGTGTGTGTGCTTTAATTATGTGTGTGTGTGCGTGGGCTTGTGTGTATGTGGGTGTATTTGGAATTTTGGTGTGTGTGGGGGTGGGCTTGTAAATGTGTGTAATTGTGTACAAATAACTATAACACTTAATTGTGTAAATGTGCGTGGGCTTGTGTGTGTGTGACCTTGACTAAAAATAGGGCTTATGTAATGACTGCAAAGTATTGTGTGTGTGTGGGTTTTGAAGACCAGGTGTGTGTGTAATGTAAAAGTATGTATGTATGTGTGTGCATGAGACGATACATATGTGTGCGTTTATGTATATATACTATGTATATGTATACTTACAGGACCGGTAATTGCATACAATAACGAACCCATTAACAGAAGAATCACACACACACACACACACACACACACACACACACACACACACACACACACACACACACACACACACACACACACACACACACACACACGCCCACAAAAAATAAAGTGTGAAATAAACCTATATTTGGAAAGTAAATCCATCGGTGTTTACGAAGGGAACTTATGCTGCCTGAGGAATCCTGCGAGAAAGGGTTGAGATGTTGACACTCATTCTAAGAAAATGTTTCGTTCCTGCAGATGCCAACGAGCCAGTTCAGGGTAAAGGCACGTGAGGCGGAAGAGGGCCTTTACGATAACTAGCTTCATTATCGTTGTTATCTGCTGTTAT
>NC_091563.1:29995211-30005211 GCF_042767895.1 Penaeus vannamei
TGGAGGGAAAGGGGGAGAGGGAGGGAGGGAGGGAAAGGGGAGAGGGAAAGGGAGGGAAAGAGAGAGGGAGAGGGAGAGGGAGGGAGGGAAAGAGAGAGGGAGGGAAAGGGGGAGGGAGGGAGAAGGAGGAGGGAAAGGGAGAGGGAGAGGGAGATAGGGAAGGAAAGGGAGGGAGGGAGGGAAGGAAAGGAGGGAGAAGGAGAGAGAGAGAGAGAGAGAGAGAGAGAGAGAGAGAGAGAAAGAGAGAGAGAGAGAGAGAGAGAGAGAGAGAGAGAGAGAGAGAGAGAGAGAGAGAGAGAGAGAGAGAGAGAGAGAGAGAGAGAGAAAGGAGTTTGAGACAAAGAGAGAGAGAGAGAGAAAGGAGTTTGAGAGAAAGAGAGAGAGAGAGAAAGCGAGAGAGATAGATAGATAGATAGATAGATAGAGAGAGAGAAAGGAGTTAGAGACAGACAAAGAGAGAGAGAGAGAGAGAGTCAGTCCAACTGAACGGCAGAAAGCCATAGAAAGCGACACACACACTCACACATAAAACTAACAAGGACGACCCAGAAAGCCAGAACGAAACCGATATTCATATGACAAATCCAAAGAAAAATAGACAAAAAAAAAAAAAAAAAAAAAAAAAAAAAAAAGAAAAACAAAACACAAACGCAAGGGGAAGATAGAACCATAACAAAGAGAACCATCGAAACGGGTTTGTCTCCCTAGCGAGCGCATCCAATAAAGATTTATTTTTCTTATCCAGCAGACACACTTCGACCAATTCCGGCGGTTTTATGTCACAACAGCAGCCATTTTGTCCGACATTGAGCTAGTTTTCGCGGTGTTAAGAACAAGCCGCGAGAACATAACTGTCATCTGAAATCTCCTTTACTCGCCACTATAGACTGGGAATGACTGCTCGAGGAAACTATTTATCACCTCGTAAGACATCCAGACGCATTTCTGGTCTTTGGAGTTCGAGGAGGAGGGTGAGAGGAGGGGAAGGAGGGAGAGAGGAGGGAGAGAGGAGGGGAAGGAGGGAGAGAGGAGGGGAAGGAGGGAGAGAGGAAGGGAAGGAGGGAGAGAGGAGGGAGAGAGGAGGGGAAAGAGGCGAAGGAGGGAGAGAGGAGGGAAAGGAGGGAGTGAGGAAGGGAAGGAGGGAAAGAGGAGGGGAAGGAGGAGAGAGGACGGGAAGGAGGGAGAGAGGAGGGGAAGGAGGGAGAGAGGAGGGGAAGGAGGGGAAGGAGGGAGAGAGGGGGAAGGAGGGAGAGGAGGGGAAGGAGGGGAGAGGAGGGAAGGAGGGAAGGAGAGGAGGAAGGAGGGACAGAGGGAAGGAAGGAGGGAGAGAGGAGGAGAGAGGAGGGAGAGAGAGGAGGGGAAGGAGGGAGAGAGAGGAGGGGAAGGAGGGAGAGAGGAAGGGGAAGGAGGAGAGAGGAGGTGAAGGAGGGAGAGAGGAGGAAGGAGGGAGAGATGAGGAGGAGGGAGAGAGGAGGGGAAGGAGGGAGAGAGGAGGGAGAGAGGAGGGGAAGGAGGCGAAGGAGGGAGAGAGGAGGGGAAGGAGGGAGTGAGGAAGGGAAGGAGGGAAAGAGGAGGGGAAGGAGGCGAAGGAGGGAGAGAGGAGGGGAAGGAGGGAGAGAGGAGGGGAAGGAGGGTGAGAGGAGGGAGAGAGGAGGGAAGGAGGGGAAGGAGGGAGAGAGGGAAGGGAAGGAGGGAGAGAGGAGGGGAAGGAGGGAGAGAGGAGGGAAGGAGGGAGAGAGGAGGGGAAGGAGGGAGAGAGGAGGGGAAGGAGGGAAGGAGGGAGGGGGAGAGGGAGGGGAAGGAGGGAGAGAGGAGGGGAAGGAGGGAGGAAGGAGAAAGGAGGAGGGAGGAGGAAGGAGGGAGAGGGAGGAGGAAGGAGGGAGAGAGGAGGAAGAAGGGGGAGAAGAGGAAGGAGGGAGAGAGGAGGAAGGAGGAGGGAGGAGGAAGGAGGGAGAGAGGAGGAAAAAGGGAGAGAAGAGGAAGGAGGGAGAGAGGAGGAAGGAGGGAGAGAGGAGGGAGAGGAGGGGAAGGAGGAGAGAGGGGAAGGAGGGAGAGAAGAGGGAAGGAGGGAGGAGGGAGAGAAGAAGGGGAAGGAGGGAGAGAGGAGGGGAAGGAGGGAGAGAGGAGGGGGAGGGAGGCGGCGGGGAAGGGACGAAGGAGGGAGAGAGGAGGGGGAGGGAGAGAGAGGAGGGGAAGGAGGGAGAGAGGAGGGGAAGGAGGGAGAGAGGAGGGGAAGGAGGAGGAAGGGAGGGAAGGAGGGAGAGAGGGAGGAGAAGGAGGGAGAGAGGAGGGGAAGGAGGGAGAGAGGAGGAAGGAGGGAGAGAGGAGGGAGGAGGGAAGGAGGAAGGAGGGAGAGAGGAGGAAGGAGGGAGAGAGGAGGAGGAAGGAGGGAGAGGAGGGGAGGGAAGGGAAGGGGAAGAGGAGGGAAGGAGGGAGAGAGGAGGGGAAGGAGGGAGAGGAAGGGAAGGAGGGAAAGAGGAGGGGAAGGAGGGAGAGAGGAGGGGAAGGAGGGAGAGAGGAGGGGAAGGAGGGAGAGAGGAGGGGAAGGAGGGAGAGACGAGGGGAAAGAGGCAGAGAGGAGGGGAAGGAGGGGGAAGGAATGAAGGACCGGATGAGGAGAGAGAAGAAGAGAGTAAGGAAGTGAGAGGGAAGCATACAGATAGATAGATAGGCAAGGGGACGGAAGTCAGAGAGGGGAGGAAAAGGGTGGAAGAAGGGGTTAGGAGAGAGAGGGGGAGGAAGAAAGTGAGGAGGAGGCATACAGAATGATAAATAAGAAAACAGTATTGAGAAAGGGGAGGGAAAAGTGTGAAGGAAGGGGTTAGGAGAGAGAAGGAAGGAGAAAGGAGGGGAAGGAGGGGAAAGGGGTGAAGGAACGGATGAGGAGAGAGAGACAGACAGAGAGAGAGAGAGAGAGAGAGAGAGAGAGAGAGAGAGAGAGAGAGAGAGAGAGAGAGAGAGAGAGAGAGAGAGAGAGAGAGAGAGAGAGAGAGAGAGAGAGAGGAGGTGAGGATGTGAGAGGGAGGTATACAGAACGATAGATAGAAAGGAAGACAAAAGTCAGAGAGGGAAGGGGAGGGAAAGGGTGGAAGAAAGGGGTTAGGGGAGAGAAAGAGAGAGAGACGAAGTGAGAGGGAGGCATACTGATAGACAGATAGATAAGGAGACAGACGTCAGAAAGGGAAAGAGGAAAGGAAAAAGATCGAAGGAACGGTCAAATAAGAGAAGAGGGGGTGGAAGAAGGGGAGGGAAAGAGGGGAAAGGGGTGAAAGAAGCGCTTAAGAGAAAGAGGGGGAAGAGGTCAGATAGTCGGAGTGAAGCATATGTATAGATAGAAAGATAAAAAAAACAGAAGTCTGGAGAGGAAAGAGGGGAAAGTGATGAAGGAAGGGTTGAGGAGAGAGAGAGAGAGAAGGTGAGAATGTGAAGGAGGCACACAGACAGATAGATAGACACGAAGAGGAATAGACAAGCTCACAGAAATGACCTGACGTCTGGGGTCTAAGGAGAAGGTTAAAGTGAGGGGAGAAAGGGGGAAGAGATGAGGGGTGACGTGAGTGAGAGAGAGTGAGAGGGAGACAGGCAAATAGAAAGACAGAAATGCCAAGAGAAATGGAGAGACTGGATGACAGTGGAGCAAAGAAACAGCCAGTTAGAGAAATAGATGCGAAAGAAGACGTAAGGAAGAGGGGTAAAGAAGGGGAGAACGAAGGAGTAAAGGGTGAGGGAGAGAGAGGAAGAGTTATAGCGAAAGAGAGGGTGACAGGCAGATAGAGAAACAAACAAACATAACGAGAGAAAAAGAAAGATTGAATGAGAACGTGACGCAAAAAGACAACAAGTTAGAGAATGGAGTAAATACAAACAGACAAAAGTTTGGGGTACGAATTGAAAGGACAAGGAGAGGGAAAAAGTTGAAGGGAGAACGAGGGATAAAAACAAATAGACAGACAAATCATATGTCTGAATGAAAATGAGAGGAAAAGAGACAGAAAATAAGAGAAAAAAATAAAAACAAACAGAGGGAGAAGGAAGGAAAAGAGGGAACGTATGAGAAAGAGATACAAACCAACAAAGAAACATACACACAGAGAGACAACGTGAAGGAGACAAAGACAAACAGCTATTCAGAGACAGAAAACGAAGACAGTCAGACACCAAAAAAACAAACTTGGGAGACAGAAAGAAGAGAAAGCATGTCTCCAGCGCGCGTCTTATGGATCCGGCACAGTTTGTGGGATCTTGTTACAGAGATATGCAACACTTCCCTGCGCGAGGGAGAAGAAATTCAATCAAACAATCGCCCGCGTTTGGATGAGGGACTAGAGGGGAGGGGGCCGAGGGGAGGGAGATAGAGGGGAAGGGGTTAGAGGGGAGGAGGCTCAAGGGGAAGGGGGCTAGGGAGGAGGGAAATAGTGGGGAAGGGGCTAGAGGGGATGGGGTTAGAGGGGAGGGGGCTAGAGAGAAGGGGGCTAGAAGGGAAAGGGCAAGAGAGAAGGGGTTAGAGGGGAGGGGTTAGAGGGAGGGGGTTAGAAGGGAAGGGGTTAGAGGGGGTAGAGGGGAGGGGATAGAGAGGATTGGGTTAGAGAGAAGGGTGTTAGAGGGGAGGGGGCTAGAGGGGAATAGGGCTAGAGAGGAGGGAGATAGAGAGGAGGGGGCTAGAGGGGAAGGGGTTAGAGAGAAGGGGGCTAGAGGGGAAGGGGCTAGAAGGGAAGGGGTTAGAGGGGAAGGGGTTAGTGGGGAGGGGGCTAGAAGGGAAGGGGTCAGAAGGGAGGGGAATAGAGGGGACTAGAGAGCTAGGGAATAGAGTGGAGGGGAAATAGGAGGCGAAGGTAAAGGGGCTAGGAGGCAGGGAGATTGTAAGAGTGGGTAAGAGTGGGTGAGAGCGGGAGACGGGGAGAGAGGTGGGAAGGGTAGCTGAGGGGAGAGGACATGGGATAGGAGGGTAGGGGACCGGAAGAGCTGACCTAGTTGGGGAGGGTGGGGGTGTGGTAGACGTAGGAGCGGAAAGGAGGAGGAGATTGGAGGGAAGGGTAGGAGGCTGGAGGGAGCAGGGGAGGAGGGGTGGCCCACAGGGGAGGGTCCGAGGGGGCGATGGGAGCGTGGGAGGAGGCTAGAGAAAAGCGGGAGGAAGGGGACTCGAAACCTGAAGCCTAGAGGGGATATTGTAGGCTCGGTAGGGGTGGAGGGAAACTATGTGGAGAGAGAGGGGAGGGAGAGAGAGGGGAATTTGGCTCGCTGGATAGGGATGGAGGGAACCTGAGTGGATAAAAGGAGCGAGTTACTGTATAGGGATGGAGGGAACCTGTGAAGATAAAGGGGAGGGAGTTCGAGGTAGGGAGTTGGAGGGAACCTGAGTGGATAAAAGGGAGGGAATTGAAGGTGGAGGGAGTTCGAGGGAGATTTAGATCACTAGATAGGGATGGAGGGAACTTGTGTGGATAAAAGGGAGGGAATTGAAGGTGGAGGGAGTTCGTGGTGAATTTTGGCTCGCTGGATAGGGATGGAGGGAACCTGTGAGGATAAAAGGAGGGAATTAGAGATGGAGGGAGTTTGTGGGGAATTTAGCTCACTAGATAGGGATGGAGGGAACCCGTGAGGATAAAAGGAGGGAATTAGAGATGGAGGGTGTTAGAGGGGCATTTGGCTCACTGGATAGGGATGGAAGGAACCTGTGAGGATAAAAGGAGGGAATAAGAGATGGAGGGAGTTCGTGGTGAATTTTGGCTCGCTGGATAGGGATGGAGGGAACCTGTGAGGATAAAAGGAGGGAATAAGAGATGGAGGGAGTTCGTGGGGAATTTAGCTCACTAGATAGGGATGGAGGGAACCTGTGAGGATAAAAGGAGGGAACTAGAGACGGAGGGAGTTCGAAGGGAATTTGGCTCTCTGGATAGGGATGGAGGGAACTTGTGAGGATAAAGGAGAAGGAGCTAGAGGCGGAGGGAGCTAGAGGGAATCAGGCGAACACCGATAAAGACTTAATAATGTGGAGGGAAGTTCAAGCTTGCACAAAGGAGGGGAACTAGGAGGGAACCATCGCTAAAGACCTGTTAGAGGGGGAGAGGTCATAAAGGGGGGGGGGGGCTTTGTAGGAAACTTGAGGAAGTGGTTGATGGTTTGGGTGGAGGTGGTATAAGGAAGGAAGAAAGAAGGAAGGAAAGAAAGAAAGGAAGATAAAAGAGGCCTTATTATAGATTCAGGAGTGGGTTGGGGGGTGGGGGGGGTAGGAGGAGGCCAATGATAATAGGTGGCCATGACTTGACACGTTGGGGAGGGGCATGGATGTAGGGCAAGAGGGGTAGAAGAGGGGGGGGAAGCTTAGGTAACGCACCACCAAAAAAGAAAAAAAAGAGAAGGAAAGAGAGAAAAAAAAGAAAATGACAGTGAGTTGGTCTGAGTAGTAGGAGTAGTAGGAGTAGGCGAGGAATCTCTGATATCGTTGCAACAGACCGTGCAATCTCGGGGGGAGGGCGGGGAGTGGGGGAGGAGGGAGGTAGGGGGGAGTTGGGGGGGGGGAAGTCATGTAGCTAGCGCATATCTCCCGCGGCCTGCACAGCGCCCCCTCCTGGTGGTGAATTCATTTAAGGCTGTTGTGCTATGTTCGGTTGATTTTTTTTTCTTTTTCCTTTTTTTTTTTTTCTTTTTTCTTTGAGTACGGTATATGTCCTGTCTTTTTCCGCGGTTGTTTCTTCCCTATTTCTGTTTATCTTTTTTCTCTTTCTCTTCCTTTTTCAGCTGTACTCTTTTTTCTTATTATTTGTATCCTTTTTCTTTCTTCGTTGTTCCAGTTTCTTTCCGTTCCTTTTCCCTCCACGGGGTTGTTTCTTCCATTTTTTCTCTCTCTTTGTCTTCCTTTTTCAGTTGTACTCTTTTTCTTCTTATTCTCTACATCCTGTTTCTTTCCTCTTTTTTCCTACTCTCTTTCCGTTCCTTTATCTCCCAACTTATCATTTCGGTTTTCTTTCAAATTTCTCGAATCTGAGTGTCACAATTTTTTGTTTACATTAATAGACTTCTCATCAGACTCACCCTCACCGCATTAAAGATACTCCACAATACAAGACATACATTACGTGAGGTACATCTGTAATACATTTTTCACATACGATTTTTTCAAACCTTGATCAATTATATTCACATAACACCCAATATGTTTATAACACAGCCGGACAACGTAACACTTTTCACCCTTCTTAAGAAGTCCCCCCCCCCTCCCCGCCTTCTTAGGCCAGCACAAACACGTATACATAATACCCATACCTATAGCATATACACAAATATAGCATACCAAGATAATATTCATTTCCTCCAAAACACAAAAAACGCACATACACACACAAACACACAGATATACACATACACACACGCACACACACATACACCCACAAACACGCACACCCACACCCACAAATACGCACGCACGCACACACACACACACACACACACACACACACACAAACACACACACACACACACACAAACAAACGTACACAAATCCATCTCCCCTACATACACATATCCAACCCCTCTCCACTGTCCCCTTACCCCTGCACCCCCACCCCCCACCCCCAGCCAGGACCCTCCTCCAAAAGCCTCTTCATAAACCGTGCATAATTTAGCCACGTAATAACTCTCCCGTTGACACGCTGATAATGCGTCTTTGATAAACCATCGGGGCGGGGGGCGGGGGGCGGGGAAGGAGGGTGGGGTGTGGGGGTGGGGGGGAGGACGCGTGCATTGTCTTGTCCCAGTTTCATCTTCTCCTCTCTCTCCCTGTGTCTTCTGAGACGTTCGGGGTTGTGGTTATCTCGAAGTACTGGCTTGAGGTCTTGGTGGCTCTGGTAGGAGTACGGGTGGGGTGTGGGGTGGTGTCTGTTTTGGCGTTTGTTTTGTTTTGTTTGTGTTTTGGGTGTGGGTATTGTGGTGGTAGTTTGTTTTGCCGTTTTTTATTTATTTATTTTTATTTTCCCTTTCGATCTTTGGTGTCTTGTTTCTGTATGTTTGTCTGCCTGTCTCTGTCTCTCTCTCTATCTCTTTCTCTCTCACTGTCTCTCTCTGTCTCTCTCTCTCTCTCTCTCTCTCTCTCTCTCTCTCTCTCTCTCTCTCTCTCTCTCTCTCTCTCTCTCTCTCTCTCTCTCTCTCTCTTTCTCTCTCTCTCTCTCTGTCTCTCTCTGTCTTTCTCTCTCTCTCTCTCTCTCTCTCTCTCTCTCTCTCTCTCTCTCTCTCTCTCTCTCTCTCTCTCTCTCTCCCTCTCTCTCCCTCTCTCTCTCTCTCTCTCCCTCTCTCTCTCTCTCTCTCTCTCTTTCTTTTTCTCTTTCTTTTTCTCCTTCTATATATCTGTGTTTCTCCCCACTATCTCCATCTCTCACATATCTGCTTTTCAAAATTAATTCACTGACAGAGAATCACACTTTCGTTACGTTAATCTAAACTCACTAATTTATACTAACCAATTTTAGGAACGAAAAATCTAATCATAAAAATGCAAACTCATTTTCCCAACATTTCATTGAGGAAAAAATGTAACCTTATTATATCCAATTATAGTTATGAACTTTGAAAAGTCAGTGTTTTTTAATGTGATATAAAAATTGTTTTTATTCAGTTATTAGTCTAAAATTATAATAATGATGATGAAGACAGAGGTGATGATAATGATAATATATAGACAACAACAACACTATCAACAGCAATGATGATAATGATCATAACAACACTAATGGTAATACTAATAACTGCATCAATTATAGAGAATAATGATAATAATGATAAGACGAATAAGCTTAATAACGATAATACTAATAAGATTAATAATGATGATAATAATGATAATAGTGATAATGACAATTATAATAATTAAAAGCATCTAGAGAGCGCATACCTCCGCCAACGCAATAGGGTCATTAATGCAATAAAAATATTCATACTTAAATACACACTCAAATCACTTCTTTCGCAAGACCACTGGTGACGTCCATGAACATAACCTCCATAGCGAAGGTAATGAAAGTAATGATGATAATTATAATTACTCCTCTTGCCAAGGGTAACTGATGCAATCATTTAAAAAAGATATGCAATCATTAAAAAAAATCCTGTATCCGGAGCACGACCCTAATTACCACAAACATATAATGTTGTTAGAGTAAGACACATTGATAATTTTTTTTAAATAAAAATCTGTTCATAACTTTTTGAGTTATCCTGCTTACTAGCTAACCTGCTAACCAAACAAACTAACTAAATAAGTAACTAACAAGACTAGCTAACTATCCAACGCTACATAAATAATGATATTTAAAAATATAATAATGATATTGATATTATTGATAGTATTAGTGATAATAATGATGATGATAATAATCACCATCGTAATACTAATAATGAAGACAATAATAGTAATAATCATATTAATGATAATGGTGATGATTATGATGATAGTAATATTAATGAATATAATAATGAAAATGATAATAACAATAATGATGATAATGATAATGATGATGATTATAGTAGTGATTATAGCAATAACGATAGTAATGATAATAACAATAGCAACAGCATTAATAAGAAAATCATGATAATAATGATAATGACAACGATAAAAGTGATTTTGAATAATTATTTGTTTATAATTTTGAACAAAAAGTTGAAATAACAATTCAAAAAGAATAATCACCAAGTCAATTTTTATTATGTTAACGTTTGTAAAAGTAAGTACCATAATACTACTACTGAAAATAAAGCTAATAAAAGCACATATATCACTGACGACGATCAACATAGTAACCACATGTATCTATTCTGATACTGGAGATTATTATTTGAGCGAGTAAATCGAAAAATTATGACTCGACCAACAGTTATGATGATGATTATGATAATGACAACAATAAAGTTTATTATGATGATCAGCACAGGGAACGGGAGGATGAAGGAGGATTATATTTACCATCCCTCGGCTTTATCTAAGGATTTTTGCGTTGTTGATGTTTGA
>NC_091563.1:30007711-30017711 GCF_042767895.1 Penaeus vannamei
CTCTCTCTCTCTCTCTCTCTCTCCCTTTCTCTCTCTTTTATCATCTCTCTTTTCTCTTCCCCCTCTCCATTTCTCTTTCTCTCTCTCTCTCCCTATCTCTCTCCCACTCCTCACCGTCTCCCTTTCCCTCTCCTTCTCTTCCTCCTACTCCATATCCTTCCAATATTTATTTCATGTCTCCTTTTCCTCATTTCACATTCCTCGTGTCATTATCCCTCTCTCTCATTTTCCTTAAACACCTGTTTTATCATTGTCTATAAAGCTTTCTCTTCTTCTTCTTCTTCTTCATCAGTTCCTTCTCTCTTTGCATATGCATTAATTTTTTTTTGTCTATCTTATGCATTTTCTCCCTTATAGCTACATCCCGCTTCAGATCAACTACTCCCTTCTCTTTCAAATCAACTTCTCCCGTCTCCCTCACACCTTCTTCTCCCTTCTTCCTTACACCCTAATGCCAATTTCCTCTTCTTCCTCACACCTACTTCTCTCTTCTTCCTTACACCCTGAAGCCAATTTCCTCTTCTTCCTCACACCTACTTGTCCCTTCTTCCTTACACCCTAAAGCCAATTTCCTCTTCTTCCTCACACCTACTTCTCCCTTCTTCCTTACACCCTAATGCCAATTTCCCTTCTTCCTCACACCTACTTCTCTCTTCTTCTTTACACCCTAAAGCCAATTTCCCTCTTCTTCCTCACACCTTCTTCTCCCTTCTTCCTTACACCCTCATGCCAATTTCCTCTTCTTCCTCACACCTACTTCTCCCTTCTTCTTTACACCCTAAAGCCAATTTCCTCTTCTTCCTCACACCTACTTCTCCCTTCTTCCTTACACCCTAAAGCCAATTTCCTCTTCTTCCTCACACCTACTTCTCCTTTCTTCCTTAGACCCTAAAGCCAATTTCCTCTTCTTCCTCACACTTACTTCTCTCTTCTTCCTTACACCCTAAAGCCAATTTCCTCTTCTTCCTCACACCTTCTTCTCCCTTCTTCCTTACACCCTAAAGCCAATTTCCTCTTTCTTCCTCACACCTTCTTCTCCCTTCTTCCTTACACCCTAATGCCTATTCCCTCTTTCCCTCACACCTACTTCTCCCTTCTTCCTTACACCCTAAAGCCAATTTCCTCTTCTTCCTCACACCTACTTCTCCCTTCTTCCTTACACCCTAAAGCCAATTTCCTCTTCTTCCTCACACCTACTTCTCCCTTCTTCCTTACACCCTAAAGCCAATTTCCTCTTCTTCCTCACACCTACTTCTCCCTTCTTCCTTACACCCAAAAGCCAATTTCCTCTTCTTCCTCACACTTACTTCTCTCTTCTTCCTTACACCCTAAAGCCAATTTCCTCTTCTTCCTCACACCTACTTCTCCCTTCTTCCTTACACCCTAAAGCCAATTTCCTCTTCTTCCTCACACCTACTTCTCTCTTCTTCCTTACACCCTAAAGCCAATTTCCTCTTCTTCCTCACACCTACTTCTCCCTTCTTCCTTACACCCTGAAGCCAATTTCCTCTTCTTCCTCACACCTACTTCTCCCTTCTTCCTTACACCCTAAAGCCAATTTCCTCTTCTTCCTCACACTTACTTCTCTCTTCTTCCTTACACACTAAAGCCAATTTCCTCTTCTTCCTCACACCTACTTCTCCCTTCTTCCTTACACCCTAATGCCAATTTCCTCTTCTTCCTCACACCTACTTTCTCCTTCTTCCTTACACCCTAAAGCCAATTTCCTCTTCTTCCTCACACCTACTTCTCCCTTCTTCCCTACACCTACTTCTCTCTTCTTCCTTACACCCTAAAGCCAATTTCCTCTTCTTCCTCACACCTACTTCTCCCTTCTTCCTTACACCCTAAAGCCAATTTCCTCTTCTTCCTCACACCTACTTCTCTCTTCTTCCTTACACCCTAAAGCCAATTTCCTCTTCTTCCTCTCACCTACTTCTCCCTTCTTCCTTACACCCTGAAGCCAATTTCCTCTTCTTCCTCACACCTACTTCTCCCTTCTTCCTTACACCCTGAAGCCAATTTCCTCTTCTTCCTCACACCTACTTCTCCCTTCTTCCTTACACCCTAAAGCCAATTTCCTCTTCTTCCTCACACCTACTTCTCCCTTCTTCCTTACACCCTAATGCCAATTTCCTCTTCTTCCTCACACCTACTTTTCTCTTCTTCCTTACACCCTAAAGCCAATTTCCTCTTCTTCCTCACACCTACTTCTCCCTTCTTCCTTACACCTACTTCTCTCTTCTTCCTTACACCCTAAAGCCAATTTCCTCTTCTTCCTCACACCTACTTCTCCCTTCTTCCTTACACCCTAAAGCCAATTTCCTCTTCTTCCTCACACCTACTTCTCTCTTCTTCCTTACACCCTAAAGCCAATTTCCTCTTCTTCCTCACACCTACTTCTCTCTTCTTCCTTACACCCTAAAGCCAATTTCCTCTTCTTCACTCACACCTACTTCTCTCTTCTTCCTTACACCCTAAAGCCAATTTCCTCTTCTTCCTCACACCTACTTCTCCCTTCTTCCTTACACCCTAATGCCTATTTCCTCTTCTTCCTCACACCTACTTCTCCCTTCTTCCTTACACCCTAAAGCCAATTTCCTCTTCTTCCTCACACCTACTTCTCCCTTCTTCCTTACACCCTAATGCCTATTTCCTCTTCTTCCTCACACCTACTTCTCCCTTCTTCCTTACACCCTAAAGCCAATTTCCTCTTCTTCCTCACACCTACTTCTCCCTTCTTCCTTACACCTACTTCTCCCTTCTTCCTTACACCTACTTCTCCCTTCTTCCTTACACCCTAAAGCCAATTTCCTCTTCTTCCTCACACCTACTTCTCCCTTCTTCCTTACACCCTAAAGCCTATTTCCTCTTCTTCCTCACACCTACTTCTCCCTTCTTCCTCACACCTACTTCTCCCTTCTTCCTTACACCTACTTCTCCCTTCTTCCTTACACCCTGAAGCCAATTTCCTCTTCTTCCTCACACCTACTTCTCTCTTCTTCCTTACACCCTAATGCCAATTTCCTCTTCTTCCTCACACCTACTTCTCCCTTCTTCCTTACACCCTAAAGCCAATTTCCTCTTCTTCCTCACACCTACTTCTCTCTTCTTCCTTACACCCTAAAGCCAATTTCCTCTTCTTCCTCACACCTACTTCTCTCTTCTTCCTTACACCCTAAAGCCAATTTCCTCTTTTCCCTCATACTTATATCTCACTTCTCCTTCACATTAACTTCTCCCTTCTCCCTCACACTTATATCTAACTTTTACTTCACATTAACTTCTTCTTTCTCCCTCATATCCATTTCCCCTTTATCCCTCACACCAACTTCTTCCTTCTCCCTCACACTAATTTCTCCCTTCTCCCTGACCCCCACTTCGCATCCTCTTTTACTCTCCCTTTCTTCTCCCTCCCCTTTTTCACGCTCTGAAATTTCTTCTTCGTCTCTGCTTTGGTTCCCCCTTCCTCTCTCCTCTTCCTTTTTCCCTTTGTCGAGCTTTTCATTCCTTTTATACGGTCTTTTTCGTCTTCTTTCGATTTCACCTTTTTTATTGTTTTGTTTTTCTTTTTTTGTCCTCTTTCTTTTTTCTATTTTTCTTTACTTGTTTTTCTTCCAAATCTTGCTCTGCTTTGGAGGTCACGGTTCTCCCTCGTTTCTCGTTTTTTAGGTTTGCTTCATTTTAGTGATTTCCGGTCCTATCTCTCCTTTCTTTCGTTTTCTTCTATTGTCTTTTTCTCTCTGCTTTGTTTCTTTTTTGTTTGTTTTTTATGTTGTGGCGTGGTGTATTCTTTCTTTCCTTCTCTCTATTCTTAACCTTCTCGTCTTTTGTGTTTAGTTTCTCTGCGTGTCTGTATGTCTGTCTGTTTATATGTCTCTGTCTCTCTCGCAGTTTCTCTCTCTCTCTCTTTCTCTTTCTTTCTTTCTCATTCAGTCTCTCTCTCTCTCTCTCTCTCTCTCTCTCTCTCTCTCTCTCTCCTTCCCTTTGTCTCTTTCTCTCTCTCTCTTTCTCTCTTTTTCCCTCCCTCCCTTTGTCTCTCTTTCTTTCTCTCATTCTCACACACGCTTTCTGTCTCTCTTATTTTTTTTTCTTTTCGACCTTAATCGTCAAAGTTCGGAGCTCATTCCACTTGGCATCGCTCCTCTCTCAGCCTAAGTGATCTCTCGCTTTTAATTCCAGCAGCACCTTCACATCACAACTGCTCCTCTAAATTCTATCTGTCCGTCTTTGTGTGTGTGTGTGTGTGGGTGTGGGGTGGGGGGGGGTGAGGGGGTATTTTGTGTGTGTGTGGTGGTGGTGGGGGGGGGGGGGTGAAGTAGGGTTTTTCTGTGTTTCTCTCTTTCTTCTTCTTTTTCTTCTCTCTCTCTCTTTCTTCTTCTTCTTCTTCTTCTCTCTCTCTATTCTCTTTTCTTCTGTTCCCTTCTCTTCTTTTCTCTTTCGCTCTCTGTCTTTCTCTCTCTCTCTCTCCTTCTTCTTCTCTTCTTGTCTTTTAATTTCTTGTACCTTTATCTTCATACTGTTGTCTCGTTGACATTGCCATCATCATGAATCAATAATTGCATTAATAACTACCATGTTACCATTAATGAATTTATGATATCACTTTATCTCTATTAAGATTACATAACGGTTCATCTTAATCAACATTTAAAGAGTGATAAGACAGAATCGATTGTGATAAATCTCTGTCGGCGGTTGTCATATGTTTCACAACTATTGTTATTGTTATCGCTTTTGTTCTCAAAGTTTCCCTTTCATCCACAAAAAAAAACTTCTAAAATTCCTTATTCTTTTTCTTTACTCAACTTTCGTCAAGAGTTCGTAAATATTTCCTCTGAGATCATTTTCTTTTTTTTTCTTCTCCTCTCTCCTTTCTCTTATCTTTCGTCCTTCACTCTGGAGATGATATAGAAGATGATGCTTTTGGTGCCTCATCCCGCGGGATTATCACTCCCTGCTACTCCTTCTTCAAGATGTCCTTCGCTTCCTTCGCTGACTCTTCACAGGCGACTAACAAGCTGGTCTTACTCCACCTAATAAACACACCTGCGCTCGGTGTTGAAGCTACAGGTGGAGTGTTATGTTTTCGAAGGGTATTCGTTAGGTTTCTGTGTGTCTGTCTGTCTGTCTCTGTTTTTTTCTTTTTCTCAGCTTCTCTGCGTGTCTGTATGTCTGTTTCTCTCTCTCTCTCTCTCTTTCTTTCCTTCTCTCTCTCTCTCACTCTCACTGGCTCTCTCTTTCACTTATTCTGGTTATATTCTTGCTTCATCTTTTTCTTTTTTTCTTCTTGGATTTGGTGTTCTTAGGATTTTTTGCTTTTCTTTGTTTTTTTTTTCTTTGTTTCGTTTCTTTTCATTCAGCTTGATTCGCTTTTGCATCCTTTCTTCTTACTTTTCCTTTCCATATTTCTCTCCATTTTCTTTGTCGCCTTCACCCTTTCTATCTTGTTAGTCCCGTCACCTCTTTTCACCGTCTTTTCTTCCTTCCCGCCTACAAATTCGTCACACCACACACTCTTCCTCTCTCTCTCATACACCAACACACACACACACACACACAATACCCCGCCCCCCCTTACCCACACACACAATAATCCCCCCCCATACACACACACAATACCCCCCTCCCACCCACCCCTCACACACACACACACATAATACCCCCCTCCAACCCTCTCCACCCCTCACACACACACACACACAAAACCCCCCTCCCCCCTCACACACACACACACACACACACACACACAATACCACCCCCTCCCCCCACCCCACCCCCCTCCCCCCACCCCTCACACACACACACACACCGCCGCGCACACAGCCGCCCCTCCTCTGCCCCGCCGCCCCGCATAAGCCTCTTACGGACCGTAATGCCATGATGTAGAGGCGCTGCACAGGCAAGACTCCCCGTCACTGCAAGCGGCTCCTACTTCGCCCTCGCACTTTGTTCCCCGTGATTCATAGCTGCTCTGGCTGGCTAAGGCTCGGGGACTTAACTGCGCTGCTTGAAATCCTCAGCCTCTGAAGGAGTGGGTCGGGGCGAGGTGGGTAAGGTGGGTTGAGCGGAGGGGTTGGGTTGGGAGAGGATGGAGTTGAGGTGGCGGTGGGTTGCGAGGGATGGAGTTGAGGTGGCGGTGGGTTGGGAGAGATGGAGTGAGGTAGAGGTGGGTTGAGAGAGATGGAGTTGAGGTGGCAGTGGGTTGGGAGAGATGGAGTTGAGGTGGCGGTGGGTTGGGAGAGGATGGAGTTGAGGTGGCGGTGGGTTGCGAGGGAGGGAGTTGAGGTGGCGGTGGGTTGGGAGAGATGGAGTGAGGTGGCGGTGGGTTGGGAGAGGATGGAGTTGAGGTGGCGGTGGGTTGGGAGAGATGGAGTGAGGTGGCGGTGGGTTGGGAGAGATGGAATTAGGTAGCGGTGGGTTGGGAGAGATGGAGTTGAGGTGGCGGTGGGTTGGGAGAGATGGAGTGAGGTGGCGGTGGGCTGAGAGAGATGGAATGAGCTAGCGGTGGGCTGAGAGAGATGGAATGAGCTAGCGGTGGGCTGGGAGAGATGGAATGAGCTAGCGGTGGGCTGGGAGAGATGGAATGAGCTAGCGGTGGGCTGAGAGAGATGGAATGAGCTAGCGGTGGGCTGAGAGAGATGGAATGAGCTAGCGGTGGGCTGAGAGAGATAAAATGAGCTAGCGGTGGGCTGGGAGAGACGGAATGAGCTAGCGGTGGGCTGGGAGAGACGGAATGAGCTAGCGATGGGCTGGGAGAGACGGAATGAGCTAGCGGTGGGCTGGGAGAGACGGAATGAGCTAGCGATGGGCTGGGAGAGACGGAATGAGCTAGCGGTGGGCTGGGAGAGACGGAATGAGCTAGCGATGGGCAGGGAGAGACGGAATGAGCTAGCGATGGGCTGGGAGAGACGGAATGAGCTAGCGGTGGGCTGGGAGAGACGGAATGAGCTAGCGGTGGGCTGGGAGAGACGGAATGAGCTAGCGGTGGGCTGGGAGAGACGGAATGAGCTAGCGATGGGCTGGGAGAGACGGAATGAGCTAGCGGTGGGCTGGGAGAGACGGAATGAGCTAGCGATGGGCTGGGAGAGACGGAATGAGCTAGCGATGGGCTGGGAGAGATAAAATGAGCTAGCGGTGGGCTGGGAGAGACGGAATGAGCTAGCGGTGGGCTGAGAGAGATAAAATGAGCTAGCGGTGGGCTGGGAGAGACGGAATGAGCTAGCGGTGGGCTGGGAGAGACGGAATGAGCTAGCGGTGGGCTGGGAGAGACGGAATGAGCTAGCGGTGGGCTGGGAGAGACGGAATGAGCTAGCGGTGGGCTGGGAGAGACGGAATGAGCTAGCGGTGGGCTGGGAGAGACGGAATGAGCTAGTGATGGGCTGGAAAAGACAGAATGAATTAGCGGTGGGCTGGGAGAGACGGAACGAGCTAGCGGTGGGCTGGGAGAGACGGAACGAGCTAGCGGTGGGCTGGGAGAGACGGAACGAGCTAGCGGTGGGCTGGGAGAGACGGAACGAGCTAGCGGTGGGCTGGGAGAGATGGAATGAGCTAGCGATGGCCTGGAAAAGACAGAATGACCTTGCTGTGGGCCGGAGAACACGGAATGAGCTAGCGGTGGGCTGGAAAAGACAGAATGAGCTAGCAGTGGGCTGGGAGAGACGGAACGAGCTAGCGGTGGGCCGGGCTAAGAGAGGGACTGGTCGAAAAGGCGGGCAAAAGAAAGCCGGAGAATAGCGGGTAGAAAAGGGCGAACGGAAAGCGAGTCAAAGAAACGTCTGCGAATTCCCCGCAGAAATCTTACGTCTGAGGGATTAGCCTCTTAAAGAAAAATATTAAAAAGAAAAAGAAGAAAAATCAAAGTTTCCTGTGTTGCCTTCTGGGGCTCGTGTGTCTCAGGTGAGGTGCTTCGCTCGCTGATTCATTTCGATGCCTCGGAGACTCGACTCAACATTGACTTGCAACGCTTTACAAAATATTTTTTTATTTCTTTTCTCTCTCTCTCTTTCTCTATTTTTTTCTCTTTCTCTATTTTTTTAACTCTTTATTTATTATCTCTCTCTTTATTTATTTTTTCTCTCTATTTATTATCTTTCTCTCTCTCTTTATTTATTTTTTTCTCTCTATTATCTCTCTTTATTTATTTTTTGATTATTTATTATCTCTCTCTTTCTCTTATTCTCTCTCTGTCTCTCTTTATCTTTCTTCCTCCTCACTATTCTCCTTATTTCAGAGTCAAGACCGACGTCCCCATCATTACTCTGTCGCAAATGTTAAAGCGTTGGATTTTGGCAACAGCTTTTGCACCTCTGGTATAGCTGTCAATCTCGTCTTTGGAACTGAATTCGTGGCTCAGTGCTGAAGCTTCGTCCTGCTGCCCTTGCAAGCGCGTCCCTGAAGTCAATGCACTGTGCTATTTTCGAGAAGGTAAGTTGTTTATTTTGGTATGAGCGTCATCGTGTGTGTTGGTTTTATTTATTTGTTTGTTATTTTTGTTTGTTTATTTATTTATTTTTGTATTATTTTTTTTAATGTGAATTCAGGTTATGGCGGTTTATTATCTTATTATCAGAAGTATGGAACCTTCGACACTGTTAGCTTCCCAATCAAAAAATAAGCAGAGGACGGAGAAGAAAGAAATTAGAAGATGAAGAAAGAGAAGGAGAAAAAAAGGGGAAGGAGGAAAAGAAGAAGAGGAGGAGGAAAAGAAGAAGGAAGAGGAGTAAAAAGTTTCATTCCCCGTTATTACCTGCTAGTAAAGGGTAAATACAAATAATCCGATAACGAACTCGAACACCCAACAGGTACTATTTTTTCGAACCTCCGACCGCGGCGACTCGAACGCGCTCGAAAAACGAACATTTCAAAATCCAAGTGTTTTACTGCGCAAACGTTTCATTCCGTGCGATTCGAAACAGGAACCGAATACAAATACAAATTGAATGTATCGGTCAAAGTGTTTTCGATACAGAGAAACCTAAAGCAACTCTATTGAATGAGCCTTTATTTTGCTGTTTGAACGCAAGGATTATTGTTATATATTTGTGAAAATCTGGACCAACCCTGGCTGCTTGCTGAGTACGAAGAAATCGAGGTTTGAACCGATTAACCTTGAGGTATTAATTCGGAACTAATCCTTAAATTGACGCATCGTGTATCAACGGCCGGTCTTGTGCTAAAAATATAAATAGATAAATATGTTAATTAATTAATCAATTGATCACAAATGGTCATCTTTTGTTTTAATTCATATGTTTAAAACTATTTTCCCTCGTGTAAGAGGAAGCTAGTGATATAATTATAATATTTTTCTTCCGTTTTTCAAACAAAATGCGTAAAAAAATATATCCGTCAGAGTTTGGAATAAAAGATATAAACATTTATACTTTACACAAACTCCAACCCAACATGCAACATTATCCACGCATCAAAACCACACATATTCCATCACATACACCAAAACCAGAAAAACAAAAACCAATAACAATAAATAAAAAAATAATAATAAAAAACAAGAAATAAGAGAGAGAGAGAGAGAGAGAGAGAGAGAGAAAACGTCATACCGCGTCGGCCTTTATTCAAGACATCGTCCCTAAGCGTCTGTAAACTTCAATCTTCCGGCTAATCCATCACGGGCCGGGTGTCAATCTCGCGCGTAAAACACTCCACTTTTCATACGTCAATGTCTGGCTTGCTTTCTCTCCGCGGGATCGATGCGGGTTTCCACGATTTTGGGTCTTGCGGGCGCGTCTGGGGTGGGTGTGGGTGGATGTGAAGGACGAAACAAACGCGTTTATGGTGTTTACGTAAACACACACAAACATATATATATATGTATGTATGTATGTATGTATGTATGTATGTATGTATGTATGTATGTATGTATGTATGTATGTGTGTATGTATGTATGTATGTATGTATGAATATACACACATGCATATATGATATATGTGAATATGTATATATATATAAATATGTCTATGCATATATATATATAGA
>NC_091563.1:30040211-30042711 GCF_042767895.1 Penaeus vannamei
TTTTCTCGTCTTTTCTGTTTGCTTTTTTTGCTTTTGTTCTTTTGTTTTAGTTTGTTTTTTTCAAATCTATTTTTTTCTTTTATAAGAATGGGTATTTTGATAGTCAAAATAGTTCAGCATGGGGGAGGGGGCGTCAAGTCTTAAAGAATAAATGAATGAATTGGCATATCAAAAAGTAAATAGATTAAAAAATATATATTTCGTAATCCAGAGCTGAAATAATCCATAACCTTTATATTGAATCTAGAATATAAAATCTCCTTACATAAATCTATTCTTTCAATCATTTATATACTTTCAAACCCAATTTCTATAACAAATATCATCCCATCTTCCCTTTTAAACTAAATTTCTAAAACCATTACCTTTTTTTTCTTCTTTTTACCGAATTTCTGAGACACCCCGAGATCAATAATGTCAAAAGGTGTTCTTACCGTTATAAGTTGATTCGGGATAAACTTTTAACCGAATATATTCTCGGAGTCGTCCGGTTAAGCCAGACCGAAGGCTTAAAGCTTTTTCTTCAATTTCTTTTTCTTCTTGAACTTATCATTAGAATCATGATTACTATGATTATCATTATTATTTTTATCATTATCATTGTTGTTATTATTGTTATTACTATTATCATTATTATTATTGTTATTTTTATTATTAATATTATTATCATTATTATTATTATAATTATCATTGCTATAATAATTATTATTATCATTGTTATTATTATTATTATTATTATTATTATCATTATTATTATTATTATTATCATTATTATTGTTATTATTACTATTATCATTATCATTACCATTATCAATATTATTTTTTTATTATCATCATTATCATTATTATTGTTATTCTTAGTATTATTATCATTTCTATTATTATCATTATTATTATTATTATCATTATTATCATCATTATCATTATTATTGTTATTATTACTATCATTATCATCAATATGATTATTATCATTATTATTATTATTGTTATTATTATTATTATCACTAATATCATCATTATGAACATTGATGTTGTTATTATCATTATTGTTATCATTACTATTATTATTATAAATGTTATAATTATCATTATTGTTATTATTATTTTCATTATTATTATCATCATCATTATTATTATTGTTATTATTTTTATCATTACTATTATCATTATCATTATCTTTATCCTCACCATCATCACCATCATTATCATTTTTAATATCTTTATCATCATTATTGGCACAATTATTATTATTATTATTACTATAATCATCATCATTATTATCATTATCATTATTAATATTATCATTATTATTATTATTATTATCATTATTATCATTATTATGAATATTACTATTATTTTTATTATTATTATTATTATTATTATTGTTATTTTCATTATTATTATCATCATCATTATCATTATTATTATCATTGTTGTTGTTGTTGTTTTTGTTGTTGTTATTATTATTTTTACTATCAATATCATTGCCATTACTATCATCATTAATACTATCATCCTTATCATCATAGATATCATAATTATCACTGTTATTATCACAATTTTTACTAAAGTAATTATTGTTATCATCATTGTCATCATCATTGTTCTTGTTTTGTTCTTATTATCGTTATCATTATTATGGTTATAAACATTGATATCAATATCAATAATATTATTGTTATTATCGCTATCATGATTATTGTTATTATCATTATTATTGTCATCAATAACTGAACTGCTGACGCCTTTTTTTCTCTCATCCTTATCGTTTCTTTTTTACTCATATTTGTCATCATCATTCACTTCTTATTTCCCTTCCCCTTCATTTTCCTTTGTCCCCTCCCTCCCCGCCCCCCACCCCCCACCCCACCCACCCTCTTTTTTCGACTGCTCTTTTTCTCAATCCTTTCATTTTGGAGAAAATTTAAGAAAACGTTTCCCAAATATTTTTGAGACTTTTCTACTGAAAAGGGAAACGGATTTGACAATCTACTATTCCTTTCTTCTTCTTTTCTCATTATGTCCAATTTCTCGCGAATATTTCTTTTTTCTTTTCTTTCTTTCTTCTTGTTCTTTATATCGTTCCACTTAACTTTTCTTTAACGTGTAGCTTAGCTATTTGATCCCCCTGTTCTCATTCATTATCATCTAAACCTTTTGATTATCATTTATTTCCAGCCTTTCTTAAGACTTAAAAAGAATGATAATACTAAAGCCAAGAAAAAAAAAGCGCGCGCGAGCGCGCGCGCACGAGAGCAAGAAAGAGAGAGAGACAGAAAGACAAAAAAAAAGAGAGAGAGAGAAAGAAAGAAAGAAAGAAAGGCAGAAAAGAGAGAGAAAGACAGAGACAAAAACGTAGAAAGAGAGATAGATAAATAGATAGATAGATAGAAAAAGAGAGAGAGAAAGAGAGAAAGAGAGTGAGAGAGAGAGAGAGAGAGAGAGAGAGAGAGAGAGAGAGAGAGAGAGAGAGAGAGAGAGAGAGAGAGAGAGAGAGAGA
>NC_091563.1:30055211-30060211 GCF_042767895.1 Penaeus vannamei
TACCCCTATCACTATCATCATTTTAATTACTGTTGTCTTTATCATCAACATTATTGTCATTATTATTACAAAGTAGAGTTTGCATTTTCGAAAAGATGAAAAAAGACACATATTGCAGGAAAACCGTTTTCCTGTATTTATAATGGATGGTCATTAATGATAATGAAGATGGTATTTGTTTTTATTATCATTATTATCCCCATTATTATCTTTTTGTTATGTATTATCGTTACTATTACTAGTATTTTCTATACCATATCCCTTCTTTAATGATGATTGATATAAAAAATAATAATGGTGGTAATGATAATGATAATAAAGATGCTAATGATAATGATATGAGTAACTATTAGTTTATTATCAAAATAATATTATCATTGTTATTATTGTTGTTGTTTTTATAATCATTGTCATTATTATCATTATCATCATTACTCTTGTTACCATTATCATATTCTATCATTGTAATCATTATTATCTTCATCACCTTCACCATTACCTTCATCATCATGATAACAATCACGATAATCAAAATAATCAAAAAACAACAATGATAAAAATTATAATAACAACAATAGCCATGATTATCATCATGGTTATGACGATGATTATGATAATAACTATAATGATAATCACAATAACAATAATGAAAATGAGGATCATCAAATATAATGAGTAATGATGATGATTTGAATAACAAAAAACTATAACAACAAGAGGGATGTTAATGATTATATGAACCATACAGATAAGTTTGATGATAATAACGTTGATTAAAAATATCATATAAATCAAGACTCAAATTCCGAGGAAATAAATATCTTAATCAATAAAGATAATGATTCAACAGATTAAAGAAATATCTATATTAGTAGTAGTGAACAAAAATAGTAATGATAATTACAATTTTGATAATAATGATAATAACAATATCGATAATAGAAATGATGATAATACCAATGATAATAATAATGATAAGGATAATAACTATAATAATAATAATGGTGATAAGGATAAAGATACTACTAATAATGCTAATAATGCTAATAATGATAATAATAATAATAATAATAATAATAACACTAATAATAATAACAATAATAATGAAAACAATAATAACAATACTGATAAAAATAATAATATCAACAATAGTGATAGCAATAATCATAAATACAACAACAGCAATAATGATAATAATAATAATAATAAAAAACACAATAATGATAATAATGATAATAATAATAACAATAACAATAATAATGATAACAATAATAATAGTAATAATAATAATAATAATAGTAATAACAACAACAGCAACAACAATTACAATAATAATAATAATAATAACAATAACGCGATAACTCCTGACAAGGGATCACTTTTGGCGCCATTTTGCCTCTTCTCTCGCTAAACCACATCACGGTTTATTCCATTATAGCCCATTGCCTCATAAACAGTAATTACCTCTTTATCGCCCTCTTTCCTTCGCACTCCATTCTCTCTGTGGCGCCGGGTTGTCTGTCTGTTCTTTTTTTCTGTTTTTCTTCTCTCCTTCTTTCTTTCTTTCTTTATTTTTTTCTCTGTCTGTCTCTGACTCTCTACCTTTCTCTTTCTTGTTCTTTCTCTCTTTCGCACGCTTTCTCTCTGTCTCTTTCTCGTACTCTCTCTCTCTCTCTCTCTCTCTCTCTCTCTCTCTCCCTCCCTCTCTCTCTCTCTCCCTCCCTCGTCGTTTTTGACTCTACATCTTGTTTTCGTGTTCCTCTCCTTCTCCTCCTCCTCCTCCACCCCCGTTTCCTCCACCCCCGTTTCCTCTCCTCCTCCTCCTCCATCTCCATATCCCCTCCTCTTCCTCCACCCCCATTTCCCCTCCCCCTCCTCTTCCTCCTGCTCCAACACCACCCCCATTTCCCATTCTCCTCCGCCTCCTCCTCCACCCCCACCCTCCCTCTCCCCATGCCTCTCCAACGCCACATCCCCCCCCCACCGCCCACGCCGCAAATCTATCGAGTGCAGCCAATTTGCGACATTTAAAAAACTTTGTCACCAATTAAGACTGTTTTGTTGTTATTGCGGAGTTAGGAAAGCTATTATCGGTGTCCTTGTGTGTCTTCGATACTTTGGCTTTTATTTCAAGTTTTGGGATTTTTAGGAATTTAATTCCATTTTGGGGGTTGAGGTTTGGTTCGTGTGATTGTCGAGGTTGTCTTTCGTTTTTTTTCTTGTTTTTTTAAGATGTATTAATGGGGTTATTATTACCCGTATGAAGATGATATGAAGCCGCTTAAACAGTGATAGTATAATATTTTGTAATTATTGTAATGATCCTTACTGTTTCTTGTTATAAATTCATGCATCATTATAGCATTATATATTCCATTACCATTATCATTCTTATCATTATCACCTTTATCAACAAGGTAGTAATGATAATAATAGAAATTATACCACTGATGATGGTAATAAGAATAAAAATAAGTACATAAGGGATGATAATAGTAGTAATAATGCGAATAACAACAATAGTAGAAAGGATAATAGTGAGGATAATGATGGTAATATTGTTGATGACGATGATGATGATGATGATAGTAATAATAATAAGAAAATTAATGTTAAAGATAGCAATAAAGACGATGATGATGATAACAATGGCAATGATAATGATGATAATTATGATATAATAATAGTAGTAATATCAATGATGATAATAATAAAAGTATTAATGACACCAATGATAATCATAATTATGATGATGATGATGATAACAATGATCACAATAATAATAACGATAATAGTACTAATAATGATTATCATATAGATGATGATAATGATGCTAATGATGATATTAACATTGATAATAATAATAATAATGATAATAATTGTGATGATGATAATGATGATAATAATATTGATAATAGAAATAATAGTGACAATGATAATAATAATAATAACAGAAATAATCATTATAATAACAATAATAGCAGTGATGATGATAATCATAACAATGATGAAAATAATAACAATAATTATAGTTATAATAATAATGATAATGGTAATATGAACAATGATAATAGCAATAATAATAAAAGATATAATCCCGATAATGGAAGTGATAACGATGATAATGATAATGATAATGATATCACTAACAAAAATCACATCAATAACAACAACTCAAAATCCCCGCAACCCCGAAGAGCCAAATTACCCTGGCAAGTGCCCCGCCCGCAAACAACCGAACCACCGAATAAATCAATTAATCTCTCCATTGAAAACCTAATCCCATTCCGCGTTTACACAACACAGAAAGCGAAATGCAAGAATCGCCCTTATTCACGACCCGTCATTTTAGCTCCCTTTTGGCCTTCGCACTATCGGCTTATGAGCAATTAAGTGAAATTTGATAACAGCGAATCCGGTGATGGCAATTTGATTGATGTCTTAACTGTGATGGGGCGAACGAAGGCCAAGGGGGAGGGGGAGGGGGAGGGGGCGGACGAAGGCCAAGGGGTAGGGAGGGGGAGGGGGAGGGGGAGGGGGGTAAGGGAGGGAAAGGAAGGGATGGATAGGTAGGTTGGTAGGTAGGTAGGTGGTAGCTAGGTAGGTGGGTGGATAGGTGGATAGGTAGGTGGGTGGATAGGTAGGTAGGTAAGTAGGTGGGTGGATAGGTAAGTAGGTAAGTAGGTGGGTGAATAGGTAGGTAAGTAGCTTGGTAGGTGCGTGGATAGGTAGGTAGGTAGGTAGGGAGATTGGTAGGTAGGTAGGTAGGTGGGTGGATAGGTAGTTAGGTAAGTAGGTGGGTGGATAGGTAGTTAGGTAAGTAGGTGGGTGGATTGGTAGGTAGGTGGTTGGGTGGATAGGTAGGTGGGTGGGTGGATAGCTAGGTAGGGAGGTGGGTGAGGAGATGGGTAGGTAGGTGGATGGATAGGTAGGAAGGTAGGTTGGTATGTAGGTAAGTGGATAGATGGAAAGGTAGGTAATTAGGTGGATAGGTTGATAGGTAGTCTGACAGATGGATAGGTGGGCAGGCTGGTGGATAGATTGATAAGTAGGTTGATGGATAGATAGGTAGATAGGCGGTAGATACATGGATTCTTGGATACCCACCTGCCCATGGATACATGGGCAGGTGGGTGGGTGGATATATTGATATACTGAAAGGTAAATATGTGAATAAATAGATAAATTGATGATAGATTGATAGAAGATGGATGGATAGACAAGGGAATAGATTGATAGAAGATCAATAGATTAAAAGGTTGGTAGAAAAAAAGGAAGGAGGGATGGAGATAAATAGAATGACAGACCGAAAAGACTGAAAGTGAATATGAGAAAAAAAACAAAATGAAAAAATGAAAACCAACAAACGAAAAAGAAAAAGAAATAGTAACCCATCTAAAAGAAAAGAAAAAAAAAATGGAAATGAAACACAGGGAGCCACATCCACACACACCCGCACTGAAGTTTATATATCTAAGAAAAGCGAACAGGAAATCACAAAAGATTCGAGTCTTCTTTGCGCTACTGGAAGCTCGTAAGTTTTCGAGTCGACGTTGGGGGGGGAGGGGGGGGGGAGGGGGTAAAGGAGAGGTGGGGCTAGAAGGAGGGATGGAGGTTAGAGGGGGTTAGAGGGGGAGGGGTTATGGAGAGGGGGTTAGAGGGGGTTTAGAGGGGGAGGGGTTATGGAGAGGGGGTTAGAGGGGGAGGGGTTATGGAGAGGGGGTTTAGAGGGGGAGAGGATAGAAGAGGGGTGGGCTTAAAGGGGGATGAGGTTGTAGGGAAAGGGACAGTGAATGGACGGGTTAATGAAGGGGTATGGGAACGGGGTGTATGGATAGGGGAGGGAATAGTGAAGGATGGGGCTAGTTAGGGTAGAGGGGGGTTTGGGAAGGGAATGGTAGTGGAAAAAGTGATGAGTGGGGGATGGGGGATGAGGTTGTGGATGGGGGAGGGGTATTAGAGAGCAGAGTTACTGAAGGGAATTGTATTGGGGTAGGTCG
>NC_091563.1:30072711-30075211 GCF_042767895.1 Penaeus vannamei
TAAGAAGGAGGGAAAAGAGAAGAAGAAATGAAGATATAAAGGTTAGGAATGAAATATACTGAGTAGATGATGGTAGTATTGATGATGATGTTGATGCGATGGGAGAAGAGGAGGAGAGAGGAGAGAGGAAAGGAGGGGGAGGAGAATGAAGAGGAAGAGGAAGAGGAGAAAGGAAAGGAGGAGGAGGAGGAGAATGGAGAGAAAGAAGAGAAAGAGAAGGGGGAGGAAGAGGAGAAATGAGAGGAAAAGGAAGAAGGAGAAGCGAGAGGAGGTAGGGGGCAGGAGGGAGAGGATGAGGAGAAAGGAGAGGAAGAGAAAGACGAAGAAGAAGAACAAGTACAAGAAAGAGAAGAATAGGAAGAAAAAAAGAAAATCATGTGAACACTAAACATATAAACAACGAAAATGGTTAATTTGATAAAGATTGTAATGATTATGATAATAATAATGATAACGATAAGAATATCAAGAAACAGTGATAATAGTAGTAATAAGTAAAAATAGCAATAATAATAATAACAATAATGATAATACTAACAAGCCAATTACTAACGATAATGATGATAAAGGTATCACTAACAATAAAAGCAATAATGGTAATGATAATAGCAACTCTAATTATATAGTGATAATGAAATAATAATGTTAATAATAATGATGATAAAAATAAAAGTAACAATTGTAAAAATTATGATAATCATAATGATAATGACAATGATTAATAAAACAACAATAATAATGATAGTGATAGTAACAATGAAAAAATAAAAAAATAATCGTAATAATAATGATAAGTATTATCAAAATGATAGTGATATTAAAAGTAAAAATAATGATAATGATAATGATATCAATAATGATAATAATGGTAATAATGATAATAATAATAATAATAATAATAATAATAATAATAATAATAATAATAATAATAATAATAATAATAATAATAATAATAATAATAATAATAGTGATAATAACAATGATGATAATAACAATAATGATAATAATAATAATAATAATAATAATAATAGTAATGATGATAACAATAATAATAATAATAATAACAATCGTGAAAATATTAATGATAATGGTAATAACAATAATGATGCCAATGATAATTATGATATTATTGATAATGATGATGTTAATAATAACAATAACACCACTGACAATGTTAAAAGTAATGCTAATCATAATAATGATAAAAGTCATAATGATAATAATAATAACGATAATAGTTATTATATTGATGAAAATAGTAATGATAATAGTTAAGATGATGATAATAATAACAATTATTATTATCGTTATCATCATTGTCTTTATTATTATTGTTATCGTTATTATTATTACCATGAGTATTATTATCATGATTATCACTATCATCATTATTATTATCATTACTATTGTTATTGTTGTTATTATTATCATTAGTATTACTATTATAATTCTTAATATTATTCCTATCGCTGTTGTCATTGTCATGGAAATAATGACATTGGCAATGATAATAATAATGATGATGAGGATAATGATTATAAAAATAATGATAATAATAGTGGTAGTAGTAGTATTAACTATGATGAATATGACACTAATGTCAGTAATAATAATGTTAGTAATGATAATAATGATAATGATGATAATAATAGTAATAATAATATTATTATTATTGATAATGATAATGATGATAACAGTGATAATAGTAATGACGATAATGTTTATGATAATGATGAGGACGATAATGTTTATGATAATGATAAAAAAAATGATAATAATAATAACGATAATAATGATAATGATGTTGATGATAATAATAATAATGATACTAATGTTAATAGCAATGACAATGATAATAATACCAATGATGATAATAATAATGATAATGATTACAATAATAGCAGTAGCAGTAATAATGTTAATGATAACAACAACAACAATAATGAGAGTGATATTGATAATCATGTTGATAATATTGATAGTAATAGTGATAATACATAATGATGATGATATTAATGATACAAATAAAATTAATGATATCAATTTTGATATAATGATGATAAGTATGATTGTGCGCAAGAGGAGAAAAAAAAATAAAAAAGAGGGCGAAGAAGAGAAGAAAAGAAAGAAGACGATAAGGATTAAGAAGTCGAAGGAGAAAGATTTAAGGAGTTTCCAGTCTTCCTCCTGAAATGTCTCTCTCTTCCTCTGTCTCTTCTCTTCCTGTCATCCATTTCCCTTTTATTTTGTTTTATTGCTTTTTACTCTTCCTTCGGGACTTCAATCTGCAACCCGGAATTAAGACAGACATAAATATTGGCCTTATCTTAACTCAACTTTAATTTCGTTTTCCTTATCGTTGTAGTTTCGGCTTTGTTGTTGCAAATGTTTTTGTAAATTTGTTGTTGTTTTTAATGAATTTGTTTTCCAGATAGATGCCCCAACAGGGATGTGATAAGAGTTTACGGATTTATATAACGTGTATGGATATGTGGGCTTT
>NC_091563.1:30085211-30092711 GCF_042767895.1 Penaeus vannamei
ACACATTTCTTCGCAATAGTGTACTGACATGATACATTTCTTCGCATTAGTGTGCTGACATGATACATTTCTTCGCAATAGTGTACTGACATGATACATTTCTTCGCAATAGTGTACTGACATGATACATTTCTTCGCAATAGTGTGCTGACATGATACATTTCTTCGCAATAGTGTGCTGACATGATACATTTCTTCGCAATAGTGTAGTGACATGATACATTTCTTCGCAATAGTGTACTGACATGATACATTTCTTCGCAATAGTGTGCTGACATGATACATTTCTTCGCAATAGTGTGCTGACATGATACATTTCTTCGCAATAGTGTGCTGACATGATACATTTCTTCGCAATAGTGTGCTGACATGATACATTTCTTCGCAATAGTGTACTGACATGATACATTTCTTCGCATTAGTGTGCTGACATGATACATTTCTTCGCAATAGTGTACTGACATGATACATTTCTTCGCAATAGTGTACTGACATGATACATTTCTTCGCAATAGTGTGCTGACATGATACATTTCTTCGCAATAGTGTACTGACATGATACATTTCTTCACAATAGTGTACTGACATAATACATTTATTCACAACAGCGTACTGACATCTAACAGCGTTTCGACAATCTAACAATGATTATTGTATTAGCAACTGCATCATATAGTGTTCGTGCATAGATATAGAACTGTCCAGAGCTGTATTTTGGCTAATTCCTTAAAATCATACATCTTGAGTTGGCAGACGTCGATCAACAAGAGCGACCTTGTGGCGTATCGATCTATTGATTGTCCAAATAAAAACATCCACATATATAATACATGCAAAAATACTACCGGAAAGGAACTCAAAAAGGAAACATTAAAAAATTAATGGAACACTTACTAGATAACGAAAATGATAATAGTGACATTTAATGCTTATAATGATGATAATATTAACAATATAAACGATGATAGTAATAATGATAATTACAATAATAATGAAGAAATATGGTAATATTGTTAATGATAGTAATAAGGATATTACAATTACAATAGTGATGATAAAAGTAATGGTGATAGTGATAATTGTAGTAATAATGGTAGTAATAGTCATGATGATAATAATAAAAATAATAATGATGATAAAAATAGTAATAACGATAACGTTGACAACAGAAAGTTGTAATAATACTGATAACAACAATTATGATAATGATTATAACACTAATAATGATAATGATAAAAGTAATAATAAGATTAAAGTAATAATGATAATAACAATAACAAAGATTATCATAACACTAATAATGATAATGCTACTAATAATGACAATAAAAGTAATAATGTTGTTAATAATAACAATGATAATGATAGTAATAACAATGATGATGACGATAAATATATTGATACTAATAATACTAATGATATTAATCTGTAGAAGGAGAAGAAAAACAAATCAAAGTGAAAGAAAAAAACATATACAAAAAACAAACAAAAAATAATAAAAGCATTCCAAAACTAGGCCTACAAAATCATAAAAAATGCAGACCATGCCCCCCCCCCCGAAAAAAAAGGAAAAATCATATCCAAGAAATATATATATATACACATTCCCCTCCTTCCCATTGAGTAATATCGAATACCCACAATATTAACATCATTTCTCAACCCTAAACTTAACCCTCTTGGTTGGAATTCCTCCAAAGGGACGAAGGAGGTGGGAGAGAGAGGAGGGGAAGGAAAGTGAAAGGGGAGAAAGAGGGAAAAAATGGAGGGAATGGAGTGATATACATGTATGTGTATATGCATGTATCTATCTATCTATCTATCTATGTATGTATGTATGTATATATGTATGTATGTATGTATGTATGTATGTATGTACGTATATATGTATATATATATATATATATATATATATATATATATATATATATATATATATATATATATATATATATATATATATATATATATATATATATATATATATATATATATATATATATATTCATGTATATATCTAAACGTGTGTGTATGTGCTTACAAGTGTATGTGTGTGTCTGTGTGCTTATCAGCGTATGAATGTGTGTGTGTGTGTTTATCAGCGTGTGTATGTATGAGTGTGTGTGTGTGTGTTTATCAGCGTGTGTATGTATGAGTGTGTGTGTGCGTTTACCAGCGTGTGTGTGTGTATGAGCGTGTGTGTAAACTCACGGCTATCTACCAGAGTCCTCCCTTGAAATAGGTTTAGTTCTTTAGGGTCAGAAAACGGGAAGTGGAATAGAGAGGCAATGAATGGTGAATGAGGAAGAGCGCGGAAGAATGTGTAAAGGATGGTTGGACGATAAATAATGAGTAGTCGGAGAGTGAGATAAAGCGACAGATTAGACGAAGAATAGCGATTTGTGACGATAATAATGATGATAAGGATGATCATTATGATAACAAGGATGATGATGGTGATGATGATCAAAATGAGATACGAATAATACTATCACTAATGATAGTAATAGTCAATATTTATTGATATTGACGATTAAAACAACAACAGGAATGATAATCATAATAGTAATAATGATAATGATAATGATGACACTGATGGTAATAACATAGGTAATAATGGTAATGGTAGCCATAACAACGATAATGGTAATGATAGTAATATTATTAATGATACTACTAATGATAATGATGGTGATAACAATGATTATGATGATAATGATAATACATATGATACTGATAATAATGATCATATTGATAATAATGATGATAGAGTAATAAAAAATGATGATACCAATAAAGATGGCAATAATGATAACAACAACAAAACATCAAAATAATACTAATAATAATGATGATAATGATAACAATAACAATGATATTAAAAGCAATAATGATAATAATAGTAATGATGATAAAAATGATAAGAATAATGATAATAACAGCAACAATAATAATGACAATAATGATAATGATAATAATGATGATGATAATGGTATTAATAATGATGATAATGATAATGTTGATAACGCTAAAAACAATTAGATAATAACAATAACAATGACAAGAGTGATAATAACAATGATAATGATAATGATTGTATTGATAATTGATAATGTCAGTATAAATAATGATAAAGACTCTACTACTGATAATAATGATAATAATAATTATAAAAACAATAAAAATAACAATAAAGATAATGTTAATATAAACAATGAAATAATCTTAATGATAATAACAATAATAATAATGATGATGGTGATGATAATGATAGTTATAACAATAATGATATTGATAATAGGAAGAAGCAGGAGAAGAAAAAGGAAAATAAGAACGATGCTGATTATAGTAAGAATAAAAACAAAGCAAAAGGGATGCTAATGATAACGATTGTAATGATCATTAACTATGGTGAAATATTGATAATGATATTCAAACCAGTGAAGGTTTTTCATCTTTATTCTTCATTTTCATTTATTTTCTCATATGATTCATTTGGTCTGGCACTCATTTGTTAATATGAAATAACTTACAACTTAAGGCAATATATACGTGTGACACCTTTTTTTCTTTTCTTTTTTCATTTTTCTTTTTCTTTTTTATTCTTTTCGTTTAATTTTCCTTTTTTTTTTTTTTTTTTTTTTTTTTTTTTTTTACGTTCTCCGGTCATTGAATGTTTAAATTGTAATCGTCTACGTGTTCCACATGTCAGGAGTATCAATATTTGAAATCTATCCGAGACCACACTATTCGTGGGGACCAGTTGTCTATCCTTGACTTTTTCTTTCTTTCTTTCTTTCTTTCTTTTTGAGTATGAGAGAGTTATGTGAAGGGAGGAGAGGAGAAGGAAGAGGGAATGTGGAGGATAGGGAGAGGATATTAGAAGGAGGAGGAGTTGGGAGAGAGTAGGAGAAGAGGGGAAGGATGGACACAGGAAGAGTGGATGGAGCAGGAGAGAAGGAGTGTGGCGTGTTAGAGAGATATTGAGGAAATGGATAGGGGAAGAGAGGATAAGGAGAGGGCAAAGAAGAGGGAGAGGGAGGGGAGGATAGAGGGAGAAGAAGAGGAGGGAGGAAAAGCGATTGGGAGAGCGTAGAAAAGGGATAGAGGGGAAGGGATGGAGTGTGTAGTCGGAAAAGGAGAGAGAGAGAGAGAGAGAGAGAGAGAGAGAGAGAGAGAGAGAGAGAGAGAGAGAGAGAGAGAGAGAGAGAGAGAGAGAGAGAGAGAGAGAGAGAGAGAGAGAGAGAGAGAGAGAGAGAGAGAGAGAGAGAGAGAGAGAGAGAGAGAGAGAGAGAGAGAGAGAGAGAGAGAGAGAGAGAGAGAGAGAGAGAGAGAGAGAGAGAGAGAGAGAGAGAGAGAGAGAGAGAGAGAGAGAGAGAGAGAGAGAGAGAGAGAGAGAGAGAGAGAGAGAGAGAGAGAGAGAGAGAGAGAGAGAGAGAGAGAGAGAGAGAGAGAGAGAGAGAGAGAGAGAGAGAGAGAGAGAGAGAGAGAGAGAGAGAGAGAGAGAGAGAGAGAGAGAGAGAAGGAAAGGGAGAGAGAGAGTAAGGATTGGAGAGTGGCGAAGGAGAGGGGTTGGGAGAAGGAAAAGGGTGTAGACGTAATGAGGGAAGTACAGTATTCTCCTATGAATCTCATTCATTTTTGTCATTCATTCAGTCACTTAGTTCGCGCGCGTGTGTGTGATTGTGCTAACATACCAATCCAGGAATGAAATTCGGAACCCTGAAGAAAAGACAACATGGGCTGGTCAAATGTTTTTTTTTCCCCGGTAGCGTTGTCACAATTGTTTTTTTTTTTTTTATCATAATCATTTTGCAGCAAATTCAACAAACACTTAATGAACAAGGTCTGTCGGAGGAAATGACATAAATGTATATGCTAGTAGTCTAAACACGTATACTGAAATACTTACGCCTCCTCAGACTACTTAGAAGATATACAAACTGTTAAAGTTGAGAAAAGTTCATATAATCCCTTACTTAATCACTGTTTAGCCGTAAGAAAATAAAACTTCTTTACTTTATGAATATTAAACTTGAGAGTAAACAACGTAAGCCCTTTTTGTAATACTTAACGTAATGTATCCACTTCATATCTGCTTTATGCCGGTGGCTTCTAATCATGAAAAAATATATATTGCAGTAGTTTGCACACTAATCTGAATTCTACAATTTATCTTTCTCTATCTACTTATTAATTTTACCATGACAAATATTATAACGAAAAAGCAAGTCCTATCAACACCTTCACCTATTATCCGCAAACGCCTTTATATTAAATTATATCCCAGCGTATATAGTTCAAAATTCCCCATCAAATACAGGATTCCTTCTCGCTCCCGCAGCACCAACGCCAGGCTTCCCACACACGCTTGCCCTTCCTCCCTCCTAGTTTTACGTCGGGGCCTTTGTCTCCTCCGCTGCCTGGGCCGTTCCCGAGCGCCCCCCTGGTCACAAGGCCCTCCTGACGTTCCCTGTGATCACGGAGGTGTCCCCGTGGCCAGATCGCAGCCGCCACAGCAGCGCCGGCTAATGGAACCCCAAGTAACCAGATCTCCCCCGGGGGGCGAGACGCGAGGGGCCGGCGTGACGCTTCACCTCGCATGAAGGACCTCCTACCTGCCTTTCTCTCGCTTTTTTCATTTTCGTTTATTTATATATTTTTGTTATTATCGTCCTTATCATTATTGTCATTTCATGATTCTCCTCTTCACTCCTAATGGTAGATATTTTATCTTTTACTTTATCTTTATCATCATTTAATTTTCATGTTTAGTTTAAAACTATCATTTTTTACATCTCCTCTATCTTTTCTCCTGCTTTTCTGTTTCTTCATCTTCTCTCTCATTCTTTTCTTCGCTTCCACCCTCTTCTCTTCCGTCATTCTCACTCTTTATCCGTCTTCTCTGCCTCTGCTTGTCCATTAATTCCTCCTTCCCCCCTCCTTTCTCCTCCTCTCCCCTCCTACTTTTCTACTTCTTCCCTCTCACCCTCTTTCTATCCCCTCCTTCCCCTCCTCCTCCTCCCCACTTACTCTCCCTCCCATTCTATAATCGTAACCAAAACAAACACCCCAAAAAACAACAATAAATATATGAAAAAAAAACTAGAAAAAATAAAAGGAATTCATACTAAGAGAAACTGGGAGTAGAATTTTCATAAGGGAGAGAATGTGATACTACATTATTCATCTTCGTAATTTCCCTGAAGTATAACACAAGACCCAAGCGCAACGGACAGACTGCATGCTGAAGGAAAATGAAAGAGCAAAGGAAAATGCAAAGAAGAAATTTTCAAACGCAACCCGAAAGCTCAAAATGATGATAATAATGATAATGATAATAATGAGTGGTGGTGATATTCTGGGAAAAAGATGTATGTGTTTTTTAACGGTGATTGCGCTAATTATGATGAGGATGCCAACCATGATAATGATGATACCAACGTGAATGGACGAAATTCAAAATTTATGATTTTGATGATCAAACAGAAATTGTGATTTAAATGATACCGCTATATTAACAATATTAAAATGATTAATTCTTGGGTAAAGATATGGAAGGTGACGTGAATGATAATGATGATGATATTAACAACATTAGTAAAAAAAGCAAGCATATGAATAATATAACTATTAATCTAATGATTAGAAAAACACGAACCACGACATTGTTCGGCATTAAACGAGTTATAACATTACTTAAAAGTTGTTAGAATTTAAGAGTAATATTCAATATTGCTTACAATATACTAATACTAATTAAGGATATATTGAGGCTAATATATGAAATAAATGATCGTAATAATAGTGATATAAACTTATTATGTGAGATAAAGTCAATAGTAATGATAGCTTCTACGACGCTACGACTATAATGATAATAATGATAAAGATTGTGATAAAGGCAGTAATTATAGTAATGATAATGATAACATAAGTTACGATTATAATAATAACTACAAGTATGCTAGTAACATTAACGATCATAATGACAGTAATAAATTGATGATGATAGTATTAATAACACTAATCATGATTATAACAATAATGACAGTAATTACACTGATAATAAAAATATTGATTATAGTAATGATGTTGATATCAAGAATAATAAATAAAACAGTAACTGGAATAAGAATGATAGTGATAATGAAACTGATAATGATAATATGGATAGTAATGATGATAATAAGAATGACAAAAAAATACTGTTACTAATACTAGTGATACTATTATTAATAAAACTAACGATGATAATAATAGCTGCAACGGTAATACTACTACTACTAGCAATAATGATAACAATAGTAATGCTAACATTCATAATGATGATGATAATAAAACATAAGCAGTAATACCATCAATGATGATAAAGATAACGATAATGATAATTGAAGATAATAATGATAATGACAGTAACAGTAATGATACCAAGAATAATGATGATAATAACAGTCCACATAAAAACAATGATGATGATGATAAGGATAATAATAATGAT
>NC_091563.1:30111327-30126327 GCF_042767895.1 Penaeus vannamei
TCGAGCTGGAGGGTTTGCTCTCTTGCTTTCTCTCTTTTTCTTTCTTTTCGTCTTCTTTTTTATTATTGTTTTTTCTTTTCTTTTGGGGATTTTTTGTGATTTTTTCTTTTTTTTCGGGAGTTTTTTGTGATTTTTTTCTTTCTTTTTCTTCTTTTTGTGATTTTTTTTTTCGGGATTTTTTTGCCGAGAGCAAGATCTAATCTGCAATCCCGGAGAAGACGGATCGGCCGAGACGTCGAAATCCATCTTGGTCTGAGGAAATCTTCCCTTTCAGGCGCTCGAGTCACAGGCCCCGTTCGACCCCCGTCGCGCAGGGCTTATGGCTCGTGGCTCGAGGCGCTGGCGTCGAGCTGGAGGGTTTGCTCTCTTGCTTTCTCTCTTTTTCTTTCTTTTCGTCTTCTTTTTTGTTATTGTTTTTTCTTTTCTTTTTGTGATTTTTTTCATTTTCTTCTTTTTTGTGATCTTTTTTCTATTTTCTGGATTTTTTGATTTTTTTTTTCATTTTCTTCTTCTTTTTTGTGATCTTTTTCTTTTTTCGTTTTTTTTCTGATTTTTTTCTTTTTCTTCTTTTTTCGTGATTTTTTTCATTTTCTTTTTTGTGATTTTTTTTCTTTTTTGTGATCTTTTTCTTTTTTCGGGATTTTTTTTTTTTTTTACTTTTTCTTCTTTTTTGTGATTTTTTTTTCTTTTTTTCTTGATTTTTTTTTGTTTTTTTTTTTTATTTTTTTTTTTTTTTGATTTTTTTTCGGATTTTTTGTGATTTTTTTCTTTTCCTTCTATTTTTTGGTGATTTTTTTCTTTTTCTTCTTTTTGTGATTTTTTTCGGGATTTTTTTTTTGCCAAGAGCAAGATCTAATCTGCAATCCCGGAGAAGACGCATCGGCCGAGACGTCGAAATCCATCTTGGTCTGAGGAAATCTTCCCTTTCAGGCGCTCGAGTCACAGGCCCCGTTCGACCCCCGTCGCGCAGGGCTTATGGCTCGTGGCTCGAGGCGCTGGCGTCGAGCTGGAGGGTTTGCTCTCTTGCTTTCTCTTTTTCTTTTTTTTCGTCTGCTTTTTTGTTATTGTTTTTTCTTTTCTTTTTGTGATTTTTTTCATTTTCTTCTTTTTTGTGATCTTTTTCTTTTTTCGGGCTTTTTTGTGATTTTTTTCTTTTTGTTCTTTTTTGTGTTTTTTTTTTTTTTCTTTTCTTCTTTTTTCTGATTTTTTCTTTTCCTTCTTTTTTGTGATTTTTTCTTTTCCTTCTTTTTCTTCTTTTTTTGTGATTTTTTTTTTTCGGGATTTTTTTTGCCAAGAGCAAGATCTAATATGCAATCCCGGAGAAGACGCATCGGCCGAGACGTCGAAATCCATCTTGGTCTGAGGAAATATTCCCTTTCAGGCGCTCGAGTCACAGGCCCCGTTCGACCCCCGTCGCGCAGGGCTTATGGCTCGTGGCTCGAGGCGCTGGCGTCGAGCTGGAGGGTTTGCTCTCTTGCTTTCTCTCTTTTTCTTTCTTTTCGTCTGCTTTTTTGTTATTGTTTTTTCTTTTCTTTTTGTGATTTTTTTCATTTTCTTCTTTTTTGTGATCTTTTTCTTTTTTCGTGATTTTTTTACTTTTTCTTCTTTTTTGTGTTTTTTTTTCTTTTCTTTTTTTTCTGATTTTTTCTTTTCCTTCTTTTTGTGATTTTTTCTTTTCCTTCTTTTTCTTCTTTTTTGTGATTTTTTTTTTCGGGATTTTTTTGCCGAGAGCAAGATCTAATCTGCAATCCCGGAGAAGACGGATCGGCCGAGACGTCGAAATCCATCTTGGTCTGAGGAAATCTTCCCTTTCAGGCGCTCGAGTCACAGGCCCCGTTCGACCCCCGTCGCGCAGGGCTTATGGCTCGTGGCTCGAGGCGCTGGCGTCGAGCTGGAGGGTTTGCTCTCTTGCTTTCTCTCTTTTTCTTTCTTTTCGTCTTCTTTTTTATTATTGTTTTTTCTTTTCTTTTGGGGATTTTTTGTGATTTTTTCTTTTTTTTCGGGAGTTTTTTGTGATTTTTTTCTTTCTTTTTCTTCTTTTTGTGATTTTTTTTTCGGGATTTTTTTGCCAAGAGCAAGATCTAATCTGCAATCCCGGAGAAGACGGATCGGCCGAGACGTCGAAATCCATCTTGGTCTGAGGAAATCTTCCCTTTCAGGCGCTCGAGTCACAGGCCCCGTTCGACCCCCGTCGCGCAGGGCTTATGGCTCGTGGCTCGAGGCGCTGGCGTCGAGCTGGAGGGTTTGCTCTCTTGCTTTCTCTCTTTTTCTTTCTTTTCGTCTTCTTTTTTATTATTGTTTTTTCTTTTCTTTTGGGGATTTTTTGTGATTTTTTCTTTTTTTTCGGGAGTTTTTTGTGATTTTTTTCTTTCTTTTTCTTCTTTTTGTGATTTTTTTTTTCGGGATTTTTTTGCCGAGAGCAAGATCTAATCTGCAATCCCGGAGAAGACGGATCGGCCGAGACGTCGAAATCCATCTTGGTCTGAGGAAATATTCCCTTTCAGGCGCTCGAGTCACAGGCCCCGTTCGACCCCCGTCGCGCAGGGCTTATGGCTCGTGGCTCGAGGCGCTGGCGTCGAGCTGGAGGGTTTGCTCTCTTGCTTTCTCTTTTTCTTTTTTTTCGTCTGCTTTTTTGTTATTGTTTTTTCTTTTCTTTTTGTGATTTTTTTCATTTTCTTCTTTTTTGTGATCTTTTTTCTATTTTCTGGATTTTTTGATTTTTTTTTTTCATTTTCTTCTTCTTTTTTGTGATCTTTTTCTTTTTTCGTTTTTTTTTCTGATTTTTTTCTTTTTCTTCTTTTTTCGTGATTTTTTTCATTTTCTTTTTTGTGATTTTTTTTCTTTTTTGTGATCTTTTTCTTTTTTCGGGATTTTTTTTTTTTTTACTTTTTCTTTTTTGTGATTTTTTTTTCTTTTTTTCGGGATTTTTTTGTGATTTTTTCTTTCATTTTCTTCTTTTTGTGATTTTTTTCGGGATTTTTTGTGATTTTTTTCTTTTCCTTCTATTTTTTGGTGATTTTTTTCTTTTTCTTCTTTTTGTGATTTTTTTCGGGATTTTTTTTTTGCCAAGAGCAAGATCTAATCTGCAATCCCGGAGAAGACGCATCGGCCGAGACGTCGAAATCCATCTTGGTCTGAGGAAATATTCCCTTTCAGGCGCTCGAGTCACAGGCCCCGTTCGACCCCCGTCGCGCAGGGCTTATGGCTCGTGGCTCGAGGCGCTGGCGTCGAGCTGGAGGGTTTGCTCTCTTGCTTTCTCTCTTTTTCTTTCTTTTCGTCTTCTTTTTTATTATTGTTTTTTCTTTTCTTTTGGGGATTTTTTGTGATTTTTTCTTTTTTTTCGGGAGTTTTTTGTGATTTTTTTCTTTCTTTTTCTTCTTTTTGTGATTTTTTTTTTCGGGATTTTTTTGCCGAGAGCAAGATCTAATCTGCAATCCCGGAGAAGACGGATCGGCCGAGACGTCGAAATCCATCTTGGTCTGAGGAAATATTCCCTTTCAGGCGCTCGAGTCACAGGCCCCGTTCGACCCCCGTCGCGCAGGGCTTATGGCTCGTGGCTCGAGGCGCTGGCGTCGAGCTGGAGGGTTTGCTCTCTTGCTTTCTCTTTTTCTTTTTTTTCGTCTGCTTTTTTGTTATTGTTTTTTCTTTTCTTTTTGTGATTTTTTTCATTTTGTTCTTTTTTGTGATCTTTTTCTTTTTTCGTGATTTTTTTACTTTTTCTTCTTTTTTGTGTTTTTTTTCTTTTCTTTTTTTTCTGATTTTTTCTTTTTCTTCTTTTTTTGGTTTTTTCTTTTCCTTCTTTTTCTTCTTTTTTGTGATTTTTTTTTTCGGGATTTTTTTGCCGAGAGCAAGATCTAATCTGCAATCCCGGAGAAGACGGATCGGCCGAGACGTCGAAATCCATCTTGGTCTGAGGAAATCTTCCCTTTCAGGCGCTCGAGTCACAGGCCCCGTTCGACCCCCGTCGCGCAGGGCTTATGGCTCGTGGCTCGAGGCGCTGGCGTCGAGCTGGAGGGTTTGCTCTCTTGCTTTCTCTCTTTTTCTTTCTTTTCGTCTTCTTTTTTATTATTGTTTTTTCTTTTCTTTTGGGGATTTTTTGTGATTTTTTCTTTTTTTTCGGGAGTTTTTTGTGATTTTTTTCTTTCTTTTTCTTCTTTTTGTGATTTTTTTTTTCGGGATTTTTTTGCCGAGAGCAAGATCTAATCTGCAATCCCGGAGAAGACGGATCGGCCGAGACGTCGAAATCCATCTTGGTCTGAGGAAATCTTCCCTTTCAGGCGCTCGAGTCACAGGCCCCGTTCGACCCCCGTCGCGCAGGGCTTATGGCTCGTGGCTCGAGGCGCTGGCGTCGAGCTGGAGGGTTTGCTCTCTTGCTTTCTCTCTTTTTCTTTCTTTTCGTCTGCTTTTTTGTTATTGCTTTTTCTTTTCTTTTTGTGATTTTTTTCATTTTCTTCTTTTTTGTGATCTTTTTCTTTTCGGGATTTTTTGTGATTTTTTCTTTCTTTTTCTTCTTTTTGTGATTTTTTTTCGGGATTTTTTTGCCGAGAGCAAGATCTAATCTGCAATCCCGGAGAAGACGCATCGGCCGAGACGTCGAAATCCATCTTGGTCTGAGGAAATCTTCCCTTTCAGGCGCTCGAGTCACAGGCCCCGTTCGACCCCCGTCGCGCAGGGCTTATGGCTCGTGGCTCGAGGCGCTGGCGTCGAGCTGGAGGGTTTGCTCTCTTGCTTTCTCTCTTTTTCTTTCTTTTCGTCTGCTTTTTTGTTATTGCTTTTTCTTTTCTTTTTGTGATTTTTTTCATTTTCTTCTTTTTTGTGATCTTTTTCTTTTCGGGATTTTTTGTGATTTTTTCTTTCTTTTTCTTCTTTTTGTGATTTTTTTTCGGGATTTTTTTGCCGAGAGCAAGATCTAATCTGCAATCCCGGAGAAGACGCATCGGCCGAGACGTCGAAATCCATCTTGGTCTGAGGAAATCTTCCCTTTCAGGCGCTCGAGTCACAGGCCCCGTTCGACCCCCGTCGCGCAGGGCTTATGGCTCGTGGCTCGAGGCGCTGGCGTCCAGCTGGAGGGTTTGCTTTCTGGCTTTCTCTCTTTTTCTTTTTCGTCCTCTTTTTTGTTATTGTTTTTTTTCTTTTTGTGATTTTTTCATTTCTTCTTTTTTGTGATCTTTTTCTTTTTTGTGATTTTTACATTTTTTCTTCTTTTTGTGATCTTTTTCTTTTTTCTGGATTTTTTGTGATTTTTTTCTTTTTCTTCTTTTTTGTGATTTTTTAAGATTTTCTTCTTTTTTGTGATCTTTTTCTTTTTTCGGGATTTTTTGTGATTTTTTTCTTTTTCTTCTTTTTGTGATTTTTTTTTCATTTTCTTTTTGTGATTTTTTTCTTTTTTTCGGGATTTTTTTTATTTTTTTCTTTCTTTTTCTTCTTTTTGTGATTTCTTTTCGGGATTTTTTTTGCCGAGAGCAAGATCTAATCTGCAATCCCGGAGAAGACGCATCGGCCGAGACGTCGAAATCCATCTTGGTCTGAGGAAATATTCCCTTTCAGGCGCTCGAGTCACAGGCCCCGTTCGACCCCCGTCGCGCAGGGCTTATGGCTCGTGGCTCGAGGCGCTGGCGTCGAGCTGGAGGGTTTGCTCTCTTGCTTTCTCTCTTTTTCTTTCTTTTCGTCTGCTTTTTTGTTATTGTTTTTTCTTTTCTTTTTGTGATTTTTTGTGATTTTTTTCATTTTCTTCTTTTTTTGTGATCTTTTTCTTTTCGGGATTTTTTGTGATTTTTTCTTTCTTTTTCTTCTTTTTGTGATTTTTTTTGCCAAGAGCAAGATCTAATATGCAATCCCGGAGAAGACGCATCGGCCGAGACGTCGAAATCCATCTTGGTCTGAGGAAAGATTCCCTTTCAGGCGCTCGAGTCACAGGCCCCGTTCGACCCCCGTCGCGCAGGGCTTATGGCTCGTGGCTCGAGGCGCTGGCGTCGAGCTGGAGGGTTTGCTTTCTGGCTTTCTCTCTTTTTCTTTTTCGTCCTCTTTTTTGTTATTGTTTTTTTTCTTTTTGTGATTTTTTCATTTCTTCTTTTTTGTGATCTTTTTCTTTTTTGTGATTTTTACATTTTTCTTCTTTTTGTGATCTTTTTCTTTTTTCGGGCTTTTTAGTGATTTTTTTCTTGTTCTTTTTTTGTGATTTTTTCTTTTTCTTTTTGGGGATCTTTTTATTTTTAGGGGCTTTTTTGTGATTTTTTTCTTTTTCTTCTTTTTTGTGATTTTTTTTCATTTTCTTTTTGTGATTTTTTTCTTTTTTTCGGGATTTTTGTGATTTTTTCTTTCTTTTTCTTCTTTTTGTGATTTCTTTTCGGGATTTTTTTTGCCGAGAGCAAGATCTAATCTGCAATCCCGGAGAAGACGCATCGGCCGAGACGTCGAAATCCATCTTGGTCTGAGGAAATCTTCCCTTTCAGGCGCTCGAGTCACAGGCCCCGTTCGACCCCCGTCGCGCAGGGCTTATGGCTCGTGGCTCGAGGCGCTGGCGTCGAGCTGGAGGGTTTGCTCTCTTGCTTTCTCTTTTTCTTTTTTTTCGTCTGCTTTTTTGTTATTGTTTTTTCTTTTCTTTTTGTGATTTTTTTCATTTTCTTCTTTTTTTGTGATCTTTTTCTCTTCGGGATTTTTTGTGATTTTTTCTTTCTTTTTCTTCTTTTTGTGATTTTTTTTCGGGATTTTTTTGCCGAGAGCAAGATCTAATATGCAATCCCGGAGAAGACGCATCGGCCGAGACGTCGAAATCCATCTTGGTCTGAGGAAATCTTCCCTTTCAGGCGCTCGAGTCACAGGCCCCGTTCGACCCCCGTCGCGCAGGGCTTATGGCTCGTGGCTCGAGGCGCTGGCGTCGAGCTGGAGGGTTTGCTCTCTTGCTTTCTCTCTTTTTCTTTCTTTTCGTCTTCTTTTTTATTATTGTTTTTTCTTTTCTTTTGGGGATTTTTTGTGATTTTTTCTTTTTTTTCGGGAGTTTTTTGTGATTTTTTTCTTTCTTTTTCTTCTTTTTGTGATTTTTTTTTCGGGATTTTTTTGCCAAGAGCAAGATCTAATCTGCAATCCCGGAGAAGACGGATCGGCCGAGACGTCGAAATCCATCTTGGTCTGAGGAAATCTTCCCTTTCAGGCGCTCGAGTCACAGGCCCCGTTCGACCCCCGTCGCGCAGGGCTTATGGCTCGTGGCTCGAGGCGCTGGCGTCGAGCTGGAGGGTTTGCTCTCTTGCTTTCTCTCTTTTTCTTTCTTTTCGTCTTCTTTTTTATTATTGTTTTTTCTTTTCTTTTGGGGATTTTTTGTGATTTTTTCTTTTTTTTCGGGAGTTTTTTGTGATTTTTTTCTTTCTTTTTCTTCTTTTTGTGATTTTTTTTTCGGGATTTTTTTGCCAAGAGCAAGATCTAATCTGCAATCCCGGAGAAGACGGATCGGCCGAGACGTCGAAATCCATCTTGGTCTGAGGAAATCTTCCCTTTCAGGCGCTCGAGTCACAGGCCCCGTTCGACCCCCGTCGCGCAGGGCTTATGGCTCGTGGCTCGAGGCGCTGGCGTCGAGCTGGAGGGTTTGCTCTCTGGCTTTCTCTCTTTTTCTTTCTTTTCGTCTTCTTTTTTATTGTTTTTTCTTTTCTTTTTGTGATTTTTTTCTTTTCCTTCTTTTTGTGATTTTTTCTTTTTGTTCTTTTTTTGTGTTTTTTTCTTTTCTTCTTTTTTTGTGATTTTTCACTTTTTTCGTGATTTTTTTCTTTTTCTTCTTTTTGTGATTTTTTTCTTTTTGTTCTTTTTTTGTGTTTTTTATTTTCTTCTTTTTTTGTGATTTTTTCATTTTCTTTTTTGTGATTTTTTGGGGGGATTTTTTTGTGATTTTTTTCTTTCTTTTACTTCTTTTTGTGATTTTTCTTTCTTTTCTTCTTTTTGTGATTTTTTTCGGGATTCTTTTGCCAAGAGCAAGATCTAATCTGCAATCCCGGAGAAGACGCATCGGCCGAGACGTCGAAATCCATCTTGGTCTGAGGAAATCTTCCCTTTCAGGCGCTCGAGTCACAGGCCCCGTTCGACCCCCGTCGCGCAGGGCTTATGGCTCGTGGCTCGAGGCGCTGGCGTCGAGCTGGAGGGTTTGCTCTCTTGCTTTCTCTTTTTCTTTTTTTTCGTCTGCTTTTTTGTTATTGTTTTTTCTTTTCTTTTTGTGATTTTTTTCATTTTCTTCTTTTTTGTGATCTTTTTTCTATTTTCTGGATTTTTTTATTTTTTTTTTCATTTTCTTCTTCTTTTTTGTGATCTTTTTCTTTTTTCGGGATTTTTTGTGATTTTTTTCTTTTTCTTCTTTTTTGTGATTTTTTTCATTTTCTTTTTTGTGATTTTTTTTCTTTTTTGTGATCTTTTTCTTTTTTCGGGATTTTTTTTTTTTTTTACTTTTTCTTCTTTTTTGTGAATTTTTTTTCTTTTTTTCGGGATTTTTTTGTGATTTTTTCTTTCATTTTCTTCTTTTTGTGATTTTTTTCGGGATTTTTTGTGATTTTTTTCTTTTCCTTCTATTTTTTGGTGATTTTTTTCTTTTTCTTCTTTTTGTGATTTTTTTTCGGGATTTTTTTGCCAAGAGCAAGATCTAATGTGCAATCCCGGAGAAGACGCATCGGCCGAGACGTCGAAATCCATCTTGGTCTGAGGAAATCTTCCCTTTCAGGCGCTCGAGTCACAGGCCCCGTTCGACCCCCGTCGCGCAGGGCTTATGGCTCGTGGCTCGAGGCGCTGGCGTCGAGCTGGAGGGTTTGCTCTCTTGCTTTCTCTCTTTTTCTTTCTTTTCGTCTTCTTTTTTGTTATTGTTTTTCTTTTCTTTTTGTGATTTTTTTCATTTTCTTCTTTGTGATCTTTTTCTTTTTTCGGGATTTTTTGTGATTTTTTTACTTTTTCTTCTTTTTTGTGATTTTTTTCATTTTCTTTTTTGTGATTTTTTGTGATTTTTTCGGGATTTTTTTGTGATTTTTTTCTTTCTTTTTCTTCTTTTTGTGATTTTTTTTCGGGATTTTTTTTGCCGAGAGCAAGATCTAATATGCAATCCCGGAGAAGACGCATCGGCCGAGACGTCGAAATCCATCTTGGTCTGAGGAAATCTTCCCTTTCAGGCGCTCGAGTCACAGGCCCCGTTCGACCCCCGTCGCGCAGGGCTTATGGCTCGTGGCTCGAGGCGCTGGCGTCGAGCTGGAGGGTTTGCTTTCTGGCTTTCTCTCTTTTGCTTTCTTTTCGTCTGCTTTTTTGTTATTGTTTTTTCTTTTCTTTTTGTGATTTTTTGTGATTTTTTTCATTTTTCGGGATTTTTTGTTCTTTTTTTCTTTTTGTTCTTTTTTGTGTTTTTCTTTTCTTCTTTGTGATTTTTTTCTTTTTGTTCTTTTTTGTTTTTTTATTTTCTTTTTTGTGATTTTTGTGATTTTTTTTATTTCTTCTTTTTTTGTGTGATCTTTTTCTTTTTTCGGGCTTTTTTGTGATTTTTTACTTTTTCTTCTTTTTTGTGATTTTTCTTTTTCTTTTTTGTGATTTTAAATTTTTTTTCTTCTTTTTGTGATCTTTTTCTTTTTTCGGGATTTTTTTGTGATTTTTTACTTTTCCTTCTTTTTTTAGTTTTTTTCTTTTCCTTCTTTTTTTTCGGGATTTTTTTTTTGCCGAGAGCAAGATCTAATATGCAATCCCGGAGAAGACGCATCGGCCGAGACGTCGAAATCCATCTTGGTCTGAGGAAATATTCCCTTTCAGGCGCTCGAGTCACAGGCCCCGTTCGATCCCCGTCGCGCAGGGCTTATGGCTCGTGGCTCAAGCCGTTCTTTCTTTCTTTTGTGTTTATTTTCGTTTTTTTTTTCCTTTATTTTTTCTTCTTTTTGTGATTTTTATTTTCTTTCTTTCTTTCTTCTTTTGCTTCTTTTTACTTCCTTTTTCTTAACCTATTTCTCTCTCTCTCTCTCTCTCTCTCTCTCTCTCTCTCACTCACTCACTCACTCCCTCACTCACTCTCTCTCTCTCTCTCTCTCTCTCTCTCTCTCTCTTACTTTCCAAAAAACAACACTACACCACACCAAAAATTTCAAAATACTCTCCAGTACACCTAACGCTTTTCACCCTCATTACACTACACATCACCACCATTACAGAGTGGGTTAGGGGGAAAGGGGGGGGGGGGTATCAGTTGGAGACCGTATAAAGAAGTGGCCTTAGAGGGGGAGAAGGGAGGGGGGTTTGGTAGCGGGTGAGTGTAGTAGGGTGTACCAGCAGGAGACATGTAGTAGGAGTAGGAGTTATAGTAGGTGTAGCAGTAGGGAGGTGTAATAGGGGTGTACCAGCAGGAGGGAAGTAGTGGGAGTAGAAGTAGTAGTCAGTGTAGCAGTAGGTGGGTTGTATAGTAAGGGTGTAGCAGTAGGGGAATGTTGTAGGGGTGTAGCAGGAGAGAAATAACAGAGGAAAAGGTAGTAGAAAGTGTAGCAGTAGGGTAAGGTAGCAGGGGTGTAGCAGAAGGAGAGAAATAACAGAAGAAAAAGTAGTCAAGGGTGTAGCAACAGGGGGGTTTAGAGGGGGTATAGCACCTGGAGAGAAGTAATAGCAGGTGCAGCAGTAAGAGAGGTGCTGTAGGAGTGCAGACGGATTAAAATAATAGTGGGTGTAGGAATATGAGATGCAGCAGCAGCGAGTGTAGTAGTGGAGAAGCAGAGGAGAGGTTGGCAGCAGTAGTAGCAGGGGGACCCAGCAGGTCCTCCCAGCCTGTGGATAGGATCATCACACGCCTCAAAAGACCACTGGACCTGCTTTGGGAGTGCCGTCATCTGCAGCCTTAAGCTTTTTAGCTGTTCCATCATTTTGCAAGCTGCTTCTTAGATTAGTTGGTGCCCCCTCCTGCTTCCCCTGCCCCCCCCCCCCACCTCCTGCCTCCTCCCTTCCCTTCATCCCTGGATTCATCCCTACCCCCCCGCCATCCCCTCCCCAGGCCCTCCTCCCCTCCTCCCCTCCCTGGCCCTCCTCCCCTCCTGCCATCCCTGGCCCTCTGCCTGCCTGCCTTCGCTCCGGCGGCCAGGCAAGCCTTTGAAGTTGGGATGTTTTAGTGTCTTCTTATATTCTTGTCTTTGCTCTCTCTCTCTCTCTCTCTCTCTCTCTCTCTCTCTCTCTCTCTCTCTCTCTCTCTCTCTCTCTCTCTCTCTTTATAGCATTATCGCTTTATGTTTACATACATGTATACATACATACATACATACGTACATACATATTTACATAGACACATACACACATACATAAATGAATGCACCCATACATAAATGTTTACATATATACTTACATAAACACATGCATACATTCATACATCCATACAGAAAACAAACATAAATCTATACATCTACATTAATCTATCTGTCAGTCTGTCTACCTATCTCCAATGTTTTCGTCTTACCCTCATCTTTCCTGCCTTTGATGCCCTGCCTCAAAAGTCTGTCTCTAACCTCATCCCTGTCTTGCCTTTTGCCCTCAAGCCTCCGCCTTATCAAAAGCCTTTGGACTCTCGCTAATTACTTGGCAATTTGCATCTCGGGAGCGATTGCTGCGAAACCAAATTATTCGATGACTAGATTTTAGATAACAACATTGCTAATGATGATCATGAAAAAGTTTGTGTGTGTGTGTGTGAATATGTATATATATATATATATATATATATATATATATATATATATATATATATATATATATATATATATATATATATATATATATATATATATATATATATATACATACATATATATACATATATATATATATATATATATATATATATATATATATATATATATATATATATATATATATATATATATATAATTTTTTCTTATATATATATGTGTGTGTGTGTTCATATTCTCTTGCCAGGAATGAGCAACACAACCACACTCTGCTCTCCTTTATGTAATGATTCGTCCTCTCCGGCGAGGGTCTTGCTGTCCTGAGATTCTTCCTTCCCGACGCCGCCTTGCCGAGACTTTCGGGGCAGCTGGAGGGGAATTCTGTTCATGCAGCCCTTTATTCATATGGGTACACACAGGTCTGTGTTTATATATGTAGATACGTGTATATATATATACACATGTGTGTGTCTGTGTGTGAGTGTGTATTTATGTATATATTTATATGTATGTGGATATATGTACACACACACACACACACATACACACACACACACACACACACACACACACACACACACACACACACACACACACACACACACACACACACACACATATATATATATATATATATATATATATATATATATATATATATATATATATATATATATGTGTGTGTGTGTGTGTGTGTGTGTGTGTGTGTGTGTGTGTGTGTGTGTATATGTATATGTGTGTGTATATGTATATATATATATATATATATATATATATATATATATATATATATATATATATGTATATATATATATATATATATATATATATATATATATATATATATATATATATATATATATATATATATATATATATATATATATATGTCGAGATCGTTTTTGATTTGACATTAGATGTGTTGGCTCTGAATCTAAAGATATATGGTCTCCACCGAAACGTTATATTGTCATAGGTATATCAATATCACAAAATTTAATGTTACCTGTACAACAAAAAGAGTAAGTTATGATTATTATTTATGAATGGTTTGTTTGTTTACATATTAACAATTGAATGGGGGGAAGGCAATAGGCGAAGTTATCGTCACCGTCTGGTTAGAAGACGTCCTGCTCTCACCCCATGCACAGGTATGTTAAGTGGAAGTATTAAAAGTCGTGTTTTACCCTGGTATTATAGATTGTAATGATTGATTAGTTAATTAACATGATTATGGAATCCTTGTGAATTGTGATAAGTAAGACGACGTCTTGCTCTCACCCTGTGGACAAGGAGAAAGAAGGGTTGATGAAGTGAGGCGACCTAACACCTGAGCCATGTTGATGATGATTTTTTTTTTTTAAGGGGGGCGGGCGTGGATTCAGCGGCAGAATTAGTCAAAGGAGAGCATTAAGGAATAGATTGGGAGTGGAATTATTTACTGGAGTAAAGCATAGGAGAGGAAAATTATGAAGGTTGGAGGGAAGATCCTGTCTCATATTTCTTTTTGTTTTGTTCATCATAATGATTATTGATTTATAATTAGTTGGAAAATGGAGGGTGTAACATGGAGTTTAACTTAGTAATTGAATTAAGTTAAGAGCAGAGAGCATTCCTTGTTTTTCTTATGTTTATGGTTAAGATTAATATCCTGATATGCTACCTGTCTATTATTATCTGTTTGTAGAATAAAATACTAATGGTTAAAAATGTCTCTATGCCTATTGTATATTCGGCACACACGCAACAGAGGAATAAATTCAATCCACTAAACTAAGACTGTTAGGTTATGCTACCCATAATAAATTAGGCAAGTCAAAATTGGGATTTAAATCCAAAATTCCGGCTGGTGGCGGCAGTACCGAGGATGTGATGAAGTTGATAAGTTTCATGGTCATGTCGTGGGATAGAAATCTTGAAATGACTGTTTATTAGCTACTATTTTGAAAGTTTCCCCAACATATTAAAAGTAGTACAGTAGATTTAATAATATACACATATTTTAGATATGATGAAAAATTCTTATATACGACACACAAATACAAACACGCACACACACACACACACGTATATATATATATATATATATATATATATATATATATATATATATATATATATATATATATATATATATATATATATATATATATATATATATATATATATACTACTTTTACTACTTTCTCTTCCATTTCATCTATCCTTCTTTTCCCTCTCTCAACCTTCTCTCCCCTTGATATGTTATACGTCATCGCTGAAATATTCTTCCGGAGAGAGAGAGCGAGAGAGAGAGAGAGAGACAGAGAGAGAGAGAGAGAGAGAGAGAGAGAGAGAGAGAGAGAGAGAGAGAGAGAGAGTGAGAGAGAGAGAGAGAGAGGAAAAGACTCGCCTTCTTTCACGTTTGTCTAACTTTCGATAGTATCAAGGCTACGCACCGTCTTGTCCCGAACTGGCTCTGTTAATGAACATTATGTCCTTGTTTGAACAGAATAAAGTTTACTGAAAAGACCATCTTCAAGGAGCACGAACACCTTGTCAAGAACAGTCACCTGATGTGAATTTTTTTTTTTCGTTTTCTTTTATTCATAACATTTATCGAAATTCTGTTTTGTCCAGTTAACTGAGATTAACTGGTTTTGTTATCATTATCACTATTTTCATCATTAATGTAATTTTTTTTTCATTATTATTACTAATGTCATTATTCTCATTATCATTATATATTCTTATATCTTTTGTTATTCGTATTCTTATTTTTATCATTATTGCTCTTTCTCCTTCTCCTTCTCCTTCTTCTTCTTCTTTCTTTTCTTCTTCCGTTTCACCGTCTTTTCTTCTTTTTCTGCTTCTATTCAGTCTATTTTATATGTAAATTATTCACGCCTTTACAGGAGTTTTATTACCTTTATTGACTAAGGAAACGGTTACACTTGCCAACACTTTGAGAATATTCTTCTTACTCTTTAGATTTAAGTAAACACCTATATACACAAACACATGCGCACTTGCACACACGCATACACACACACACAAGCACACACACACACACACACACACACACACACACACACACACACACACACACACACACACACACACACACACACACTCACTCACACGCACGCACACACACACTCTCACTCACACACACACTCACACTCACACACACACACACGCACATACACACACACACATACGCAAACGTACATGCTCGCACACACACACAAACACAAAAGGATGCAAATTTTCGTCTATTTTACGCACGTCTACTTGCTCTCCCTGTCGTCCTTTTTCCCTCTCCCCACCTTTCTCACCCTCTCCCTACCCACTTTCC
>NC_091563.1:30131327-30133827 GCF_042767895.1 Penaeus vannamei
TTATTAGTAGTAGTATTAGCATTATTATTATTAGCATTATTATTATTAGCATTCTTATTATTACAATTATTATCATTATTATCATTATCATTATTAGCATTATTATCATTATTTTCATTATCATTACTATTGTGATTTTCATTATTCTCATTTTTATCATTATCATCATTACTATTACTTTTACTATTAACATTAATACTTTTATCATTATTGTTATTATCACTATTATCATTGTCAGCATTATTATCATTGATATTTTTATCATTGTTGTTATTAGTATTATTGTTATCATTGTTATCATTAGCAAAATTAATGTGATCATTATCATCATTATAGTTTTCACCATCATAATCATCATCATTGTCATCATCATTTCTATTACTATTATTATTATTGTTGCTATTATTATCATTATTATTATAATTATTATTATTATTATTATTATTATTATTATTATTATTATTATTATTATTATTATTATTATTATTATTATTATTATTATTATTATTATTATTATTATCATTATTTTTGTTATCATTGTTATTATTATTATTTTTTTTTATCATCATCATCATTATTATTATTATTATCATTATTATTTTTATATTATCATTATTATTATTATTATCATTATTATTATTATCACCATCATCATCATCATCATCATCATTTTGATATTTTTGTTGTTGTTGTTGCTCTTATATTTTTTGCTTTGTTATCATCATTATTTCGACTACTGTTATTATCGTTATTATTTCATTATTATTTTCATTATTGTTATTATCATCAATATCATCATCATTATCATTATAGTTGTTATTATCGTTATTTAGATTATCATTGTCATTATTATTTTTACTATTGTTATTGCTCTTAATGTCGTTGTTGATGTGTTGTTATTATTGTTATTACTATTATTAATATTATCACCTTTATTATTTTTCCTATTATCGTTGTTATCATCATTTTCATTGTAATTATTATCATCATCGTTACTATTATTATTTTATTATAATTTCATTATCATTTTAATTATCATTACTGTTATCATTATCATTACTATTAGTATTGTTATTTTCACTACCATTATTACTACTGTTATTATCATTATCATTAATACTATCATTGATATAACCATCATTAATTCAATTATTGTTATTATTACTATTATTGTTATTATCATTATTATTTTCATTATCATTATTATCATTATTATTTTCATTATTATCATCATCAATATTAATTTCATCATTTTCATTACATTATCATTTTCATTATTATCAATACATTATCATTTTCATTATTATCATTATCATTATCATTATCATTATCATTATATTATCATCTCATCGTAATCATTATTATGATTATTATCTCATTATTATTATCATTATCATTGATATCATTTCTTTTGTCATTACTATTATTACCATTACTATTACTGCTTTTACTGTTATTATCATTATTATTACTATTACTATTATGATTATCATTATTATGATCATTATCATTTATTTATCATCATCATTATCTATATACTATTACTATCATTATTGGTATTCTTTACCATGCATAATTATCATCATTATCATTATTATCATTGTTTTTGCTATTATGTTTATCCCTGTTATTGCTATTATTATCATTATCATAATCATTATTGTTATTAGCATTACCATTGTTAGCACTACCATCATTATTGTTATTACGATTATAGCTTCTATTTTTTCTAGTACTACTCCTCGCTTTATCTTTATCAAGGTTATTATTATATTATTGTTCATTTAATTATCATTTATGTGAATATCATTATTATCATTATTATCATTTTAGCTAGTATTGCTATTATTATCAATGCTATTATCATCAATTTCATTATCATTACCATTATTGCTATTATCATTAACGTTATTTTTATTATTAATTCTATAAATATCCTTTTTTGTTGATTTTATCATTACAGTTATTGTTACTGTTATTATCGTTATCATTATCAGTATCATCATTATCGATGTTATAATTACTAATGTGACTATCATTGTTATCATTATCGTTATCATTATCATCATCATTATCATTACTATTGTTAATATTTTTTGCGATTGTAAATTCTATTCATTACTATTATTATCTTCATTATTGATATTATCGTAATTATTATCGTCATTACTGCTTTTGTTATTATCATCATTAATATTATTATTATTATCATTATTATTATTATTATTATTATTATTATTATTATTATTATCATTATTATTATTATTATTATTATTACTAATGTTGTTGTTGTTGTTGACATTATTATTATTGTCAATATTATCATCCTTACTACTTTTATTATCAGTATTGTTATTACTATTATTATCATTATCATCATTATTGTTATTGTCATTATTATCATCTTTATCATCATGAAAATCTTCGCTGTTGCTAATACTGTAATTATTATTGTTATTATTATTATCATTATTTTATCCTTATTATGATCGTTATCTTT
>NC_091563.1:30138827-30141327 GCF_042767895.1 Penaeus vannamei
CATCAAACGCCACGAATTCGCTCCGTTGGAATGTTTAGATAGAACGAATAATGCACAGCGTTCAAAGGCGCTTCCTTATCCTTTCCGCTTTACCATTTCAGTGGACAGAAACGAAAATGAAATACACACAGATAGATGTGTATGTGTTTATATGTATGTATGTATATATATATATATGTGTGTGTGTGTGTGTGTGTGTGTGTGTGTGTGTGTGTGTGTGTGTGTGTGTGTGTGTGTGTGTGTGTGTGTGTGTGTGTGTGTGTGTGTGTGTGTGTGTATGTGCGAGTGTATGTGTGTGTGTGTGTATGTACGTACGTAAGGATGTATGTCTACACTGGTTCTTGGAAGATTTAGTTTATTCTGGTTAGTTTAGAGAATATTATGATAGATTATGTATTAGTTTGACTTCCTTTGCCTTATCTCATAAACTCAAGATGGAATCAAACGCTGACTTTTACAAACAAGGTGAAGGAGAAGGACTTCGAAGCTGGAAGGTACACCAAGTAAGGATCGAGAAATACACCAGTTTTTTTCATTTCTGTTCTCTCTCTCTCTCTCTCTCTCTCTCTCTCTCTCTCTCTCTCTCTCTCTCTCTCTCTCTCTCTCTCTCTCTCTCTCTCTCTCTCTCTCTCTCTCTCTCTCTCTTTGTATGCGCTGAAGGGTCATTGATTTCGTTTTGAAACGTGTTAGAGCGAAGTTTCCGGTTTCGCTTACGTTTATTTCTGGTTTAACATTAACAAATATTCAATTATGTTCGTTGTAATGACTGCGCATCGTCATGTTTCAAAATGTTTCGGCTCTTTAAATATTCCACGACAGTATTATGTACCAAAGTTGTTTTTTATGACACTTTTGATTTAATTCTGTTTATATTTCGTTTCGTTAATGCATCAACTTATCATAATTTCCTAAAATGAATTAATAAAATAAAATAAAATAAATTATGACTAATTAAAAGAGGAATTTATTAGAGATGCAGTTTGATCCGAAATAATCACCGCCAGCATTACGGGACCCGGTCTGCGTCCGGATGCATGCGCGCTGACTTCCTAAGGCGATTATGGGGTCTGGCTTCTCCGCATCTTAAGCCACCCTACCTGCCCCCCTGACCCGCCCTCCCCTACGAACCCCCACTCCCTCCCCTACGAACCCTCACTCCCTCCCCTGCGAACCCCCACTCCCTCCCCTACGAACCCCCACGAACCCCCACTCCCTCCCCTACGAACCCCCACTCCCTCCCCTACGAACCCCCACTCCCTCCCCAACTGATCCCAATAACCCTCAGACTCCACTCCCACTCCCTCCTTATACTCCTGTTCTTCTCCTTTACTATTAATCTACATTCTACCTCTCTTCCCATCTCTTATAATCTATCCTATCCTCTTTCCACCATCCCCAATTTTCCCTATTCCTCCTGATACTTAGTCCTCCCTCATTCTCCCATCTCCCTCATCCTTCACACCCTATTCAGTGCACCCGATCTGTACTTACATCGATGACACTTCCCCCACCAGATCTCACCCCCAACCCTTTCCTGCCAACCCCTTCCCCATCCTCCCCTCTCCCCCATCCTCCCCTCTCCCCCATCCTCCCCTCTCCCCCAACCCCATTCTTAATGCATGTACACCCCCCCCTCCTCCACCTTCCGACACCTTCACCCAGGATCTTAGACTCACCTTCTGACCCCTCCCTCCCTCACTTCCCCCTTCACCCCCCCCCCCAAGGCAACCGACCTCCCCCTCACCTCCAACCCCACTACTAACCCTCTCCCCCCTCTTCCCTTCTCCTTCACCCCCATTCAACCCACTCTTACTACGAACTTCCCCACCTTTCCCTCACGCCCCCCCCCCTACTTACTGATCCCCTCCTCCATTCTCTCTTCTCCACCATCCCCACCAATTATCCTGAACAACCCACCCTCTCTTCCTCCCATCTCCCCAACCTCCACCCCCCCTCCCCGACCCAAATCCAACTCTCGCTCAATGACTGACCCCTCTTTCTTCCCCCCCCCCACCCCCACCCTTCCTCCCACCATCCCCAACCTTCCCCCACTCCCATCCACACGACTAACCCCTCCCCCACCCTCCCTTCCCCCAACAACTAATCCCTCCCTTCTCCTCCCCTCTCCCCATCATGATCCCTTGGGCAATGCAACGCGCCCACCCACCTAAACCCCCACCCTTCCCTCCCCTCCCCCTGCCCCGGGGTGGGACAAGGGGAGGGGATCCTACACCCCACCACCGCTAACCTCCCATCCCCTCTCCAGTGCAACTCTCCCTCACACCTCCCCTCTCCTTTCCACCCCCCTTCCCCTTCCCCCGACCTCTCCCTTCCTCCAGCTTCCACTAAACTCCCTTACCCTCCCCTTCCCCACAGATTCCACCAACCTCCCTCCCCTTCCCCTTCCCCCCCCCCTTACCTCTCCTCCTCCCCACAGATCCCCCCTACCCCTACCCCCCACCCCGCTCTTCACCCCCACCCCCCACCCCATCCTCCACCT
>NC_091563.1:30158827-30161327 GCF_042767895.1 Penaeus vannamei
TTATTGTAATGATCAGTATCGCAGTTGTCATTGTTATCATTATTATCATGATTATCACAATATTATTTATTATTATCAATGTTATTATCTTCACTGTCGTAATTATCACTAGTGGTAACAGTAGTATTCTTACTACTACTATTATCATTATTACTATCATCATTATTACTATTATCAATGCTATCATTGTTGTTATTGTTATTATTTTTTCATTATTGTTAGCACTGTTATTACTATTAGCAGTGGTATCATTATTATCGATACTATTGATTTTGTTGCTATTATAATCATTATTACTATTATTAGCATTATCATTATTATTACCATAAGCATTATCATTATCTTTTAATTATCATTCTTATTGATAATATTATTGTTACTATTATCACCATTATTGTTATGATTATTTTCATAATCATTATCAATATAATTATCATCATCCTCATTATTATCATTATTCTTTTCATAATCATTATTATCATTATGAATTTGATCGTCATGATTGTCATTATTACCATCAACACTATTACTATTATCATTATTATTATTGCTATTACTATCCTCTTCTTAATTATTACTAACAAGTTATACTCATTATGACTACCATTATCGTTATCATTACTCTTGTTATCATTGCTATCATCATTAGCATTGAAATGTCATCGTCATTATCATCACCATCATTATTATTATAAACATTATCATATCATTGTATGATCCAACAACCAGTCGTAACAGGATAACCAATTGCTATATGAAAGTTTGCAAAACCCGCAACTTTTTGCTAGAATTAAAAGTTCAGAGGTTTACAGGCAACTGCAAACTGGGTGAAAAAAAAATCCGAATGGAATGCCAATTGGTCATTAAAAAATATGAGCGACACCTAATTATCTTTATTTTTATAGTAAAGCAGCAAAGCAAACCAATTCTTCACTTTTTCATAAAATCATCAAATTTGGAACATATGATGATTAATGTATTCTGAACTATTCTTGACATGGAGCCACTGTAGATTGTGCCTTGCTCAGCTTTTCCAAAATGGACACCATTCTACATTGACATTTTTGCGGGTTTCTTAGAGGTGTTAAATGTTCCATGTGATGTGCAGTTACAAATGAAAACAAAACACATATCATTTGTGTTAATTTATTATATTTCCAACCATTTTTTATGAAAAAAGTCATTTAAATGGGAAATGCAATTCTGCATACCGCATAGGAAACAAGTTCAAATTTATTATTGTTGTGATGGTGATAGTGGTGTAGGAGTTGGTAATAGTGTAGTAAAATTAGTATTAGTGTGATGCAAGGTGTATATAGTGCAGGACCATATACACTATGCTCGGTGGATACCGGTCCATTTGCGTGACCTAGCAGAACTTCCACAGCAGCATCCAAAGACCTACAATATATTCGTCAGGCCACTTCACAGTGCAAAAGAGCTTTAGGGCATTCCCGGCATTCCCTCTTGATCAAGCACACAAACAGAATAATGCCCGCGCCAAAGGTGACGGAGGTGCCATTGGCCTTACAGATAAATCCAGTGCTCCAGAGTTATAGAGTTTGAGGAGGCGAACATGTATCCAAATGCCAATGAGGAAACACGTCACCATGAAGAAAACCAAGTGCACAGAAAGCATTAGTCAAAGATGTACTATCATTTGTGGCTGTCATGGAAGAGCATCGAGGAGAATAGTCCAGATCTGTTGGTCCTAGGCACAAGGGGCATTACTGATCTTGCAGTGACTGAAATAGTTAAGCAGATTGGACAAGAACAATTTGAGGCTTACTCAAATCATTGCCTTACATGCAGATCCAAGGCTATTGACGAATCTATGGAGAGAAACAAGCTCCACCTCTCTGGAATGCATAGAGATCCAGAAGTGCCCAAGGGAAAGGAAGCATCTGTGAAGAGTGGTATGGCCTTATTTGCAAAGCTCTACACCGTCTGCCAGAATCGCGATGGGAAGCGTGGCTAACTCTTCAATCATGAAAACCAAGCATGTCCTCGAGAGTTAACCGATGCTCTTCGCCAAGAGGAACTCCATTCAGTGGATCCAGCCTACGTACCATGCTTTGGAACAGCAGCTTCCAGGGTGGTTATAGCTGGGGGCAGGTCTTGCTCCATCAACCCTTGCTCCATCACCAACAAGCTGGGACTGGCGGGAATCAGAGGCTGGGTCATATGAGTTGCTCCGGACCGCTCACCCTGAGGCTTCAAAATGCTGCTTAGAGCTGATTTCGTACCACTGCAAAAAAGGCTACAAAATCGACTCAAATGCAAAGACTAATCTGCAATGCATTGGACTGTGTGCTTGTAAAGAAGGCGAGTAGGCACAGACTACCAGTAGACAGATGTGTTGACTTTTTGATCCAGTACATATTTCTAGTGTTTTCCAATTTCATAGTCACCAAAAAAGCTAATTAATCCACGATTTTATTGACCAATACTGATATGTGTGAACCATGAGTATGTGTCCTGGTAACATGGTAGTATACAG
>NC_091563.1:30171327-30176327 GCF_042767895.1 Penaeus vannamei
TGTGTATGTGTATAAATATATATAAATGTTTAAATAAATAAATAAATATATATATATATATATATATATATATATATATATATATATATATATATATATGTGTGTGTGTGTGTGTGTGTGTGTGTGTGTGTGTGTGTACATTCACATACATACACACGTGTACGTGTGTGTGTGTGTTTATGTATTTATGTTCATCAGTAAATTGTATAAGCTAGTGTATAAATACACCAGTGTACATGGAGGTGGTAAATACTTAATACAAGACAAAGAACAATTTATTTTCCTTTTTCTTGTTTCTGTCTAAAAGGAGTTTCCCTAAAACTTTGTACAACCGCAAAAATCCCCCGAGACTCACTGATGAGACGCTGCCTCCCCAGTCTGCAAGATTAATAAGATCAAAGACTAATGTTATAATAGCCATTAACAGCAGTGAGGCAATAAGACTGAAAACTACAAAGGACATCCCAATAATCCTGGTAATAATCATAATAATCTTAATATTGGTAGCAACTTAAGTACAAACAAAACAATATTTACATAAATAACAACGACACCAATACTTCTACTAACACAACCCATACAAGAGTGAATGATGCTGACACTGCTATTATGAATATCAGCAGTAAAAATAACTTACAAAGAACAAAACCCAAAATAGCTCCTAGGCAGAACAACAAACAAAGAGGAAGAGAGATTAGTTTTCCTCTAATTGTCTAGTTCAATGAGATTAGATTCCTTCCCGTTTTCTTGACCAGCGCCCTCACCCTCAGAGGCATCCCGAACGCCTTGTAAGAAGCTGCTGGTCCCCCTCCCTTCCCCTCTCCCTTTTATCCCTCTCTCCCTCCCCCTCCGTCACCTCCTCCTCTTCTTCTCCTACCCCCCTTCTCCCTCTCCTTCTCCCTCCCCATTCCCTCTCCTCTCCCCTCACCCCTTCTTACACCTCCGCCTCTTCTCTCTCCCTCCCCCATCCTCTTTTTCTTCCCCTCTCTACCCCTCCCAACCCCTCCCTGATCCTCTCACTCCCCTCCAATACTCACAATCTCCCCTCATCTCCCTCCTCCTCTCCTCTTCCCTCCCACCCCATCCCAACTTATCTTCTCCTCCCTACCCCTCCCCTCTCCCTCCCCCCCCACCGCTTCTTTTACGTGGCCTCAGGAATAAGTTCATTTGAAGCTTAGGCCTACGCGAAGAAAGTGGCTTCTTTGGGAGGTCAAGGTAGGTCCACTTGGGACGCCTTTGGTCTCCAGATTGCGGCCCACTTGCCCACCGAGGAGGAAGTTTGGTTTTCAATCTCGGGGATAATGGAGTCAGGCTATGATTTTCTTCTGCTTCTTCTTCTTTTTCTTCTACTTCTTCTTCTTCTTCCCCTCCTCCGCTTCCTCTTCCTGATTCTTCTTTTTCTACATTTTCGCCAGGGATGTATTTTTTTATTATCTAAATTTGAAGGAATAGAGCTTTGCTGTTAAGGGATTAAGGTCTATGTTTTGGTGTTGTTGACTATATTTATGAAAGCTACTGTATATGCATATATATGTATATATGCATATATATATATATATATATATATATATATATATATATATATATATATATATATATATATATATATATATACCATTGAATAAATAAATATATATATATATATATATATATATATATATATATATATATATATATATATATATATATATATATATATGCATATATGTATATATATATATATATATGTATGTATATATATATATAAATGTATATATATATATATATATATATATATATATATATATATATATATATATATATATATATATATATATATATATATATATATATATATATATATATATATGTGTGTGTGTGTGTGTGTGTGTGTGTGTGTGTGTGTGTGTGTGTGTGTGTGTGTGTGTGTTTGTGTGTGTGCATTTATATACACAAATATGTGCATATATATTTTTTCTTTTTTCCTTTTTGTCTTTTTTTTTACATATACATATATAATTGTGTATATATATATATATATATCCCCTCCCCTTCCAGTCCCCCTCTCCTTTTCCCCTCATCTTTTTCCCCTTCCCTTTCCCTTCTTACCCCCTTCTCCTCTTCACATCCCCTTCTCCCCTCCTTTTTCCCCTTCCCATTCCCCTTTCCCCATTTCCCCTTTCCCCGAATTCCACGTCGCAAAGAGCATCCTTCCTTATCGCCTGAGGGGACGTCCCGACACGTGTGGTTGAGCATGAGTTATGGGCGCCAGGAGTATTGTTTTTGTTGTGTTTTTGTTGCCGTTGTTTGTTATTGTTGTTGTTTTTTGGGGGAGGAGGATGGGGGGGGGCATGGGGTACGGGGAGGTGGGGAGGGGATGGGGTACGGGGAGGGGGGGAGGACATGGGGTACGGGGAGGGGGGGAAGGGCATGGGGTACGGGGAGGGGTCCAGCGGGCAAAGGGAAAATGTTGGTGGATGGAGAGAGAAGAAGATTCCGTTTTCTATTCATGGATGATTGGTTGGGTAACAATTTTGTTTTTGTTATTGTTTTTGGTGTGGCATTATCATGGGTTGAAGGCGTGGGAAAAAATCAAAATCCAATACAGACAACAATTTTTTTCTTACTCTTTTTTACTTTTATTTATTTATCTTTTTTTTCAGATAAGAATCGGGGCGATATGAATAAACGTCTGAATAGAGTCATTGATATTTATCTAAGCTGAATAGCCAAATAGGTTATTAAACACAGTATTATATATATATATATATATATATATATATATATATATATATATATATATATATATATATATAAAACATTGCGTGTATATATATATATATATATATATATATATATATATATATATATATAGATATATATGTATGTATATATATATATATATATATATATATATATATATATATATATATATATATATATATATATATATATATATATATATATATATATATTGAGTCAAACACACACACACAAACACACACACACGCACACACACACACAAACGAACACCAAAACACACAAACACTAAAACACGCAAACACAAACACACAAATACATACACAAACACCAATACTCACAAAAAGCACCAAACACACAAAAAAACACCAAACACATACAAACAAACACCAAAACATCCACAAACAAACACCAAAACACACACACACACACACACACACACACACACACACACACACACACAAACAAACACACAAAACACACGACATCACGCACGCACATACACCACGCCCAGCACTAAATAACAAGACAGCTTAAAGCTATTACGGGTCCTTTCAAGCCTGAGAAACAGCCGCCAGTAAACACAATGGGAGAAATCAGGGTAACAGTAGCAGGAGCAAGTGAGGGGAAAAACATAGCAACACGGCGCTCGTTCCCCTCTTGATCTCCACATCAAGAGACATGGAAACCGCTTTTATCCCCTGATTTTTTTTTTTTTTTCTTTTCTTTTCTTTTTTTTTTGGTGTTACTTCTTTCTTCACACCTACGTGTCTATTCTATGAGCTCTCCTTTGTCCCTCTGTTTTTTGTTTTTGCCAGTTTTATGTTCTCTTTTCTCTCTCTTACCTCTTCTATTCCCTTTCACCACTCGTTTCTCTTCTTCCTACCTCAATTTTTCTCCTTCCAGCCCAGCCCTCATTCCTTAAACTGCCTCTTAACCCATTTATCAACCCGTCTCCATACCCTCTATCGCTTTCCCTTATCTCTCACCTTTCCTTATTCTGTTCCCCCTCCTATCTACCTTTCCCTCTCCCCTTCCTTTCCTTCTCTTCCTCAGTCATTCTCCATTTTCCATCCCTCCTATCTCTTTTCTCTAGTGCCCCAATATTTCCCCCCTTCTCCCCTCTTCCACCCATACCCCCTCTTTATCAGTATCACCATCAAAAGTAGAAAAAAAAGTGAAAGGCATATATTTGTCCTGTTATTTTCCCTTCTCGTCCCCGCGCTCTCTCGAGAAAAGCAGAAGAGACACCCCATTTGCCCAAAAAAGAAAAGGAAAAAAAGTTTCTCCAAGACACCAGATTTCGGGGGCGGCTGCACCTCGCCCTCGCATGGCTGCCCGTCGCGTATTATTCAGGGGTATAAATGCTGCATCGTATATTGGTTTCCTTTATAAATGTCTTGTGATATGGAAAGGGAATTCCTGGGTCGTAGGTGGCGAGTCTTTTGAAGCTACCGGTTCGCTGGGACGATTGAAACGGCCGGGGAAAAGTTCGCTGGAATGTGTTTTGTTGTGGTCGAGGAAGTTGCTGCGCGTTTATCAGTTTACCATTATCCTTGTTGTTCTTGGTATTTTTTATTTGGTGAGGCTGTTGTTATTGTTGTTCTTGTTCTTTTCGGTGCTATTGTTGTTGTTACCATCATTATCCTTATGCTGTTATTTCATCACTGTAATTATCATTAGCAATGTCATTAAGTATAACAGTTACCATTCTACATTTTTTACCGATTATTGTCAGCATTATCATAATTGCCATTGTCTTCATGATCATCACCATTGCTCTCCTCGCTAGAGTCAGTACAAGCATCATACAATATCCATCTTGCCATCACTGCCTGAAGCAATGAATCAAATTCCTCCCAGTTATTAAAATCCCAGCAGCGAAGACGCAAAGGCGCGCAACCGACGGCAGCGCAAAGGAGGAGCGGATTCCAGACACCGAGAGAGCAAAGTACCGAAAATTCCCTCCGAGAATCACCAGCGGACAGCCAGCCATGACATCGGGGAAGGCCAGGCGATCCCAAGGCATTCCAAAGAAAAACAAAGGGTCCAGATCGCCAGCAACGCCCCCCCCCCCCCCGGCCCGGCTGGAGTGCCCCGGGGCGTGGAACAGAAGTGCAATGAGAAGCAGTGACAGCGGAACGGGCTGACCGCCTTACCAATCAGGGATAAAGGACCTGGCTTGAACAAACAAGAATTTACCGGTGCCATTGGGCCTGAGGCATGGCGGGCCGTTTAGGGACGACGGCGGTGCGGGTGGG
>NC_091563.1:30186327-30188827 GCF_042767895.1 Penaeus vannamei
GTTTCATATCTGTCTTATCTCAGATCCCAACATCAGGGCTCTTGATTTTTTTTTTCTTTTACTCGGGACTCTATGTATATATTCTTATCTTTCGCTCCCTTTTTTATCCGTCTTTTTTTCCTAACTCATCTTTCTTTATATTCTATGAATTGTATTTTTTTTCTTCTAGGAGATTTCTTGTTCATTCTTAAATATCCCGCTGAGATCTTTTGTTTCACGCTAATGGCAAGCGCTCTCGCCTTCTCTTCGCGGTACGGGGGGGGGGGGGGGGGGGAGATGGCACCAATGGCCTACAAAATATGTATTCATGTGCTTCGTCTTGTATCAGTACTACAAATTATAACAGTGTATCTCTTGTATGAGTGCCACAAATTATAACAGTGTATCTCTTGTATGAGTGCCACAAATTACTGCAGTGATATGACTTGTATCATTGCCACATCTACAACAGTGTCACAGATTACAGCAATGCTATGGCTTGTATCACTACTACAAATTACAGCAGTGCTACAGCTTCTATCAGTGCTGCAACTGGTATCAGCATCACCTGTTCTATCACTGCCACAGCTAAGCTCAGTGCCACAACTTGTAAAAGGACCATAACTTGTTACAACTTGAATCAGTGCCATAAATTATGTTAGCGAAACAGCTTGTAACTATTACCAATCTTGTATTTATATAATATAGTTTGTATCAGTGCCACAATATGTGTTTGTGCTATAGCCTGAATCGGTGCCATATTTGTATCTGTATCCTAGCTTGAATCAGTGCCACTACCAATACAGCAATCCCAGCCCAATATCCAGCCTCAATCCTTACCTATTGGAGAGCAAAGGCTATCAAAAGTACTCACCTCAATACACCCTGAATACACGAAGGGATGAGTGCCACAAGGTACTCCCCCCCCCCTCCCCCTCCCCCACCCCATCCATTCACTCTCCAACCTACACTCCATTCCATCCCTTACCCCTACTTCACTTTATACCCGCTCTCTCTTAACCCTCTATCCACTCCTCACCATACCTCCCCCCCCCTCACACCTATCTCACTCAAACCCACTAATCCTCCTTCCATACCCCTCACCCCCTCCCCCCTATCCACTCCTCCTCCAACCTACCCCCCTCCCCCCTTCCATCCTGCTAATTCCCTCCCCCTCCATAACCCCCTCATAACCCCCCCCCCCATCTAAACCCCACCCCCCCAACCACCCTCCCCAAAGGCCAAACTTCGCTTTGGCACTCTACCTGTGTGACCCGAGCTTTCCCTCGCAATATAGCCTGCATCAGTGCCTCATGCAGCACCCCTTCCCCTTCCCCCTCGCCACCCCCCCCACGCAAATACCGCAGCCTGCTACCACCGCAAGCGACCGAACTGGGGTGGGGGAAGGAGGGGAGGGGAAGGGGGGGGGGAGAATTTGTATCGAATCAATACTTCATCTCAACGTCAGAGATTCCATCGGCAGCTTAAGATAGTTTACCTCGCTCAGGGAGAAAGGGAGAAAGGGAGAGAGAGAGAGAGAGAGAGAGAGAGAGAGAGAGAGAGAGAGAGAGAGAGAGAGAGAGAGAGAGAGAGAGAGAGAGAGAGAGAGAGACAGGAGACAGTGTGGAGGCAGGGAGAGAGAGAAAGGAGAGTGGAGAGAGTGAGTGGAGGGAGGAAGAGAGAAAGAGAGTGGAGAGGGAGAGAGAGAGAGATTGGGGGATGTAGGGAAGCAGAGAAAGAGGATTAGAAAAAAATAAAGGCAAACTATAAAAAGACAGGGAGAATGAGAGAAAGAGGGAGAGAGAGAGAATGAAGGGAGAGAGAGAGAGAGAGTGGAGGGAGAGACGGAGAGAGGGAAGAGGGAGAGGGAGGGGAGTGAGTGAGAGAGAGAGAGAGAAAGAGAGAGAGACAGACAGACAGACAGACAGATAGACAGGCAGACAGACAGAGAATGAGTGGAGGGAAAGAGAGAAAAAAAAGACCGACAGACAGACAAACGAAGCAAAATGAAAAAGAAAAGAGGAGAATGTGAAAATAAAGATGAACGTGGGAAAACAAACACAGTAGGACAGCGTAGGAAGTAAATAGGAAGAAACGAGAGAAGAGGTCGGAATAAGGAAATGGAAGATGACACCCTTACCGGAGATGGGTCCTGGACTTGAGATGATTCCCTGTGAAACTCATCTCTCTATCTATCTATCTATTTCATTTTTCTTTCTTTTTCTCTATCTCTTTCTCAATCTCTCTCTCTTCCATTCTCTCTTTCTCCCTCCCTCACCCCCCCCTCTCTCTTTCTCTTTTTCACTCCCCCTCCCCCCCCCCTCTCTCTCTCTGTCCTCTCTCTCATTCTCTCTCTCTCTCCTCTCTCTCTCTCTCTCTCTCTCTCTCTCCTCTCTCTCTCTCTCTCTCTCTCTCTCTCTCTCTCCCCTCTCTTTCATTCTCTCTTTCTCCCCCCCCCTCCCCCGCTCTCTCTCTCTCTCTCTCTCTCTCTCTCTCTCTCTCTCTCTCTCTCTCTCTCTCT
>NC_091563.1:30196327-30198827 GCF_042767895.1 Penaeus vannamei
CCCTCCCCCTGGCCCATCTCCCTTTCTTCCTCCATTCTTACGCAACGCAACCTCACCCCCCCCTCCCCAAAAAAAAAAAAAAAAAAAAAAGGATAGAATAAAATAAAAAGCCGCTGTATTCTCCCCCCGTTGTGTGTGCAGCCATTTCCGGAGGGCGCGCGGGCGACTGGCAAGTGGAATACGGAATGAGAGCCCTTAAAGAACACATTTCAGATATGTAGACACCAGCTGCCATGCGGGGGGGAATTAATGCACACGGCACGCAAGTAAGGAGACACAAAAGAGGTCGGGAAAGCATTGGACTGAGGCGGAATATTATTATGTTAGGATAGGGAAGTCACGCTGCAGGCCGAGGATAGGAGGGGATGGGGGGTGGAGGAGGGGGCATGGAGGGGTGGAGAGATGGGGGTAGGGAGGGTGGAGGATAGGGGATAGGGAGGAGCTGGAGGATGGGGGATGAGGGGATAGGGAGGGGGTGGAGGATGGGGGATGGGGGATAGGGAGGTGGAGGATGGGTGAGGGGAAGGAGTTGGAGGATGGGAGGAAGTGGGAAGGGGGAAGGAAGAGGATAGGAGGATGGGGAGGGAGAAGTGGAGTGGATGAGAGGCTGGAGGATAGGGAGGGAAGGGAGGGAAAGTGAGGTTGGGAGATGATAAGGGGAAGGGGAGGAGAAGGGAGGGGAGAAGAGATGAGGAAAGGTAGGGAGGGAGAGGTGGTGAAGGAGGAAGGAGGAGGAAGGAGGAGGAAAGGAAGGAGGAAGAGAAGAGAATAGTGGGAGGAAAGAGGAGGAAAGGAGTTTGGGGAAGGAAGGGAGGGGATGTTAGAAAGGGAGGAAGAGTTTGGGAAGGAAGGGAGGGGATGTTAGAAAAGAGGGAGGGAGGAGGAGGAAGGAGGGAAGGTAGGATGGAATGAGGAAGGAAGTGAGATAAGGAAGAAGTGTGGAGATTGGTACAGATGGGGGTGATGAGAGGGGGATGCGGAGATGCAGATGAGGGGAGCCAATAAGGGAAATGTACGGAGAGGTATGGTAAGCGAAACAAGGGCATAAGACGTACAAGGTTAGATAGGCAAAGAAGGAAAGAGAGAGGGAGAGAAGGGGGAGAGGGGAGGAGTGCAACATAAAGAGAGAGGGTTTGTGTGTGTCGTATTTTTTTTCTTTCTTTCTTTTCTATCCCGGCAGCCACTGTCAGTTTTTTTCTTCTTTTTATTTTTTTCAGTATGTTTTGCATCTTTTCTATGACTATTCCTACAAACAAACGTTTTTTGTCTGTTCTCTCTCTCTCTCTCTCTCTCTCTCGTGTCTCTCTCTCTCTCTCTCTCTCTCTCTCTCACTCTCTCTCTCTCTCTCTCTCTCTCTCTCTCCCTCTCTCTCTCTCTCTCTCTCTCTCTCTCACTCTCTCTCTCTCTCTCTCTCTCTCTCTCTCTCTCTCTCTCTCTCTCTCTCTCTCTCTCTCTCTCTCTCTCTCTCCATCTCTCTCTCTCTCAAGGAGGAAGAGGCCATTCTCTGTCTCTCTCGTCTCTGCCCCAAGGCTCTCAGGTGCTACCTCTCTCTCTCTCTCTCTCTCTCTCTCTCTCTCTCTCTCTGTCTCTCTCTCTCTCTCTTTCTCTCTGTCTCTCTCTCTCTCTCTCTCTCTCCCTCTCTCTCTCTCTCTCTCTCTCTCTCTCTCTCTCTCTCTCTCTCTCTCTCTCTCTCTTCCTCTCTCTCTCTCTCTCTCTCTCTCTCTCTCTGCAACCTCCCGTCTCCCTCTCTCGCACACAGGAGGAAGAAAGCCTCTTCTTGCTTCTCAATGTCACCCCAAAGCCCGCAGGTGCTCACTCTCCCTCTCACCCTCCCTCTCCCTCTCCTTCTCTCCCTCTCCCTCTCCCTCTCCTGCCCTCCTCTCCCTCTCCCTCTCCCTCTCACCTCTCTCCCTCTCCCTCTCCCCTCTCCCTCTCCCTCTCCCTCTCCCTCTCCCTCTCCCTCTCACTTGCGCCTCCACTCTCCCTCTCCCTCTCACCCCTCCCTCTCCCTCTCCCTCCTGTCTCTCTTCCCACTGCTGTTGGTTTCCTCTCTCTTTTTATCCGCAGCTTCCCTCTCCCTATTCCTTTCCTTCCTTCGTTCTTTTGTTTCCTCCTTTCTCTCTTTCCTTCCTCCTCTCCCTCTTCTCTTTGTTTCTTCTTTTCTTCTCCTTTCTTTCTTTTATCTCTCTATCTCCCTTGTTTCTTCCTTCCCTTCCCTCCCACCCCCCCCCCCTTTTCCCTTCTTCTGTTCCCCAAACCTTCTCGTTCTCTTCTTGTTTTCTTCTAAATCTTCCTCCCTCCCTACACTTGTCTCCCTCTTCCTCTCTTTCCTTCTTCCTTCTGATCCCCTCTCCTCCTTCTTCTCCCTCTTTCCCTTCTCATGCTCTCCCTCTTTCCCTTTCACCCTTTCTTCCTCTCCTCCTTTCCCCCTCTCTCCTCTAACCCCCTCTTCCTCCTTTCTTCTGTTTTCCTCTAACCCTCTCTCCTTCTTCCTCTCTCT
>NC_091563.1:30208827-30216327 GCF_042767895.1 Penaeus vannamei
TAGAAAGAAAGATTAATAGATAGAGAGAGAGAGAAAGATAGGTAGATTGAGAGAGAAGGAAACAAACTGAAAGAGAGAAAAAAATACAAAAAAAAACAAACAAACAGAAAAACAGACAAACAACTAAACACACAGACAACAAACACGAGCAAACAAATAAAACGAAAAACACACAAAGCCAGACACGTCGCGGAACCAGATATGAGTCACCTTCGACCCCGCGACCCTAAGCCCGGACGCCATACGAAAAGGAATAAGAATAAGAATAAGAATGAGAATAAGAGACTCCGACATGGCGAAAAGGAGATGGGACGAGGAACGGGAAAAAAAGGACTTGCATATCGTGGCTTCCGAGAAAAAGGCTTCCTGGAGTGAAGGAAAATTTTTCAATCCTCTGTATCGCCGAAGGAATTGATACTAAGGATTATTATTTTGGTTTGCACGGGAGGGGTGGGCGGAGGATGGGAGGGGGTGGAGTGGGGTGGGCGGAGGGGGGGAGGGGGTGGGGTGGGGTGGGCGGAGGGGGATGAGGGGGATGGGTGGGGTGGGCGGAGGGGGGAGGGGGTGGGGTGGGGTGGGCGGAGGGGGGGAGGGGGTGGGGTGGGAGTGGGCGGAGGGGGGGAGGGGGTGGGGTGGGGTGGGCGGAGGGGGGAGGGGGTGGGATGGGGGTGGGGTACAGTATCCACTGCACGCGGACGTTTGCTCTAAGGCTGCATTCACGCAAGAGTAATTTGAGGAAGGGTTTTTGATGAATGCCCCGTGCTTGTGCTCCTGGCATATTCTTGCATTCATAATGTTCACATAAAAATATACCATATGTACATATATGTGTGTGTGTGTGTGTGTGTTTGTATATATGTAAGTATATATAAATATGTTTATATGTATATATACACATTTATATATGTTTATATACATATATATATATATACATATATATATATATATATATATATATATATATATATATATATATATATATATATATATATCCCTGTATATATATGTGTGTGTGTGTGTGTGAACACAAGCACAAACACAGTAACGTTTCGAACTTTTCACTTCCTCATCAGACAAAAACGAACCAAAAAGGAAGATCCACTTTGGTTTATTATATATCTGAAGAGGAACTCTTATATACAAATATATATATATAGATAGACAGATATAGATATACAGATATATATATAAATGCACATACACACACACATACACACGTACGCACATAAACACACATATACACACTTACATGCATAAAAGGTCAACACAAATACAGGTCTCGTCAAAAACGACTCAAATTCGTCCGTCTCGCCCATAACGTCACGTGGGGTTTAAGGCCCATTCAAAACACTGGAAGCGCTTTCACTCACCACCCCCTCAAAAGGCACGTATCATACCCTTAGCAGACAAAGGCATGCTTACAGTCTTTTGGGACCGGCATGGAACAGTGATGAGGGATTTCCTGGCAAAAGGTACAACAATTACAGGATCTTTTGGGACCGGCATGGAGTATTGATAAATGGATTTCCTGGCAAAAAGTGTGACAATTACAGGATCTTACTATGCGTCACTGCTACAGAAATTGTGGGAGGCTTTCAAAACCAAGGGTTGCAGAATGTTGACCAAAGGTGCTCGCCTCCTACAAGACAACGCCCCTATTCACTCTTACATTGCCCAGATGGAAGCGCAATCCTGCAGCTATGGTATCCTTCCCCATCCTCCTTATTCTCGTTACCTTACACTATTTAACTTTCGCTTCTTTCCGTCCATGAAGTTATTTTTGAGTGGCAAACGTTTCTATGATAATGAGGCACTGGTTTCTGAGGTTACTTCGTGGCTTCAAATGCAACCTGCAAACTTCTGCAAGTGAGTAGTCCATAGCTGTATAAAACAACGAGACGTGTGCCACTCTGTAAACAAATATATATATGTATGTGTGTGTGTGTCTGTGTGTGAGTATATGTGTGTGTGTGTTTATATATACATATATATATATATATATATATATATATATATATATATATATATATATATATATATATATACACACACACACACACACACACACACACACACACACACACACACACACACACACACACACACACATGTGTATATGTATATATATATATATATCATATATATATATATATCCCTCCTATATATATGTACATGATTGATATATATTAGCAAATACATAAATACATATAAATATCAACTGCCATGTCAGCTCCACCCCATCGCCGAGGCTGCAACAGGCCCCCCCCCCGAATCCATAACAAAGTCAACGAAGATCCCGCTTCAGCACAAAGCAATAATGGCGTATACTCTCCATTGATGCCCCAGATTACGCTTGATTAATTATCACAAAGCGTTTATGAATGAAGACCCCGGTGCCCTTTACTACTTTGAGACACGGGATGATGGATGTGATCAAACAGCTGTTGATAAGGTTTCAGCCCGGGCGTCCATTAGCAGTCGTTGATTAATCAGTTTAGATTAATTAGTTATCGCCAAGAGGCCCCCCGAATTTCGCGTCAAATGTGTATTCTCTTTTAATTTGGCAACAGGGGCCAAGTTGAGCCAAAATAAAACGTGTTATTTTGGAGCTTAGTTTGGGAAGTTTGTTGGCGACGGAGGGTAGATGCCTGAGCTATTCTGCGGGGGAGGGAGGTGGAGGGAGGGGAGGAGGAGAGCGAAGGAGGAAATGTGGGGAGAGTGGGAAGAAAGGTAAGGAGGAGGAAAAAGACAGGAGGAAGAGGGCAGAAGCAGGAACAGAAGAAAGATGTGGTAGGAAAAAGAGAAAGGAAAGGAGTTAAGGAGAGAGAGAGAAAGAAAGGGTGGAGAGAAAGGAAGTAGGAATCGGGAGGGTGGGACTGAAAAGGAAGAGGAGGACGAGAGAGTAAGGTAGGAGAAGAGAAGAGGCAGGAAAAGGAGGAAGGAAGAAGGCAGAAAAGGGAGACAAGGAGGGAGGTAGAAGAAAAAGTAATAAGAACAAGAAAAGGTCAAAGAAGGAACAAAGGAGGTGTAGTGAAGAAAAGGTTGATAAAGAAGAGAGGAAAAGAGAAGAAGGAAGTAAGAAAAAGATGGAAGAAGAGGAAAAGGACTTGGAGACGAGAAAGAAAAAAAATAAAGAAGGAAGAGAAAGACAAAGAGCAGAAAAGAAAAGAAACGAAAAGGAGGAGGAAGGAAACGGGAAAGAAAAACGAGAGAAAAAGCGAGAAAAGATGAGGAATGATAAGATGATAGGATAAGATAGTAGAAAAAAGGAAATAACTAGGAGAAGAGAAAAAATGGAAGAAATAAAAAGATGTAATATTAGTAGTAGCAGAGGAGGAAGAAGACGGGAAATGAGGAGAAAAAGAAGAAGAAGAAGGAATAAGAAAAAAATAAGTAGGAGAAGAAGAAGGAAGTGAAGAAAAAGAGGAATAAGAAAAAAATCATGAAGAAGAAAAATAACAAATTGAAAGATGGAAAAGAATAAGTGTAAACAGAAAAAAATGGAAGAAAAGGCAAAAGAATACGAATAACTTAAAAGACAATAAAAAATCACCACTTTCAGAGAAAAGAGGAAAACGACGAAGAAGCGGAAGAGGAAAAGAGGGCAAGAAACCCCTCACTTTATATTCCTCCGGCTGCCAACTCTGTAATCTTCAATAACGATCGCTTAGCACTCGTGACACTTATGAATTCGTCTATACGGTCCGGTTAAGGAGTTCGAAGGCCCTTTTTTCTACTTTCCTGATTATTTTTCCCTCTCTCTCTCTCTTTCTCTCTCTCTTTCTTTCTCTTCTTTCTTTTATTCCCTTTAAATCTCTCTCTCTCTTTCTTTCTTTCTCTCAACTCTCTATATAGCATATGATATATATTAACAATATAGCACTCATATATAATATATATATCTCTTGATAATCTCTCTCTAATAACTCTTTCTCTCTCTCTCTCTCTCTCTTTCTGCCTGTTTCTCTCTTTCTTTTTCTCTTTCTCTCTCTCTCTCTACTCTACTCTCTCTCTCTCTCTCTCTCTCTCTCTCTCTCTTTTAATAATAATAAATATGTGTATCTATGTGCTTAATAATAATAATAACAACATACTTTAACTTATAACATAATATATATATATAATATAATATATATATATACTATATAATCTCTCTCTCTCCCTCTCTCTCTCTCTCTCTCTCTCTCTCTCTCTCTCTCTCTCCGTCTCCTCTAATATCTTTCTCTATTAATGATTCTTAATATCTCTCTCTCTCTATATATATAAATATATATATATATATATATAAGTCTATTTCTAACTCTGTTTAAGATTCAACGAACTTTTTTGTTTTTTGTTTTATTCTGTTTTCCATCTTATTTGGAAAAGAATAATAAACAAATGACGATCATAAGTTAAAAGAATTCATGAAGGCTTGTGGGTCGCGGAGCTCACCGGTGAGATATTCTCCGACAGGCATTTTATTCCGGAAAATCACGGGGAATGGGGGTATGGGGGAGAGGGGCGGAAGAATTGAAGGTAGAGGAGGGGAGGACGGAAGAGAGGTAGACTTGGGGGTAGGGGAAGGGGTTACGAGGGGAGAGGTGTATGCAAATGACACCCATTCAAGGAGCGAGTTGGACAAAGCCTTTGAACCAAGTAATGCCAAAGACGGAAAAGCGGTTGTCGGTGCTCCCCCCCCTCCCTCCCTCCCCTCTCCTCTTCCTCATCTTCTGTCTCTCTCTTTCTCTTATTTTCTCTTCTTCTCTGAGTGGTGTTCTACCCACGAGTCCGTTTTTCTTCTTTCTATCTCGTCAGTTTTCTTTTAGTTTTATTTTTTATTCTTCTTTTAGTTTTATTTCTATCATCAGAGCTCGTTCTTTTTTCTTTCCTTTTTTTCCTCGATAGTTACGGCTATCTCTGTTTTTCTTTTCTCTCACTTACCGTTTTCTTTCCGTCTCTGGTTTTACCAATTTAATTATCTCCTTCGTTTCTCCTTAACGTTTCTCTTATTTTCACTTTTCTGCCACTGTTTTCTCGTTAATTATTCCGTCCCTCTCATTTCTACTTAACGTTATCTTCCTTGATTTTCCTTTCGTCTCTCACTACCCTGTTGTTCTCTTATTCCGTCTCCCTCATTTTTCTTTTACTTATCTCCTTAGTTTTCTTTCCGTCTCTCCTACTTTGTTTTATTACCCTCTCCCTTTTTCTTTTACTTATGCCCTTCGTTTCTCCTTTCTGTCTCTCCCATTTTCTTTTATTTCTCTCTCCAGTTTTCTTCTTTCCTCTCTCCCACTTTCATTTATTTCTCTCTCCCGTTTTCTCCCTTTTGTCTCTCCCGTTTTCTTTTATTTACCTAATTCGTTTCTTCATTACGTTTCTCTTATTTTATTTTTCTCCACACCCCCTTTTTTCCTCTTTCTGTATCTCCCGTTTTCTTTTACTTATCTCCCCCGTTTTCTTCTTTCCGTCTCTCCCACTTTCTTTTATCTCTCTCTCCCGTTTTCTCCTTTCTATCTCTCCCGTTTTCTTTTACTTATCTCCTTCGTTTCTTCTTTACGTTTCTCGTATTTTATTTTCCTCAATACCCCTTTTTTCTCTATTCTGTCTCTCTCCTTTTCTTCTCTCCTGCTCTTCTCTTCCTTCCTAGAACTTCTCCCTTTCTTTTTCATCTTTTCATCTCCCATTGTTTCCCTTATCCTTTTTTCTCATTTCCTTTTCATTCCTCACTCTGTCTCCCCTTCGTTATTCATTTTCCCTCACCCTCCCCTTTGCCTTTTACTTCTCTCCTTCTCTGCCTTTCCCAGTTTCTCACACTAATTCTTCCTGAACACTTTTTTTTTTTTTCTTTTTCCCCTTTGATCTTTCCTCTCTAGCCTGTCTCCCTGTTACCCTTTTCCCAACCACTCTCATTTCCCCCTTTCACCCTTCACTTTTCTCTTTTTACCATTCACTTCTCTCCCCTCTGTTCCCCTCCTCTTCACCCTCCTTCTACCTTCCTCCCCTCTCTCCTGCCTCATCCCACTCCGTTCCCTTCTCCCCTTTCTCGGTTTCTTTCCCCTCTCCTCTCTCTCTCTCTCTCTATTTCCCTCCCTCTCCCTTTTCTCCTTTTTCCTCTTCTCCTCTCTTTCTATTTCCCTCTCCCTCTGTCTGTTTTCCCCTCTCCCCCTCTCTCTTTTTCCCCTCCTCACCCTGCTTTCTCCCCTCACCCTCTTTCCTCCTCTCCTTATCTTTCCCCCTCTCCTCTCCCTCAACACAATCGGACTCAGATTCCTTGCTATAGAGTTTACAGGGCCGGATAGTCTCAAAGCTCCGTTTAATGTGGTGAAGTGACAGCTTCTCCTGTGCTTTTTTTCGTTTTTTGTTTTTTTAGCATTTCTCCTCTTCCTATTTCTTACTTTTTCTCTCCTTCCCCCCCCCTCCTCTCTCTCTCTCTCTCTCTCTCGCTCTCTCTCTCTCTCTCTCTCTCTCTCTCATCTCTCTCTCTCTCTCTCTCTCTCTCTCTCTCTCTCTCTCTCTCTCTCTCCTCTCCTCCCTCTTTCCCTCCCTTCCCTCTCCTTCCCATCAGATCCTCAACCCCCCCTCCTCCCTCAATACTCCCTCTCCCTCTCTCTCTCTCTCTCCCTCTCTTTTTTTTTTTTTCCTTTTTTTCCTTGACGTCCATGTTCATGCGAATCTGACAAGTGTGTATTTCAGAATGTTTCTGGGTTTGAACGAGAAAATGGGAAGCTGTGTGCAAAATCAGAACTGATAAGAGATGAAGTTTTAAGCGAAGAAAATTTTGCATAAAAAGTTTTTTTTATTTTTTTTAAGAGAGAAAGATTTTCTTTTAGTCTTATTAGGAATTATAGTGGTGTTGGTAAAGGATTTAATACATGAAAAAGATGGAGATTTTTTTTATATTGTAGGGACATTGTATGAAACTTGTACCCTCGTCTATATATGGTTCTAGAGTGTGAGTGAGGAAGGAAGAAAGAAAGATAGGAGGGAGAGAGAGAGAAAAAAGTGAAAGAATGAAAGAGGAGAGAGAGGGGGGACACAAAGAAAGAAATAGGAGAGAGAGAGAGAAAGAAGAAAGAATAAAAGAGGAGAGAGAGAGTGGGGACGGGAAGAAAGAAGGGAAGAGAGAGGGAGAACGAAATAAAGAAAGCGAGTCAGAGACTGAATTAGTAGGTGAACGAAAAAAAATAGACAAACAAACAGAGAGAGAGAAAAAGGACTGCATCCCCCAACCCACTTTCAAACCCACCCCCACCCACACCCACTCCAGGACACCCACCCACCCACTCCCACAAACACCCGCCCACCCACTCACTCCCACTCCCACTCCCACCTACCCACTCCCACCTACCCACTTCACACCCCCACACCCGCCCACCCACCCACCCACCCACCCACTGTCCACACTAACCCGCCCACCCACCCACCCACTCCTCACACCCGCCCACCCACTCTCAGACCCACTCCCACCCACTCAACTCACCCACCCCCACACCCGCCCACCCACTGCACACCCGCCCA
>NC_091563.1:30221327-30231327 GCF_042767895.1 Penaeus vannamei
TAGGAAGGAGGAATTAGTAAATGAGAGATGAGGGAGATAGGGGTGACAGGAAGGAAGAAAAGAAAGGGAGAGAGGGGAGGGAAGAAAAAGAGAAGTGAGGTTAGGAAGAAGGTTGTGAGTATGGGAGTATGTGAGAAGTATAGTCAATAGATCTGAGGGAAAGAAGATGGGAGGGAAGGAGGAGAGGAAGTGGAAGAGAGATGAAAGGAGATGGAAGAAGGAATTGGTAAATGAAGGAATGAGGAAGGAAGGGGGAAATCAAGAAAAGAGGGAGAAGGAGAGGAAGGGAAACGGAGATGGAATTAAGGAAGAAAGGAAGGAAGGAAGGAGTTTGTGTCGGAATAGGAAGAACGGAGGAAAGAAGAGTTTATTAAAGTGAGAAGCATATCTGATAAAACTGAGAAAATGAAAGACGGAAGAAAAAAATGAAAAGGGAAGGAGAAAGGTGAGGAAGGAGAGAGAGAGAAAGGAGGGAAAGAAAAAAGAAATTAACGAAGGAAGGAAGGGTAGGAGCGGTCCTGAGGTGTGAGTAAAGGCGAGAAGGAGGGGGGGAGAAACGAAGGGAACAAAAGAGGAAATTAAGGAAAGACGGGATAGTTTGTGAGGAAATAGTAGGAAAGGAGGGAAATGAAGGAGAGAGGAAGGAAGAAGAACACTGAGAAAAGAAGGAAGGAAGAATTGGAGTTTATAGCAAAATGTGATGAAAGGAGAAAGAATAAGAGTGAGGAGCATAAATAGAAAGATAAAAAAAGAAAGGAAGTAGGGAACGAACGAAAGAAGAAGGAAGTGAATGAAAAAGAGAAGAAACGGAAGAGGAAATCAGTGGATAAAAAAATAAATAAAAAGATGGATGCATATAAAGAAACAGAAACAAATAGAACAAAGGATAAGCGTCCAGTGACTGTAGTGACGTCATCCTGATCACGTTCAGAATAACTTATCTAAACTAAATAGGTTGTAATAATCACAAAGGGCCGTTAGAGTGATCAGTAACTGGTCATTTTACGTCCTAATGATCAATTAGCGAGTAACTATTTTACTTCCCCCGTTAATGTGAATCTTTAATCTGATATTTAGGTCATTAACTAGCAAAGAGTGTAATTCCAAAAATAAATAGTTCTGAGTATCATGAAAACGAAGCATGATCAAAATGCATGACATTTAAAAAGCCCAAGCGTCGTATTGAAAGTGTTGACTGATTATTTCACTACAATATTGTTTAGAAATATACTGTTTAATCTTCAGGTGATCAATTCAGTGTTCAACAGTGTGGTGTAAAAGATTGATATCACAGCCGCTGCAATATTGAGTATAAATCCTAGTTTTTTTGCCGCCAGAACAATGTGTGTGTGTGTGTGTGTGTGTGTGTGTGTGTGTGTGTGTGTGTGTGTGTGTGTGTGTGCGTGTGCAATTAACACAGTGAATTGCAAGGTCTTACCAAAATATGTTTCTTTTGGTTCTGCGCGTGCACAGTGGTGGGTTACTACTATTATGCCCCGTTCTTGCTTGTGTCAGCAAAAGGTATTCCAGCTCGTCAGTTTTATGTTTATTCTCGGCGTTCGACTTAAATAAGCCTATTTCTCTTTCATTACAGCAAGTAGTCTTAATAAAATATCTTGTATTAGAATATCTCATGATATAGTCCTAAAAGATGTGTTTGGAAATCGACTGGTTAAGGACCTGTTGGCTTCTCTTTGTCATAATTTGATTCTAAAATCATCCGATAAAAAACGAATAAAAGCAAACAAACAAACAAATAAAAAAATACTCGGAGACCTTTTAATTTGATTTCAAAATGCGCACAAGGACTTTCTGTATTAATTAAACATATGATGCTTGAGGATATCATACCATATGTGTCTTATTTGTTTCGTTTCTTTAACAATTACGACTTCCTGTTCCAGATAATTAATAACTTACCGCTTATTTTAGTCGTAAATACAAATTGAATGTTTGTATAAGAGGGTGATTAATCGTAGATGCTCTATCACTTATTCATGATTTTTCCATTCTCAATTTGATTTTTTTTTCTTTTTTGTCTTTAGTTCTTTCTGCCTTTTAGGCTCCCTTTCCTCCCTCCTCGTTTTTTTTCCTTTCTTTTTTCCGTTATTCATTGATTCTCCCTCTCTCTTCTTTCTTCCTTCACTTCTTTCTTTCTCTTTCCTCTCATTCCCTCACAAATTACCCATTCTTTCTGCCTTAATTCTCTTTTATTCCTCTCTCCCTCTTTCTTTCATCTTCCTTCATCCTATGAATCCCTCTCTCTCTCCCTTTCTCTCCATCCTCCCTCCCTCTTTCTCTAATTCCTTCAATTTCGTCTTTCTTCCTCTCCTTCCCTCCCTCTCTTTTTCATTCCCTCCTTCCCTCCTTTCTTCCTTTCCTTCATCGTTACTTCACTCATATATATTGGATATGTTTCTCACGTGTATATTTTCCTCTTTTCCTACCATTTACTCTCAAACATTCTTACTCTCTATCTCACTCCTTCCTTCTTTCTTTCTTCTTGCTTCCTTATATCTTGCCACCCCCTGCTCCCTCATTTATTAATTCCTCATATCTTCTCCTCATTTTCTCTCCTCCTTCCTTCCTTTCCTTCAACACTTCCCTCAGATGTATTGGATGTATTTTTTCCACATTTCCTTTCTTCCCATTCCCCCACAAAATCCTCCTTCCTATCTTCCTACCTTCCTTAATCCCCATTTCACACTTTCCTATTTTCTTCGTTACCTCTCTACCTCTTTCTTTCCTTCAGTCCTCCCCTTTCGCTCTCCCTCATTCCTTCCTGTCACCCTTTTTCTCCCTCATTCCCTCATTCACAAATTCCTGCTTCCTAATCCTCACTTTTTCCCTCATTACATTCTCTCCCCCTTCCTTCCTTCCTTCCTTCCCACCTCCGCCTTCTCTCCTCCTCCTTCCAACCTTCTTTCCTTCAGATCTGTTGACTATACTTCTCACATATTCCCTTTCCTCCTTTCCTCCCACTCCCTCACAAGCTTCTTCCTAATCCCCCTCTCACTCCTCATTTTCTTCCCTCCCCTTCTCTCTCTCTCTTTCTTTCCTTCCTGCCACTCTTTTCTTCCTTATCTTTAGTGATTCCTCCTTTCTACTCCTCATTTTATTCCTCCTCCGCTTCTTCTCCTCTCTCCCTTCCTTCCTTCCTTCCCTCCTCCATTTTCTCTCCTCCTCCTTCCTTCCTGCCTTACCCTCCCTACTTCCTTCCTCCGTCTACCTCTCCGTCCTCATTCTACTCTCCTCCCTTCCTTCCTTCCTCCCTTCCTTCCCTCCTCCGCCTCCTCTCCTCCCTCCTCCCTCCCCTCCTGCCTCCCCTCCGATCCTCCTTCCCTCCTCCGTCTCCTCTCCTCCTCCTTTACTCCCTCCCTTCCTTCCTTCCTTCCCTCCTCCGCCTCCTCTCCTCCTCCCTTCCTGCCTTCCTTCCCTCCTCCGCCTCCTCTCCTCCCTCCTCCTCCTTTCCTCTCCTCCTGTCTCCCTTCCTTCCTTCCCTCCCACCTCCGCCTCCTCTCCTCCTCCCTCCCTTCCTTCCTTCCTCCCTTCCTTCCCTCCACCGCCTCCTCTCTCCTCCTTCCCTCCTCCCTTCCTGCCTTCCCTCCTCCCTTCCTTGCCTCAGATGTATTGGATATACTTCTCGCATCAATAAAGTCAGAGCGAGCTAACTTCCCCTGCCAAACAAGGTGCAAGAGCTTACATAAATTCAAGTCGCCCTCGAGGAGATTTGTACTACAAGTGCCGTTATTTCCCTTCGAGTTTTATGGTCTCGTGTAAAGTGTCGAGTTGTAACTCTGCGCCCTCCCTCCCTCCCACCCCCTCCCCCTATTTTCTTTCTTCTTCTTCTTTCTTTCTTTCTTTCTCTTTAGTTATTGGAGGGAAGAAGAGGCGGGATGGGGGGTTGTTTTGGATATTGTATGTCGTTTTTTTTTTTTTTTTTTTTTGGGGGGGGGGGGTGTACAGCAGGGTCTGTTGAAAGAGGATGGGAATCGGTAATTGATGATTCACGCACGCACAAGAGCACTCACATGTAAACACACACACACACACACACACACACACACACACACACACACACACACACACACACACACACACACACACACACACACACACACATACACATGCACGCACACACACACACACACACACACACATGCACAAACACACACGACTTCGCCGAGTTCATTATACGTTTAGTAAGTAACCGAAAGAGAAAGAGTAGAGGAAAGCAGAATGGGGGGATGGGGAAAGAATGAGATAAAAAGAGAAAGAGAGAAAACGGAAAGGAATGCGATAAACAACGAGAGAGTGGGAGAGCCAATGAGAAAAGGTATTTAGTTAAGGGAGTATATAACAAATGACTCTTAAGTCTTTGTTCACTGCTGTTGTCACGGCCGTTTAGTGTTTCACCTCCTCGTCTTCTTTAGTTTTCTCGCAGTATTTTGCAAGTTCAAATCTTTGCTTTCTGTGGTTTTCAGTTTTTAAAGGTTTTTAATTTTGGCATACCAGTTTGCTGCTTATGCGATAGTTTGTCTATTAATACGGTCAGTTTTAAAGGTTTTAGTCATACTTGTAGCTGGTAAATAATAATATTGTTACCGATATCGTTAGGAAAGCTTCTTAAAACTGAAACAAAAATTCTCATGTGGTTTACGTTCTGACCATCAACAGCGTTTGATCGTGACGTCATAACGATCTCCCTTTAACAGCCAACATGCTTGAAGACCGTCCAGCCAATCTACTCTTTTCAGATTTGGCTTTGTTCATGTTAATCAAAGGTTTATGATTCGCCTGAAGTACAGTCTCCTTTTGCAGAAGATAGCAAGGGCAGTCTAATATACAAACCACGATTGGTAAACATTCTCTCGAACAATCTGACTTTGAAGAGGATTTTGGGATCGACGGGGCCTAACGATCCCAATTTATCACAATTTTCATTATCATTTCTATTGTTATTTGTTTTTATTACTATTATGATCATTATCACTATTATTATTATCATTTTTATTATTAACAGTAGTAGTATCATTGCTACTGCAACTATTATCACTTTTAATTATTTTCATTATCATTATCATCGTTATTTTCATTATTATTAGTTCTTAAACATTATCATTACTCTTCCATTCTTGATATTGTCATTACCATTATCAGCATTGTTATTACTGTTATCATTATCATTATTACTATCATTATTGATTTCTATCATCATCATGATTGTCATTATTATTGTTATCATCATCGTCATCGTTATAATTATGGTTACTATTATAATTTTATCAGTTATTATCATTATTATTATTATCATTATTATAATCATTATTATCATTATTATTATTATTATTATTATTATTATTGTTATCATTGTTACTATTATTATTATTATTATTATTATTATTATTATTATTATTATTATCATTATTATTTTTACTATTATTATCATTATCATTTTTGTTATTATTATTGTTATTATCATTATTATTGTTATTATTATTATCATTATTATCATTGTTGTTGTTTTGTTGTTGTTGTTGTTACTATTATTATCATTATCATTATTACCATTAAAATTATCTTATCATTATTATTTGTATCAGTCATTTAACATAGCTTTAGTTATTTGATATACGTATATACATATATATAAATATATATATATATATATATATATATATATATATATATATATGTATATATATACATATGTATTTATTTATCTATAATGTATGTATATTCATGTTTATATATGTATATATATGTATATATACATATGTATATTCATATATATATACATATATATGTATATATGTATATATACATATATATATATATATATATATATATATATATATATATATATATATATATATATATACATATATATACACACATATATATATGTATATATATATATATATATATATATATATATATATATATATATGTATATATATATATATATATATATATATATATATATATGTATATGTATATATATACATATATATATATACATATATATATATATATATATATATATATCTATATATATATATATATATATATACGCAAACGAACACACACGCGCACACACACACACACACAAACATATATATATATATATATATATATATATATATATATATATATATATATATATATATATATATATATATATATATATATATATATATATATATATATATATTATATATATATATATATATACATATATACATATATACATATATATATATATATATATATATATATATATATATGTATATATATATATACAATTATATATATATATATATATATATATATATATATATATTTATATATATATGTATATACATATATATATATATATATATATATATATATATATATATATATATATATATATATATATATATATATATATAAATCACCACAACGCCCTCCATAAGTAGGAATACATGTCACGCTCTCCCTCCACCAGAAAAGGAGCAAAAAGTCTCCTCCCGCTGAAGCATTACACATCACCGACATTACACCCCGTGACGTAAGGACTCCCCCCCCCCCCTCCGGCACACCTACTCTCCCCCCGGTCCAACGAGCGTCTTATATCGACGTATCGAAGTTGACGTTAGGGCGACGTCGGGGAAAGGGTGGGGGTCCGTGTATTCATATCGCTTTCCCCTTTTTTTATTTCATTTTTTTTTTTTACTTTTCTTTATTTTTTGTTGTTGTTGATATGTAGAGGTGTATTTTTTTTCTTTTCTTTTCTTTTCTTTCATGTCTTTTATATCCCTTTCTATTTTTCCTTTTCTTTTTTATGTAGATGTGTTTGTTTGTTTTTCTTCTTCTTCTCTTTTTATATTTCTTTTATAATCTATTAAGGCGAAAACAGGGAGTGGAAAAGGTAGACTTCCTACAGGAAGGAGAGGGAAGCGAGGGAATGGGAAGATAGAAGGGGAAGAAGGGAAAGAAGAAGATAGGAAGGAAAGGGAAAGATAAGGAAGGGGGTAGTGGAAGGATGGAAGAGGAAGAGGGTAGGGGAAGGGAAAGAAGAAGAAGAGGGGAGGGAGAAGGGAAAGAAGAGGTAACGGGTAATGGCTGATATGTCATTAACGAAATGGGGTGGGGGGAGGGAAATGAAAGAGAAGGAAATAGGGAGAGAGAAAGAGAAGAGAGAGAGAGACTATAACTCCTATAAAGAAAAAGAAGAGAGACTGAAATTTCGAGAAAGAAAGAGAGAGAGAGATTAAAACTCAGAGAAAGAGAGAGAGAGAGAGACTGAGAGCGAAAGAAAGAATAAAAGAAGAGGATCGCCTGAGACTGCGATAGAGAGAAAAAGACAAGAGATTACAGAAGATAAAGAAGGAAAGAATCAGAAGAAATACTTAAGAATGTATGCAAAGTTCCGACAAGAGACGAATAAAAAAAAAAAAAAAAAAACATAAGGAAGATGAAAGATCCAATGAAAAAATATTATTGTTTATAAACCGTGACCAAAATGTCACTGTATGAAAATATATGAATATCATTGATATACTGATCATAAAAGTAATGATATCTAATTACTGTAGACTATTTTCTCCTTCTTCATCTTCTTCCTCTTCTTCTTCTTCATCTATTTCTTTTTCTTCTTCTTCTTCTTTTTCTTCTTGTTCTATTTCTTCTTCTTCTTCTTCTTCTTCTTCAATTTTATCTTCTTCTTCATCTATTTCTTTTTCTTCTTCTTCTTCTATATCTTCTTCTTCTTCTCAGTCTTCTTTCTTTTTCCTCCTCTTCTTCTTTTCTTCTTCTTCTTCTTCTTCTCAGTCTTCTTCTTTTTCCTCTTCTTCTTCTTTTCTTCTCCTCCTCCTCCTCCTTTTTTCCCTTTTCTTTTTTTTTTTTTTTTTTGTATGTTTGATTATCTGTCAGTCTTTTATTTGAAGTCAAGTTGGAATGACATCGACCTAAAACTTCAACAGGTGATTAGGATATCTCTGAAAGTATTTTCTAATCGACGAATTAACAAATGAATAAATTAATTAACGGATTAATTAAATTAACTAATTAATTAATGTATAAACAAATAGATATACAAATTAATATGACATTTTTTGTCGATCACGCACAGTACGGGATCTGAAATTGTAGTACATATCTTTTGTAATATTACATCAGAAGATATCTTATTACTGTAATAATAATGATTCCACAAAAAAAATGAATTATCACGTTGATAACATTGTAGGTGACTACAGTAACACAAAAACAAGAACAATAAATATATTTGCTATAAAAATAATAGTAATCAATAATGATATTAGTACTACTAATAATAATTGTTTAAATAATAATAATAATAATAATAATAATAATAATAATAATAATAATAATAATAATAATGATAATGATAATAACAATAATAATAATGATAATAATAATAATAATGATAATAATAATAGTAATAATAATAATAATGATAATAATAATAATAATAATAATAAAATAATAATAATGATAATAATAATAACAATAATAATAATAATGTGTGATAATGATAATGATGATGATAATAGTGAAAATGATGATATTAATGATAATCATAATAATGATAACAATAATGACAATCATGGTAATAGTAATGATAATAATGATAATAACAATAAAAATATGATGATAATAATAATGGTAATGATAATAATGATAATAATAATAGTAAGATATGATGATATTAATAATGACAATAGTAATGATGATGATGATAATAATAATGATAATAAAAATAACAATAATGATACTAATGATAATGATAATAATAATAATGATAATAATAATAATGATAATAATAATAGTAATAATAATAATAATAATAATAATAATAATAATAATAATAATAATAATGATGATGATAATAATGATAATAGTAATAATAATAATGATAATAATAATAATAATCTTAATATTAATCATAATAATAGTAATAACAATAATGATAACAATGATAATAATGATAAAAATGATACTGATAATAATAATGATAATGATGATGATGATGAAAATAGTAATAATGATAACAATAACAATATTTAAAACAATAATGATGATAATGATGATGATAATAATAATGATAACAATAACAGTAATAATGATAATGATGAAAATGAGAATCATGAAAATGAGTCAAAATGACGATAATATTATTACAGCAAAAATAACTAATAATGATGCTAATTATAATAATAATCATAACAATAATGATTATAGTGATAATCATAATCATAATAATGATAATAATGCAAATGATAATGATAATGATGATGATATTGTTAATAATAATAATAATAATAGTAGTAATGATAATAATGATAATAATAATAACAATGATAATAATGATAATGATAATAATGATGATGATGATGATGATGATGGTAATGATGACGATGTTGATAATAATTATGATAATAATAATAATAATGATGATGATAATAACAATAGCAATAGTAATACTAATAACAATGACAATAATAACAATGATAAAGATAATAGTAATGATAACGATGATGATAATATGATAACGATAATGATCATAATGATAACAATAATGAATATCATCATACAGTGATTCAAATGATAATGATGACAACAAAAGGGATAATGATAATGATCATAAAGATAATGATTGTGATGCTAATTGATATAAGAGAGAGTGGGAGGAAGGGGAGATAAAGAGATTAAGAGAGAGAGAAAGAGAGATAGATAGATAGATAGATAGAGAGAGAGAGAGAGAGAGGGGGGGGGGAGATGGAGGGAGCATGAAAGAGAGGAACATGAGAGAGTGAGAGATAGAGAGAGAGACAGATTACAGACAACCAAACAGAAAGAGAGAGGGAGGGAGGGATAAAGAGATAAGAAGGGAGGGAGAAATTAAGAGAAAGGGAAAGAAAGAGAGGAAATGGTGAGATAATGGTAGATAGATAGATAGAGAGAGAGAGAGAGAAAGAAAGAGAAAAAATGT
>NC_091563.1:30241327-30248827 GCF_042767895.1 Penaeus vannamei
ATATACATACATGTATATATATATATATATATATATATATATATATATATATATATATATATATATATATATATATATATATATGTATGTATGTATGTTTGTATGTATATGTATGTACAGATATAAAGAGAGAGAGAGACAGAGACCCACGTGAGGAATGGCAAACGAATCCAAAGAGAAAAGGACGATGCAAGGGAAATTGGAAGGCAGAGAGGAGAGTGATGATGAAAGGGGGGAAAGGTGAAGAGAAAAAATTAATAAGAAGACATACGAATGAGAGAAGATAAGAGGAAACGACAGCGAAGATAAACAAAAAATCTCGAGAAAGAAAGAAGAGAAGAAGTAAAGCAGAACAAAGATTAGAATGAAAGAGAAACAAGAGAGAATTGAAAAGAAAAGGGTAGATAGACGAAGAGAAAGAAAGAAACGAGAGAGAACGAAGAGAAATAAAGCAAAGAGAGAGAAAGAAAGAAAGGAGAGAGAACGAATAGAAAGAAAGAAAGGAGAGAGAACGAAGAGAAAAGAAAGAAAGGAAAGAGAACGAAGAGAAAGAAAGAAAGGAGAGAGAACGAAGAGAAAGAAAGAAAGAAAGAAGAGAGAACGAAGAGAAAAAAGGAAAGGAGAGAGAACGAAGAGAAAGAAAGAAAGGAAAGAGAACGAAGAAAAAAAAAGAAAGGAAAGAAAATGAAGAGAAAAAAGAAAGAAGAAAGAACGAAGAAAAACAAAAGGAGAGAGACCGAAGAGAAAGAGGAGAGAGAACACACAGTAAACAAGACCAGGCCACGGGTCCCCCATCATCCGAAGTCGCACCGGAGTGAGAGAGCGGAGACACACACGCAGAGCGGGCGACCTGCCTCTCCTTAAAAGAAAGTTCCCAGAAATGTTGCAAACCTGCGGACGTTGCAAAGCACACAGACTGCCCCTTAGGATGCTCTTGCATGCTGTTGACCTCGGGAGAGCAGTTCGCTTTATGTGTGGTCTCTGTTGCAATGAGAACGCTGTCTGTGTATTAATGGCTATCGGGGTATTGGTTGTGTGGGATCTCCCTCTTGTTGGTTAGAGAACGAGGCGGAATTGCGAGGATTTGTGATAAAGGGAGAGATAAAGGATATGGAGAAGATAATGCTAGTTATAGAAGTATAAAATGCGAAGAGAAATGAACGAAAAATTGTAAGTGAATTTTAACAATGTGAGATTTTTTTTCGGTAGAATATGCTAATTCTACTTCACGAACGAAAAATAGAAAGGATATTGAGAAAACAATAATAGATGAAATAGTAGAAATCAAGACAAAAACGGGATGGAAGATAGTAAGCAAATTAGCAATGTGAGATCCAATGGTAAAACAATTGATAATAAAATAATTCCATTTTCCTTTTCAGATAAACCTTGCTAACTTCCGGACAGAAAGAGTGCAAAGGAGACGAGAGAACAGAAGCGGAAGAAAAGGACAGTAGAAAATGTGGGGAGAAAACAGAGCTAAACGGTATAGCTGTCAATCACCTGTTCGGAATCTTATTCACGAAACTATAAGGTATGTTAACAAAAGTCTTGTCGATGTCTTTTTTTTTTCATTTTGATTTTCGCACGTCTTAGCTTTATTGATTTGTATGTTTTCTTTTATTTTCTTTTTTTTTTGGGGGGGGGGTTCTTAGTTTGTCTGATCCTCCTGCAGAACTTAGACCGATTTTTCTTGCGTGAATAAACCTCCGTGAATCTGCATTTTCATTCCCCTTTCATATGACCAATTGTTAATGAGCCAAAAGATCAAAGCTTCGTTCCGTTCCACTGCCCTCGCCATTTCATCTCACATCATTTAGACTCATTTCTTGCAGATCTTAAAGACTGGAAGGTTTTCTCACGCAACAACAGGGCAATGAGGAATTGTACAACTCGAAGGTTTCACAAAAATTACTGTTAGATAATCTATGGATATATTTTGCATGTGTCCGAGTCGTTGTGGTTATCATCTAAGGTCCCTCCACGATCACATTATGCCCATCTCAATTACAACTGTCTGTCTGTCTCCCTTTTTGTATACACATACACACTCACACACACACACACACACACACACACACACACACACACACACACACACACACACACACACATATGTATATATATATATATATATATATATATATATATATATATATATATATATATATATATGTATGTATGTATGTGTGTGTGTGTGTGTGTGTGTGTGTTTGTGTGTGTGTGTGTGTGTGTGTGTGTGTGTGTGTGTGTGTGTGTGTGTGTGTGTGTGTGTGTGTGTGTGTATGTGTGTGTGTGTATGCATGCGTGTGTGTGTGTGTATATATATTTATATATATATATATATATATTTATATATATATATATATATATAAATATATATATATATATATAAATATATATATATATATATTTATATATATATATATATATATATTTATATATATATATATATATATATATATATAAATATATATATATATATATATATATATAAATATATACACACATATATAAATATATATGTATACATATATATATATATATATATATATATATATATATATATATATATATATATATATATATATACATGTATATATATATATATATATATATATATATATATATATATATATATATATATATAAATATATATATATATATATATATATATATATGTATATATATATATGTATATATATATACATATATATATATTCACATATGTATACATATATTTCTGCATATATTTATCTATTTATCTATCTACCTACCCACTCTACCTATCTATCATTTGTCTACCTGCATCTCTATCTACCCAGATTACTTATCGATCTATCTATCCAACATATCCACCACTCAAAGTAACAAGAGAGGGGAAAATATAACAGAAAAAGTAGTAGGAGAAGAGAGAAGAAGAAAAGAAGAAGAAGGGAGGAGACGGAGAAGGGGGGAGGGAGAAAGGTGATGAATGGGTGAAGGGAAAATGAAGGGAGAAGGGAGATAAAGGATGTATAGAAGGGATAAAGGATATGATAGGAGAGATGGAGAGAGAAGGGAAGGAGAGATAGTAGGAAAATAAGCAGTATGCGATAAGGGAAGAGGTACGTAAAATGAAGAAGGGAAGGGAAAGGGAGAAAACGAGAAGAGAAACGTAGCTGGAGATAAAGAGCAGAGATGAAAGGAAAAGGGAAATAAAAAAAATGAATAGATAAATAAAAAGCAAAATGATAGAACAAACGTACTTCCTAAACCTTTCTTCCTTCACAAGAACAAAGAAAAAAGAACAAGAAAAAAAAATCACCGAATTATAACCTAAGAAATCGACATGGATCTTTTATCTCTTGTCTCGCGCACTACTCTCGCCAGGATGATGTGTCTTGGCTTCCGTCTTTGATCTTGAAAACCAGACGAAAGCTTGCCAAGACGAACACCAGGCGAGAGATGATCTGATCTGGCGACCCACGAGAGGATGGGGGGGGGGGGTGTGGGGGGGGGGGGTAAGGCAGCCATGTGCAACAGCTTTTCGTTTGTTTCTGAGTTCGGTTTTTTTTTTTTTCTTTCTCTCTCTCTCTCTCTCTCTTTGACATGAAAATTCACTAATTGAAAGTAAGATATATCCCAAATGCCCAATTACGCAGACAGGTATATGTATTTTACAAATCTATTTACATTTTATGGTTGTTTAATCCAAGCATTTACAGCAGACTTAAAGGTGTGTAATGAGTTGGTGCGGTGAAGCTGAGTCTGCTGTACTAGGTGGTTCCACATTCGTGTGTAGCGCGGAAGGAAGGAGCGGAGGATGGTTTCCGTCCTGGCGAAAGGGACGACGAGTTGGTCATCCCCGGTGGCGGCAGCGCGGGTGGCGTGGCCGTGTGGTTGAGGCCAGGGCTGGCGGAGTGCAGTCAGGTGTGGGGCGTTCTGCTTGTGAGTCTTGTAGATGACCCACAGACCTGCCACATCACGACGTTGCTGTAGGGGCTGTATGAGGGGAGACGACTGGTCTGGCGGGGCCTTCAGACATATCAAGCGTTGTGCCCGTTGCTGAATCTTGTCAAGAAGGCCTAAGTATGAAGGGGGGCAGGATGACCAGGTGAGAGGGGCATACTCCATGAGGGAGCGGACTTGAGCTGCATATAAGGTGCAGATTCCCTGGGAATCGAGATGTGATATCCGCCGGACACAGTTAAGTTTCCAGGCGGCTCTCCTGGCTATGGTCTTGACGTGGCCAGTGAAGGTCAGGGCGCTGTTCATTTCCACGCCCAGTATGGAGATGGAAGCCTGCAGGGGCAGCGCCCTCCCATCAAGCAAGATAGTGGGGATGGGAGTGTCGAGGGGACTGTGTCTTCGGGAGACCAGCATTACCTGCGTCTTCTCGGGAGCGAGATCCACTTGCCATCGGCGCCCCCATACGACGATGGTTTGTAGGACCTGGTTGACGTGTGCGACTGTCGCGCGGTGGTCGCTACTGTCACAGGGAAATGTCAGGGTGCAGTCATCGGCGTATGCATATGCCTCTGGAATGAGCTGCAGCAAATCGTTAAAAAAGACATTCCAGAGGAGAGGGCCGAGAACACTACCCTGTGGTACACTGGCATGGATGGAATGTTCGTCAGATGTTTGCCCGTTCATGACCACTCTGAGGAATCTGCCATGCAGGTAGTCTTGGAGCAGGTGGAGCAGATGACCACGGATACCCAAGCTGTTTAGCTTGGTGATGAGGCCGCGATGCCAAACCCTGTCAAATGCTCCCGCTATGTCGAGAGCAATGAGGAAGGTGTCCTTTCCTTGGTCTAGGGACTTTTGCCAGGCGGTGGATAGTTGAAGCAGCAGGTCTGCAGCTGACCTGTTCGTTCGGAAGCCAAACTGTTTGTTATTGAGGAGATGGTGTGAGGTAAGAAAGTATGATATTTTGTCTGCTATGATGGCTTCAAGTATTTTACCAAGAACTGAGAGAAGAGAGATAGGCCTATAGTTCTTGGGATCAGTCCTCTTTCCCTTTTTATAGATTGCCACCACTCTGGCGCCTTTCCAGAGGGTGGGCCACACTCTAGTGGTGATGCATTGCTGGAAAATGGTGGTAAGGGGCGTTGCCAGCTGAGAGGCACAGCGCTTAAGAATATGAGGGCTTATATTGTCTGGGCCCAATGCCTTGTTAGTGTCAACTTGTGACATACGTTGCCGCACATCCTTGGCAGTGATAGTGAAAAGAGAAGTGCTCGCATTTGTGAGGATTGGCACATATGGAGTCGGGCGCTCAGGGTCGGGTACTGACATCTTTTTGGAGAAAAAGGATGCGAGTACCTCAGCCTTGTCTTTATTTTTGGTGGCCACTGTACCATTAGGCTTTTGTAGTGGTGGTACATCATCATCTGGTGCCAGGCCTTGATGCTGCTTGAGTGTGGTCCACCAGGTCTTGCTACCCACTGAACGACCGCTGAGCTTGGCTTTAAGATCTTCTTGCCAGCATCGTTGAGCCCATTGCTGTTCTTGTCGCATGGTTGCACAAGCGCGTCCATAGCGTTCCTTGTTAGCGTGGGTAGAAGAGCGAGAGAGCGAGAGTTGCCAGGCACGACTCTTTTCATCAGCTGCCATTCTACACTGGTAACCAAACCAGGGCTGGTCGAGGGGCTTGACAGTGTAGGAGTGGCAGGGGACGTATTGCTCTTGGTGCTTGAGTAGAGTGTGTGTGAAAGTGTGAACTTGATTATTGACGTCTCCTACGAGGATGCTATTCCAGGGCTCTTGTTGTAGTGCGTTGCAGAGACCATTCCAGTCTGCTTTGCCCCACAGCCAGTTAGTGCGTGTAACGGAAGCATCCCTCTGGGGTGTGATCTGAATCAAAGTCAGAATAGCCATGTGATCTGAAGATCCCACGGCACTGAGTGGAGAGCAGGTGACGACGCTGTCCGGCAGGTCACTGACGACAGGATCAAGAGATGAGCCGGAAATGTGGGTGGGGAAGTCAACGTGATTGAAGAGGCCATGGACTGTGAGGAGTTCTTCGAAGGATCTTGCAACCAGGTGTTGGTTCATATCCCCAACGATGATGACATGGTTGCAAGTGTGTAGCTGCAACAGCTCATCAAGGTGAGTTTGCAGGAACACAATGGGCTCACTACCCTGCCATTGTGGGCGGTAACATACACACAGCAAGACTGTCTGATGTTAAGCCCATATCTTGAAGAACATAATCTCCAGATGATTTGGAAGATCGACATCAAGTGGTTGGACTGACAGGCTCTTGTGAAAAGAGACAGCGACACCACCAAAGGTCCCGTGTGTCCTGTCGCGTCGATGCCACCTTGTGTAGCCTTTCATGTGCCCAAAGTTGTCAGGGACTGATTCGTTCATAAATGTTTCGACTGTTGCAACGATGTCTGGGGTGCGAGGAATCACGTGACTGTTCACGAGGTCCCCGATGTTCGTTAAAAGTCCCAGGACATTGGCAGATATGATGGTCAGTTGGTCTCGAGACTTACGGCCGGGCATGACCCCAGGCTGTATGAATGGGGTTAAGCGACTGGAGAGTGTATGCGTGGGCGTGAGCGGGGTAGAACGGTTGTGGGTGTGGTGTGTATGCCTGATGTTCTGGAGCCCAGTTACCGGCGAGAGGCTGGGGTAAGGCAGGACCAGGGGTATGAGGAGCAGGAGGAAGGAGTCGACTGAAACTCTGAACGAGTAAAGCGTTGTTTTGTGCCTGCTCAGTCGATATTTTTCGGAGAAAGTTTTCCTCTCTCTCCTGCGCAATGCGGGTGCGACACTCCTTAGCAGTGTCCAACTCGCAGACAGTGGGTACAATTATTCCTCCTCAGACAGTTGTTTTCTGTATGTCTGTTACGCCCACAGGTTTTGCAGTAATCTCTTGACTGGTTACGTGGCGGGGGTCGGGGTGTAACGGTGTTTCCTAAGAGGAATTTGTTAGATTGCCTGATATGCGTTTTGTTATTTTTGTAATTCTCTGTGACCCTGGTGTTGCGATAATTCTTAGGCGCTGCGACAGTCTCAGTCGCCGTGGATGCGCCCTTAGGCGGAATAATAGTAGTTTGCGGTGAGTGTAGGTGGCTAGAGCCAGACGGGTTGATGGTGGTGGTGGTGGTGGTGACGGTAGACTGAAGTGGACGAGGTTTCCCTGATTTCCACCAGTTTGCTGTCACATCACTGGAGGCCACTTGTCTATCCCACTCCTCATCTATTCTGTGGGGCTTGGCGGTGGCAGCGATGGACCTTGTATCAAGTTCCTCTGCGCTGGATCTTGTAGCACAGATATTGTCAATGAGATCCAGGACGGTGACGACAGCGTCCCTTTTCTCGGCTAGTGTTTGAGAAGTGGCTTCGAAGAAACTCAGGATGTTTTTCTTTCTCTTTAGTTCTTTTCTCAGCTGCCGGATGTTCTCAACTAGTTCTCTTGGGTCTAATTGCAAGAGACTATCGAGATCATTCTCATCATCATCCGCTGCAGGCACATCAAAAGGCTCAGCATGGGAAGCAGCGCCC
>NC_091563.1:30253827-30268827 GCF_042767895.1 Penaeus vannamei
TAAACAGGGTAATATAGCGGCGATGGTTGTCAGCTGACAAGAGTGCTAGCTAATTCAGTTACCTGCTTATAGAGGGTGTCAGCGAATGAAGGCGCCAGCTGATCAGAATGCAAGACAAGCAAACCTGATCTATGTGGCACATCAGGGTAACAGCTGATCAAGGTGTCAGCTGCTCGGCGTGTCAAAGCCCAGCTGTCTTAGGGTGCAACGTCAAGATAGCAGCGACTGTGGGTGCCAGCTGATCCGGGTGCTGTCTCCCCTGAGTGCCAGAGTAGCAGAAGTGCCACTTCTTTCTTCCCTTCCCTCTTCCCTCTTCTTAGAGTATCAGATGTTACTTTGACCTCGCTTGCCCCGCATCCCGCCCGGATCGCGTGTCAAAGGTCAATAAGCTCTCCCGAGTTGATATGCGACTCTCTGCATTCGGACGCGACCCTCTGCTTTGTGAAGGGAAGACGTGAAAGATTGATAAAGGAAGGAAAGGGGTGAATAACAATAGAACCAAATCTTATAGGGTATTCATTTGGCGATATAGTGTACTTATTCTTTCACACTGATAACGAAAACGATAATGAATAGGTAGATTTCCATGAAATACATTTTTTTTCTTTTCTTTTCTTTTTTTCTATCCCGCTCAAAGAAAATGAATATCTTTTCGTTTCTACCGACGCTCGCCAAGAAATTTTCCCCAAATGATTAAGGAAACGAAAAAGGAAATCATCAGAAAAGCCGTAGTGTGAGATTCCTCCTGTACGCTAAACCCCGGGGCTACATCACAGCCCAGTAGCCCCTGCCATAAACTAGTCCGGGCTACACAGGTGCCCCTCGTAGACCCAGCCTCAACCGCGGTGTCTGCAACCCTATTTACACAGGGCATGAAACACAGCTCGTACATGAATATGCGATCAGGCGGTCAGACTTACACACTCAGATATCGGTAAATAAATATATATCTGGAAGTCGGACCCGAAAGTGTGTGTGTATATAAGCTCACGAAATTTTGCGGGCAATTTATTCCGGAGGCAATAGCTTGGTTTCGACACCACTAACTCACTCCTCCCCCCCTCCTCCCCCCTCCTCCCCCGTCTCTCCATTATCCCTCCCCCATTTCGCCCCAGTCCGTGTCTCTAGGACCTCTTCCCCTTCCCCTCCCCACTCCGTCTCTCCATTGCCTCTTCCCTCTCCCCCTCTCCCCCATCGCCTCCCCACTCCGTCTCTCCATTGCCTCTTCCCCTTCCCCTCCCCACTCCGTTTCTCCACTACCCCTACCCCTTCCCCTTCCTTTCCCCACTCCACCACTCGATTATCCCTCCCACTTCCCCCTCCCCACCCCGCCTCTCTTTTACCCCTGGCTCCTTTCCCTCCCTCTGCCCCTTTTTCCCTCCCTTCTCCTTCCCTTTCCCCCTTCCCTTCCCCACTCCTCCTCTCTATTTACACTTTCTCCCTTTCCCTCCCTCCTGCCCCGTTTTCCTACCTTCTCCTCCCCTTTCCTTCCTCCCCCTCTTCCCTTCCCTACCCCCCTCACTATTTCCCCTTTCTCCATTTCCCTCCCTCCTCCTCTTTTCCCTTCCCCTCTCCTCCTCTTCCTCCCCCCCCCCTCTGTCCCGTCTCCCAGCCCCGTCGTAGCTCCCGCCGGTGAACATATATTACATCTTAGAATCTACATCACTCTGTCGACCTCTCTCGGCGGGGAAGGAGCCGACGGTGTTCCTTCAGTGAAAAACAACCTTGTGAACTTTTTGAACAGGGGATCGGGTGCTGTGATAAGATCTAGAATTCCCTTTTCCTGCGTGGCTTTCCTCGGGGCAATAAGATGATACTCCATTGTTCACAGTCACTATTGTTTGTATGCTTTTTTTTGTTGTTGTTTTTTTTGTTATGGTTATGTGGAGGTCGATGTTGTTGCTGTCGTTGTTGTTTGTTGCTTTTGTTACTTTCTCTCCATACTTACTGTATGTTAGTTAGTATCGTATACTCTTAATGATTTTTAAAGTACACTCTAATGATGATGATGATGTTGACAATGAGAAGAAGGAGAAGAAGAAGAAGAGGCAGGAGGTGGAGAAGGAGGAATAGGAAAAGGAGGAGGAGGAGAAGGAGGGGATAATTATAATAACAATAATATACAACTAAAATAAAAACAGCCATGAAAAAAGACAAAAGACAAAACTCTTACGCCCTTCTTCCATCAAACAAAACGGCGCAGATCTGAAGAAGCTGGAAGGAAAACAGACGAGATAACCTCGAGTGGCACTCAAGGAGAGCCCCGAGGGAGAGTGATTGCTTCGAAGCCCAAAGTCTCGGAATCAGTGGAGTCGAAAGTTGCTCGGTGTATTATCTGGAACTTAATGTATCGCGTGTATTTTGCGCTTTAATACGTATTTATAATTCTTTACGTTTTATGTGGAGGGATGATTTTAAAAGATGGCAATATATTTTTTTTTCGTTTTTTTTTCTCTTTTTTGTTTGTTTGTTTTTTTCCATCTTCCCTTCTCACCCTTTTTATGTTAGAGGGTGATTTCGGATGGTGAGGTGTCTTGTGTATTTTATATATTAACGTATTTATGTCCTTACCACTACATGTAAAGAAATTAATTCGAAAGACTTTATTTTCTCTATTTTGTATTTGACCCCCCCCCCCTATCACCCCTCACCCCTCCTCCCTTTCCGTTTTAGATTAAAGAGATCAGTTCAAAAGATAATGATACCATGATTTCTCTATTTTTTTCTTTCTCTGTCTTCTTCACAAAAAATAATAATCATTTCAAAACACAAAAATAAAGACGCTTTCTAAAATCTCTGACAATCAAGTTCAAACATCACGCACTGATTTTTTTTTTTTTTTTTTTTTTTTCTATGTACTACATTTTCCCATAACGTCATTCCACATCAAGGTCCCATCGAGCATCATCGCTATTAACTTAAATACCCTTTTTAAAAGTGCTTTTGGGCGTTAGATCGACGTGCTTTCGTGTGATTCGGCGCAAGATTAAACACCGGATAAGACTTTTCCTTCGAGAGAGGTCGTAATGGAAATCCACGACTTGAAATATTATGCAGGTGAATCTTTGTATATGTCTTGGGATATATGTCTGTTTGTCTGTCTGTCTGTTTAGTTAGTTATCTATCTGTTTGTTTATCTATCTTTCTGTTTGTTTTATTGTCTGGATGCTTTTTTTCTTTTTTCTTTTTTCTTTCTTTCTTTTTCTTTTTTTCTTTCTAACTTTTAGTGATACTGACATTGGCTGTCACGGTTCGAATCTGTTTCCATTGCGACTATCTATTTTGTGATGTCTATTTATTTCTTTTATTCTATCTATCTACCTTCCTATTTACTTACATATACGTCTATTTATTTACTTACTCATTTATCGCTATCTGTTTTTCTTTCTATATATCTATCTCTTCATTTAGTTCTCGTCGATTTGTACAGCAGCTAGCAATCTGTCTATTTATCTATCTGTAGGTCTATCTACTTACTCACTCAGTTTATCTATTTGTTTGTTTGTTTACTCATTTGTTTATTTATTTGTTCGTTATGGTCATTAATTTGTTTATTTATTTGTACAGTATCTGTAAGTCTGTCTACTCATTTACTCCTCTTTGAATCTTTTGAAAATTCTGAAATATCTATTTATATATATATCATATTTTTCGAGCCCTATTTTATCTTATTGATTTCCTAGGATTTTATTTCCATTTATTTTATGCCTTTTTATATATGTGTGTGTGTGTGTGTGTGTGTGTGTGTGTGTGTGTGTGTGTGTGTGTGTGTGTGTGTGTGTGTGTGTGTGTGTGTGTGTGTGTGTGTGCGTGTGTGTCCGTGTGTGTGTGTGTGTGCGTGTGCGTGTGCGTGTACGTGTGCGTGCGTGTGTGTGTATGCGTGTGCGTGTGCGTGTGCGTGTACGTGTGCGTGCGTGCGTGTGTGTGCGCGTGCGTGTGCGTGTGCGTGCGTGTGTGTCTGTGTGCGATAAGAATATGTTTCCCTTTTATCCGTCTCGAGAAATGCTTCTCGTCTCAGTGCAGTAAAGACGAAATCCCAGTTGATCTCCAGTTCTTAAAACCTCAGAGGACCTGAATACAAAGATGAAAAAATAAAAGAGATAAAGAAAAATGAAGATAAACATGATAACAAAAGATTGAAAGAGTGATGATAAAGATAAGGATAACAATAGTGAGAACAATAATATGGAAATGATAATGATAATAACAACAGTAGTAATATCATGAGCTTCATCATCATCGACATCATTATCCTCATTATAATTGTTATCATTATCATCATTATTAGTTTTTGTTACCGCCATTATCCTTATCATTACCTTATGTTTTTGATAGCATTGGTTAGTCTGTTTGTTCGTTGATTAGCAGGATAACATGATAAATTATGAGCAGATGTTTATTCACTTCTTACCAGAGATGTGTCTTAGCCCAACCTAGATGCCACACGACACTCACTCACTCTCCCACTCACATGAGAGCAACATACATACACACGCATGCACGGATATATACATACATATACAATTTTGGAGATTCTTGAAATTTCCATGACGTGAGTTCGAGTCACCACGGCGGTCGGTGTGTAACATGCCCGCGTTCCAACTGCTGGTCCAGACCCGATTTCAAGGCGAGAAAAAAGGTCTATCTCCATGTGGATGCTAAACGCGGGTGCCTTGGGGGGGGGGGGTCCAGGCTGGGGTGGAAGTGGGGGGCTACTTCGGGATGAGCGTTCGGTCCGCGATTCACCTCAGCGTCTCGGGGGCGGTTGGCGGCCCACGGGTTTCCTGCAGATACTCCCTGCCGGTCACTGGCTTCGGAAAACGCTAGGTTACTCATCTCTGATAATAGTAATAAAAAATAATAATAATAATAATAATAATGATGATAATAATAATAATAACAATAAGAAGAAGAATGATAATAATAATAGTAATGATCCTTCCCTAAAAGGATTCGAATCCACGATCGCAGATTCGAATGGATGCCTTAACCCAATCGGCCACGATGGCGATGTATATTATGATGATCATGATGATAATGAGGAGGAAAATAGTAATAGTAATAACGATAAAGATAACAATAGTGATATTGATAAGAATGATATTAGAATTATCTAATTATCCTTATTAGTATCATTAGGATAATCATTATTATCATTATCATTATTTCTATAATCATGGTTACTATAATTCATATTATCATTGTTATCATTATTATTGTCACTATCATTATTATCATTATCATTATTTCTATAATCATGGTTACTATAATTCATATTATCATTGCTATCATTATCATTGTCACTATCATTATTATTATCATTATTTTCATCATCATTATTATTGTTGTTGTTATCATGGTTATCATTATTTCTATTACTATTATTATCATTACTATTATTATCATCATCATTATTGTTATTATTACAATAGTTATCATTATCATTATTGTCAACTTTATTGTTATCTTTATTAGTAGTAGTAAAAGTAGTAGTGGTATTACTGTTATTGTTTTTTGTTATCAATTATCACTATCATTATTAACATTATCATTTCTTCCGCCAAGGAGATTATGTTTTTAGTTGCGTTGGTTAGTTTGTTGGTTAGTTGGTTAGCAGGATAACTCTAATAAGACTTATGAACAGATAATTATGATTCATTAGCCTTGCAAAATGAGTTTATAATTATATTGCATCCGAGGTTATTGCTTGGCGGAGGTATGCGCTCTCTGAGTAACATGATCATTTTCATTTTCATTATTATTGTTACTGTTATTTTGATTATTAATATCACTGTTGTTATCACTATTATCATCAACATATTATTATCATCATTGCTATTATTATTGTAATCATTGCTATCATTATTAGTATTATTATTATCAAAATCGTCATCATTATCAAAATCGTCATTATCATAATCATTGTTATATTATTATTATTATTGTTACCAATATCATTATCATTATTATCATTACCATTGGCATTATCAGTCTTGTCTCTATTATCATTATCATTCTCAATTTTACCATTGTCATATTGATGGTGATAACAATGACTTATAATAATAATATCAATAACAATAATAAAGCAAATGATAACGATGATAATAACAAATACAATACCCGCATCGAAAACAAAATAAATAACCACCAAAAGAAAGAAAGAAAAAAACTAAAGAGGGATCGAAAGAAAAGAAAAGAAAAAAAAACACACACTCAGTATTTGCTCAAGAAAACAAGAAAAGCAAAAAACCCGGTATTTGCAAACGTGTCTGAAGCACTCCTTACGTTTTCATGGGCGGTATTGGCAAAGTCTGGCTTGAGCCTCTTCTGAGCAGGGTTCAGACAGACTCGGGGCCGATGCCTGCTGAAATATAAATCGGGCAAGGAAGAGAAGTACGGGGAAACGCAAAAAAGAGAGGGGGATAGAACTGCACACAGATACAGTACGTGTAAACATATACTTGTATACGCGCATACAGATGTAAGTACAGGCACATACACACGCACACGCACGCAAGTGTGTGTGTGTGTGTGTGTGTGTGTGTGTGTGTGTGTGTGTGTGTGTGTGTGTGTGTGTGTGTGTGTGTGTGTGTGTGTGTGTGTGTGTGTGTGTGTGTGTGTGTGTGTGTGTGCATGTACTTGTGTGCAAAGAAAGGAATGTTTACATCCTTTGAAAATCACATTGGCCTATGAATTAACCTGCTGTTGGAAATACATGTAAATTATAATAAGTTACGATCCATATTTGCAAAAAGGGTTTGAATTATTTTAAAAGTAGTATACTAGTATACTCTCTCTCTCTATCTATCTATCTATCTATCTATCTATCTATCAATACATCTTATTTGTCTGACTATCTATGATATAATGATAATAACAATACTGATCACAATGATGATAATGGTAAATCCAATAATGACAGTAATAATTATCATATTATACTACTAATGATAATATTGATGATAATCGTAATGATAATAACCGCAATAATGGTAAAAACAATAACAATTATGATTATAGTGATGATAGTATTGTCATAATAATTGTAATAATAATGATAATAACAATAATGATGATAATAACAATGGTATTAACAATAATACTAATAACAATAGTGACAATAATACTAATAATATCATAATGATAACAATAATAATGAGGATAATGATAACGATAGGAGTAATAATAATAACAATGATTATAATAATAATAATGATAATAATAATAATAATAGCAATAATAATAATAATAAAAATAATAATAATAATAATAATAATAATAATAATAACAATAATAATAATAATAATAATAATAATAATAATAATAATAATAATAATAATAATAATGATAATAATAATAATAATAACAATCATAAGGATGGGAATATTTCCGATAATGATATTGAAGTTAACGTTGATAAATTAGATATGAAATTCATTGTACAAGTTATAATGTCAAACAATTCAAATTATTCATTTACCTCCAGGGTATTTCTTTAGAGATAAAATCACCCTTTAACTGGTCTTCTTGTGGAAACTATCCTTAGATAAAAAAAAAAGTACAGAAAAAAAATCGGTATATCATTTCAAAAATCATTTCTTGTTAATGCGTTGTCTGATAGGAAATATTTTCTTTATTTCGATATTGGGGGAATGTAGTCTCTCATTGATTATCCTTATATGTTTATGTGGATAAATAAATATATATATACATACATATGTATATATACATACATATGTGTGTGTGTGTGTGCGTGTGTGTGTGTGTGTGTGTGTGTGTGTGTGTGTGTGTGTGTGTGTGTGTGTGTGTGTGTGTGTGTGTGTGTGTGTGTGTGTGTGTGTGTGTGCGTGCGTGTGTGTGTGTGTGTGTGTGTGTGTGTGTGTGTGTGTGTGTGTGTGTGTGTGTGTCTATATTTATTTGAATGGGTATTTCCATCTGTATATTTATTTGATTGAGTGATTTTTATAAAGCAAGTCATTTTCTTTTGAATTCACATTTCATTGGATATATTGGCTTCTGTATATGTACCAATAAAGATTTATTAGGATTGAATTCATTGATATTTCGGTTTCATTAATTTCCTTTTTGGTGTTTTTGTTTCGTCTAATTCCTTTACATAATTCGATTTTGTAAATTCAGATATCTTGTACAGCAAAATTGCAAAAAAAAAATTAATCTTCAGTTGCAAAGGATTTATACTGTGGTTTATTTTCACGCTCTCTGTCTATCAAGCTATGCATATATGTATTCATAGTGTGTGTGTTTAAACTAGATTTATGTGTAAACTAGATTTATTGTCTCACTTATTTCAATAAATCTAGTTTGTGCATTGTATTTTTTTCTACCCTAGTATCAACATGTTAGAGTATATTTTCATTCATATATATTTGTATGTGTATATATATACATACGTACATACATATATGTGTGTGTGTGTGTGCGTGTGTGTGTGTGTGTGTGTGTGTGTGTGTGTGTGTGTGTGTGTGTGTGTGTGTGTGTGTGTGTGTGTGTGTGTGTGTGTGTGTGTGTGTGTATATATATATATATATATATATATATATATATATATATATATATATATATATATATATGTATATATAAATCTTTATGTCTATTTGTTCATATGTCTCTCTATTTACTCTCTACCGATCTGTCTATTCATCCATATTTCAATATATCTGTTTTATTGTCCATTGATATATGTATATATGTCAGTGTCCTGTGTCTCTCCCTCTCTTTCGCTTGAGTTCTCGATTTATGATAATACATCTTTCTAGGCCAATTATTTTACAGGTGATGCTTATTCCAGAAGTTTTAATTACGAAAACGAATTTGACATCCGTTCACTGGTAAAACCGATTATGATTACCTTGTTTACTGATGTTAATTGAGTGAAAATGACATGTGCAATTTTGAATTAAGGAAGGAAGAATTGATCTAATAAATATACTTTGAACTGAAATATTCTGAATCGTCAAGATACACTGAATTTGATGGAAAGAAAATAATGATTCAGTTCCACTTTGTTAGAAGTTCCACCACACAACTTCGAAAGCTTAAGACTAGGATTGAAGTTACAAAATCTATTTTCAAAAATAGCGCACCCGCAACTCTAATCCTTCGTTTGAACTTTGAAAAAAAAAATGCGTATATAGATCCTCGCCTCAGAGTTTCCGCAAAGAATATAAATATCCACAAGTTCTTGCATTTGAGGGCACTTCGATGATCAAAGTTTCGTCATTTTGGGTTTTCTTATCTCGTAGCGGAAGCCATTCCTCGCCTGTTTAATATTCACAAACCGGCACCTCATCACGGATTCCCATTTTCTCTCTCTGTAGATGGTGACGTCATCGGCTACGGTTGCAAGGCGTGTTGAGACGAACCTTATATATATAATTGATAACATATACATTATAAATAATTATACATATAATCAATAATATATTAGATACCTTGGTCTCAACACTCCTTGTAATCGTAGCCAATTAATAATCAACATATCTTACAGCCTCCTTGATTGAGACGAAGGTTGGATGCTGCGAGGAGTCTTAAGTAGCAGGGCGCGTGAAAGGACTCGTAATTAGCAAGGGATGCGTTCCCCTTTGTGCGGTTCCTACGGCTGCTATTTATTTTCTACGCATTATTACTAACTCCACAGTTAATCTGTTCTTCGTCATTTTGGGTGAAAGCTGATTTGTTTCTTTGTTTGTTTCTTAATTAAAGGAGGGCGTGAATTCATTTTAATAAGTGTCAATCGAAATATATATATATACATATATATATATGTATATATATATATATATATATATATATATATATATATATATATACAGCAAATATATAATATACATGTATATGTATATATGTACACATATACATATACATATATATAAATCATATTCACACACACACACTCATATATATATATATATATATATATATATATATATATATATATATATATATATATATATATATATATATATATATATACCGTATATGAATATTGAAGTATATATTTATATATGTGTGTGTGCGTGTGCGTGCGTTTGTGTGCGTGTGTGTGTGCGTGTGCGTGTGCGTGTGCGTGTGCGTGTGCGTGTGCGTGTGCGTGTGCGTGTGCGTGTGCGTGTGCGTGTGCGTGCGTGCGTGTGTGTCTGTGTGTGTGTGTGTGTCTGTGTGTGTGTGTGTGTGTGTGTGTGTGTGTGTGTGCATGCGTGCGTGTGTGTGCACGTATGTATATGTATATGTGTGTATATATATATATATATATATATATATATATATATATATATAGATATATATATATATATATATATATATATATATATATATATATATATACATATATATATATATATATATATATATATATATATATACACATACATATATATATATATATACATACATACATATATACGTATATGAACACATACATAGAAAGACGAAAGGAAAGCCAGCAGCAAAACAAGGACCCTAACGATGCAAACAAAGACCCTCGGTAGTTTTAATTACCAAATACGGCATCCAACCCTCTTTTTCCGACTTCGTGATATTATTTGACCCCTTAATTAGTGGCCGCTGACATTTTATATTAATCTTTATCTTAATGACAGAGAATCCATTGTTGTGTTGGTTTCAGCTCGAGTGTAATAAATGCGAGAAAAATGAATGTAGAGATAATGAAAATAAATGTTTTCACACTGTTTCATGTGGAACTAAGATATTCACAATGGTATTGATAACCATAATAGTTATGGCATTCAAAATTATGTAGATAATGGCAATCATAAAGATGATCTGGCACAGATCGTAAAGAAAAATAACGCTGGCAATAGTGATAATCGTAATAATAGTGGTATTAACAGCACCAATAACAATGATGATTATAAGACTATTAGCTATTGCAATCTTGATATTAATAACACATGAAAAGGGGTAAGTAAAGATCTACCCTATTTAACGATTGGTTTTATCATACAAATACATAGATACAAATCGTAAAATAAAAGTATCTTGCTCTAAGATTCAAAATCAAACTGAAAGTGTCTCAGTTGAAAATAAAAGGGAAATGAGTACACATAAAATATACACAGGCACACACTAAAGGAATGCCACATTTCCACATGCCTATTTTATCGAGATAATGATCGTTATACGTTATATTGAACACATCATTCATAGTTCACCGACTACAAAACAAGGATAACAATATATATATATAAAAAATCATTTTATTAAAGGTACGTTCACACACTAAAAGAATACCAGATGTCCAATTATTTCTACCTAGAGATCATAATCCCTGTACATTACTGAATACATCATTCATAATTCACTGACTGCAAAACGAACACTACAACAACAAGTCTAAAAACTTTTCTGTTTATCAAAGGCACATATACACACTATGATACCACCACATATCCTACTTACCTCTTTTTGCTTAGAGATAATGATACTTATATAACATTACTGAACACATGATCATTACTAAATACATTAATCATAATTCGTCGACTGCCAAATGAACACAATCCATATATTCAAAAACTTTTTTCTATTTATCAGACGACCATACGTACATTAACAGAACACATGTTTACTGGCCTTTTATATCTTACATAAGGATTCTTATACAAAATTACTGAACACATACATCGTCGACTGCAAAGCGAACGCAACAACAAAAGAAACAAAAAATTATTTCTATTTATCAAAGAAACATGGAAAATGTAAGGATACGTTTACTTATTATTTACCTATTGATAATGATCCTTATACAACAATACTGAACACATCATTCACACTTCGTCAACTGCAAAACGAATGAACAACAATAAATTTAAGAATTTGCTTCTATTTCTCAAATGTACAGACGTACACTATAAGGGTATGTCTCACTTATTATTTACGAAGAGATAACGATCCTTATACCACACTACTGAACACATCATTCATACTTCGCCGACTGCAAAACGAACGCAACAACAATAAATCCAAAAACTTCGCTCTATTTATCAAAGGCAATTACCCGACGTACCCCCGCGAGCCCGTGTTCTGAAGCATTAGAACTCAAGGCTGATGCTTAAAACTTAGGGAGGTTTGCCGAGGTCCTGCACATGGAGCTTTAAGCCTTTGGTAAACTTGATCGTGGGATTATAAAGAGAAAAAAAAAAGATGTAAAGGAATATTGCTTGCGACGACATGAAAGGGAAGGAAATTGGTAAGGAAATTAGGTATGGCTTTATTACCTTAAGGGAGGAATTATGAAGAAAATTGAAGAATGAGAAAGGCTAATGGGAATGAGAATGTTGATCAAATGGATCGACATTATGGTATTGGTAATGACGATAGTGGCATAGAGTTCGGTGTATTTTTCTTTTTTTTTTCTATTATATCCTTTAGTGATGATAATGATGTGAATATTGGTGATGATGAAGATGGTGACGATGACAACAATGATGGTGAGGGTATATATGATAAAACAGTGATGATAATGATGATGATGGAGATGATCATGATGGTCATGATGCTTCTAAAAGTTGTCAAAAAAGGAACTTCTATCTTTCGGTTTATTTTTCTTGTATCACTTTGTAAATAGAAATAGAAAATTAAAGATCTCTCATCACATCAAAATAACGGGTATGTATTGATATTTCATTATCAAAAGAAGAAACATCTAAGTCTAAACATCTAAATACATGGACATATAGATATAAAATTACCCCCCAAAATATCCATATCATATTGCACTTATAACTAACTCAACCATTCCAAGAGAAAGTAAATAATAACCTATTCACCGATCCTTAAAACAATGAATAAATAAATAAAAAATAATTTTAAAAAAAGTATCAACCACGCCCACACGCACACACCGACATAGAACGCTCAAACACGCCCACGAACGCCCATCCCCTCAGACACACGCCCACTCTCTCACGGCAGGAGGCAACAGACAGCAGAAGGACGTGTTGTAGTGTTGGACGGGAGGTCAGTCAAGCAGAGCAGGGATTCGTGGGCGTTAGGCGGAGGAGAGGGCGTAGGAGGGGTGATGGGGGTCGGGAGGGTATAATGGGGGGGAGGAAATGGGGTGGGGAAGGGCTCGGAGGCGAGGAAATGGGGTGAGAAGGGCATGGGGGAGAGGAAATGGGATGGGGAAGTGCATGGGGCCGAGGAAATGGGGTGAGAAGGGCGTGAGGGAAATGGGGCGGGGAAGGGCGTGGGGCCGAGGAAATGGGGTGGGGTGACGTGGGGAGTTGGGGGGGGAGAGAGAAAATGGAGCGGAGAGGGGATGAGGGCTAAGAGATGGAATGGAGTGGCGTGGGAGGTGGATGATAAAGGAGTGGAAATGGGAATGGAATGGAATGAGATGGTATGGGGATGGGAATGTGAATGGAATGAGATGGTGTAGGAGGGGGAATGGTATGGGCTGGAACGGAATTGGGAACAGAAACAGAAACGGAATGGGGTGGGGATGGAATAGAATGGAACAGAGATAGTGAGAATGAGGGATGAGGGGAGGGGGACGGGGGTTGTAAGGATGGGAAGGAGAAGGGGGAGGGGGGAGGGACCCTTTCATGGGGGGATGAGGGGATGGGGACGGGGGTTGTAAGGGTGAGAAAGGGGAGGGGGAATGAGGTAGTGACCCTTTCATGGGGTGACCGGGGGATGAGGGGGGGGAGGGGTACGGGGGAAGTGGTGGTAATTCCATAGAAGATGGGAAAGAGGAATCCTTCAACACCCTAAGGGGATAGGATGAAACTGAGAATGAAAGAGAAAGAGAGAGTATCGTCCCTCCGTCAATATCTTTTGGGGAGGGGAAGGGTGAGGGATCGGGCGAGAAAAGAAAAAGGAGAAGTAAGGAAAATGGGGAAAAGAGATTCCTGCATCCTCCAACACTTAGGGAAGAGATAGTTAAGGGTGAAAAGAGGGGGGGCGAGGGGATGTTTATGGGTAGGAGAAAGGATGTGTCCTTCATCCTACAGATAACTTCAGGAGGAAAAGGACGTCAGGAAGGTATTGCACCCTTCAGCCATCTTCAGGGTGGAGATCAGGGTGGGGAAGGGGCGGAGGATGTGAGGGCAAGTGGTAGGCGGGTCGTGTATCCTTCAACAGCTTTAGCAAAGGGGAATTGGGAAGGAGGGAGGGGGAGGAGGACAGGAGATGGAGGAGAGAGGAAGGTTGAGAGAGAATCAGGGAATGGGGAAGGATAGATAGGAAGAGGAGGGGGATGGGAATCGGGAAATGGGGGGAGAGGGAAAGAAGAGGGGGTAGGGAATCGGGAGAAGGGGCGGGAGGAGGGAATCGGGGAAACGAAGAGGGGAAGGGGAAGGAGAAGAGAAGATCGGAGAATGAGGGTAGAAGGGAAGGAGGAGGGAGGAGAGAATCGGGGAAGGGGAGAGAGTAGAGGGTAGAGGGAGAGAAGAGAGGGTAGGGGGAGAGAGGAGAGTGAAAGGGGAGAGAGGAGAGTGAAAGGGGAGAGAGGAGAGGGGAAGGGGAGAGAGGAAAGGGGAAGAGGGGAGAGGAGAGGGGAAGGGGAGAGAGGAGAGGGGAAGGGGAGACAGGGGAGGGGGAAGAGAGGGCCGAAGTCCTCGAAACCGCGACGCAAGGACTCCTCTCCGCTGGCTTACTTGCTAATTACATTACCGCCTATTGTACCGTCTCATTGTACCGTCTCATTGTACCGTCTCGACATCCTTCTCTCCCCGCCGCCTCGCGAGCCTCCTGGCGTGGGTGCGAGGGTACGATAATTACGCCAAGTGCCAAAGGGTGGTGAGTGTGATAACATTGTGATGATTGTGGTGATGATTGTGGCGGTGATGGGCGGGGAAGCTGAGCGCGGGGCTGGAGATGCTGCGGCGCGGATCTGCTGATGGGGCGATGGTGCTGATTTTCGTCTCGTCAGGGTGGTGGTGTTCCTGTGATGCTGACGACGTGTGATGACTCTGGGATGGAGTGATAACCTCATGATGTTTAAGCAGAGATGTG
>NC_091563.1:30281327-30286327 GCF_042767895.1 Penaeus vannamei
AAAAGAGAGAGAGAGAGGGGGGGGGGGTAAAATAGAGAGGGAGGAGGATGAGAGAGAGGGAGAGGAGAGGGGTAGAAAGATAAAAGGTTGAAAGGGGGTGAAAGAAAGAGAGAAGGGGGGATGCAAATTGTGTGGTTTAGTGTCTTTGTATTTAAGTACGTGAGTGTATGGTGGTTGAGAGAGAGGGGGGAGAAAGAGATAGATAGAGAGAGAGAGAGCGAGAGATGGAGAGAGAGAGAGGTGGAGAGAGAGAGAGTGAGATGGAGAAAGAGAGAAAGAGATGGAGAGACAGACAGACAGAGAAATAAAAAGAGAGAGCAAGTCGGTGTGTGTATGCGTGTCGGTATTTATGCGTGGTTGAGCCTACGAAGCCGTGCCTAAGTGATGCCTAAGCTCTTAAAAAGCAATTATAATAGGAAAAGTGAACCATAATATCCTGGATTTAAATATCAAAGAAAACGCATCCCAGGCTCTTCTCTTTCCCGAATACCAAGAATGTCACATATTTCTGAGTCATTTCGTCTACCCTCGGGCGCTCCCCCCCCCCTCTTCCTCCCCTCTCCCTCTTCCCCTCTCCTCCTTCTCCCCCTCTTCCTTCTTTTTCCTCTCTCTCCCTCACCTCCTTCTCCCCCTCTTCCTCACTTTTTCTCCCTCCCCCTCTCCCCTCTCCTCTTTCTCCCCCACTTTCCCTTCTCCCCCTCTCCTCCCTCTCCCCCTCACCTCCTTCTTCTCCTCTCCTCCTTCTCCCTCTCTCCTCCCTTCTTCCCCTCCTCCCTCACCCCTCTCCCATACCCTTCGGTATTCCCTCCTCCCTTTTTCTCCATCTCCTCCTTTCTCTATCTCCTCTTCCGTCTCCTCCTTCTCTTCTCTTCTGCTTCACTTGCTTTCTTTTAGTTCCCTTCTGTAAATTCCTTGCTTTCTTTAAACCCTCGAGAGATTTAGGCTCTGATTCTTGAACCCTTATGAACACCCTCGGCAGCCTCGACCTTTCTTACCCTAACAGACTACTCTTCTTCCTCCTCTTCTAAACCCTTTGGCCCTAAAAAATCCCTTCCTGCCTTTCCCTTAAGACTTCTCTTGCCCTTATCCTCCTGGCTCCCTCTCCTCGTTCTCACCCTGCCCACCCTCCTAAAAAATTCCTTTTCACTCTCCTAAAGGTCACTTTCTGTCCTTCCTTTCTCACGCTAAACCTTTACGTGCATTTTTCTTTTCGCCCTAACTCCCTCCCTCACCCTAATACCGTAATCCCGCCCCCCGACTCTGAAATCCTAACCCTATTCCCTCACCCTACCCCCTCCTCTCACCATAAACTCCCCCTCACCCTAAACTCCCTTTCACCCTACCCCCTCTCCTCACCCTAAATTCCCCCACACGCTACCCCCTCACCCTAAACTCCCCCTCCCCCTAAACTCCCTTTCACCTTACCCCCTCCCCTCACCCTAACCCCTCTCCTCACCCTAAACTCCCTTTCACCCTACCCCCTCTCCTCACCCTACCCCCTCCCCTCACCCTACCCCCTCCCCTCACCCTCACCCCCCTCTATCTCAACCCTGCCATAGCCAGAGGGAATTCTCTACTCAGAGTTACTTCATTATCTTCCTAAATATTTTGTGTATTGGAAGGGAGGTTCAGGCGAGGGAGAGGAGAAAGGACAAGTAGAAGGGAGAAGGGAGAGAGAGGGAGGGCGGGGAGAGATTCGAGGGTGAGGGGGAAGGGAGAGAGAGGGCGGGGAAAAATTCGGGGGGAGGGGGAAGGGAGAGAGAGGGCGAGGAGAGTTTTGGGGGGAGGGGGAAGGGAGGGAGAGAGCGGAGAGGGAGAATAGGGAGAGAGGGCGGGGATAGAGAGATCGGAGAGGGAGAAGGGAGAGAGGGGGCAAGGAGGGAATCGGGGGGGGGGGGGGAGAAGGTGGGTCGGGAAGGGGTGATAGGGAGGGGCGGAAGGGAGAGAAAGGGTGACCCTGGAGGAGGTGAAAGAGAGAATAGCATGTGGGGAAGATGAAGGAGGTAGAATGAGGGAAAGAGAATGTCTGAGAGTGAAAGTAAGGAATGAGAGGAGAGGTGAAGCGAGGAGGGAGGGAGGGAGAGGAGAATAGGTGAGGCAAGAGGGGAGGGAAGGAGGGAAGGGCCAATAGGAAGAAGCTGAAGGAAGAAAAGAAGGAATGGTTGAGCGTAAAAGAAGAAAAGAGGAAGGAGGATTAGAAAGAGAAGGAGGATTGAACGTAAAACAGAAAAGAAAGATGGAAGAGGAAGAGGTGGGATGAGAGCATAAGTGAAAGATTGGAGAAGAGAGAAGGAAGAAAGGAAGTAAGAGAGAAAAGGAAGAATGAAGGCAAAGAGAGAAGGAAGAACAAATACAAGGAGGAAAGGAAAAGAAGAGAAGAAAACAAGGCGAAAAAGAAGAAAAGAAGGAAGGAAGAGAGGGAAGAAAACAAAGTGTCAGAGCAAATTGAAAGAAAAGCAGAAGAGTAAAATCAAAACAAAAACAAAAAAAAAAACGAAATTACGACTCATTATTTCCACTCCCCCCTATCCCCCCCGCCCCCCTCCCCCCCTCCGGTCAGTTGTTTTTGTAGCGAATGTACCCGGGGGAATGGAGGGGGGATGGGGGGGGGGCAAAGAGAGGGGAGAAATTCTATTGTCCTTTATTAGAATAATTCAAAGAGAGATGAAATTCGTATTTGCTTTTTCATGCTTTAAGAGGTTATTTTTTTTCTTTAGTATTGTTTATAATGTTGCTGTTTTTTTATTATTATCATTATGATTATTAGTGATTTTTGTTACAGTTATCATTGGCATTATTATTATCAGCGGTGGTATGCAATAAAAGCTGCAGTAGTAGTAGTAGTAGTAGTAGCAGTAATAGTAGCAATAGTAGTAGTAGTAGTAGTAGTAGTAGTTGTTGTTGTTGTTGTTGTTGTTGTTGCTGTTGTTGTTGTTGTTATTGTTGTTGCAGTAATAGTAGCAGCGACAGCAGTAGTAGTAATAGTAGTAGCAGCAGCAGTAATAGTAGTAGTAGTAGTAGTAGTAGTAGTAGTAGTAGCAGCAGCTGTTGTATCAAAGACAGTAGTGTGGTAGTAATTAGAGTCTTTGTATAAGCAGCTGTACTAGTTATTGCTGTAGTAACAACAGTAGTAGGAGATAATAGTAGTAGTGGTAGTAGTGGTGGTAGTAGTAGTTGTTGTAGTAATAATAGCAGTAATACTAGTGGTAGCAGTAGTAGTAGTAGTAGTAGTAGCAGTAATAATTACTATCGTCTTCGCAATAGCAACATCATTATTAATCATTACCATTCTTGAAGTGCAAATTCCTCATACTTTAACCAGTGCACATCTCTCGATTTAATCTAACAACAAACACGCACATACACACAAACACATCCTCACAAACACGCGGATCTCAAAGGACACATACACACTTACCGTACACACATAGGTTTCTTGTCGTTCCACTTGTGTGTGTTTGTTTGTCCCACTTCCGGTACTATTTCGACCCAGGGAAAAAGGATAGAGATTATCACATTTATTCTAGATTATCTCATTCTACTCCTTTCCCTATTCATCGATCTATCAATTCAGTTATTTTCTATTGATTTATTCTTTTGTTCATGGTCTATCAACTGCTAAGTTATTATAATAACTTATGATCCAGAGAGATTTTCCTGATATAGTGCTCTCTTACCATTATCATTATCGTCATTATCATTTTTATGGTTATCGTCATTATTGTTCTTATCTTTATCATTATTGTTCTTATCATTATCATTATTGTTCTTATCATTATCATTATTATCATCATTATTATTATCATTATCATCATCAGTTTTCCATTTTCCTCCTCTCTCTCTAAAACCTCTTTATTTTCCCCTTTCCCTCTTGTTCCTGTTCCCTTCCTCCTCTTTCTCTCATTTCCTCCCCCTCTTTCTCCGTCTCCTTCCCTTTCCTAGTTCCTTACCCCTTCCTTCTTCCCTTCCCTCACTCCTCTTTCTCCTTCCCCCTCTTCTTCTTTCCCTCTTCCTTATCCCCTTCCCTTTGACCTCCCATTCACTCATCTTCTCCTCTCTCTCATCTTCTCCTTCCCCCTTCGTCACCCCTTCCTCTTTCCCCTTTTTCGAAAAAAAAATCATCTCCAACCTTGATTAATTTCCAAATCCACTCTCTCCCTTTGGCTTCTTCACTTCCCACGCCTTTATTCCTGATTATTCCCCTCCCCCCCCCTTTTCTCTTTCACGTTTTTTTTTTCTCTCTCTTTTTTTTTTCTCTTTTTTTTTACCTCCTCCCCTTACTTTTTTGTCTTCTCCTTTGGAAAATTTGTCAGTCTGACCTTTTCATCTCCCCAAAGGTCTCCTCCGTTCATCCTATTCCCTCAAGTCATTCATTCTTCGCCTCAAGTTTTATCACTTCCTCTCCCGCTTCCTGTCTTTTCTCTCCACGCTGACATAAAGTCTTGGGCCTGACGAATCTCTCCACTCAGTATGTATGTACTCTTTCCGCACTTACACGCATGTAGGCGTATGTGCGTATACACGGGTAGTCGGATACGTACACAGAATCTCTCTCGCTCTCTTTCATGGAAATGTATATCATGTATATATACAGACGCGTGTGTGTGTATAAACTGTATGTGTGTTATGTTTATTCTATTACTTATATTTGTAAGTAGGTATGTATGTAAGCATACTGTATATACATGTACGTCAAGTCAAAACGAATGAATTTCTGGTAATATACATACACATGCTCGCGCGAAAACTTAAAAAAAAACGCTAAGGCTATTTAGAAAAAGAGAAGAATTACATTAATAACTCCATGGTGTAGGAAATTAGATTTGCATGCTTTGTTTATACCTTCATCAGAGTTACATTATTTTGACGATAAATGTTTAATTAAGAATGCGTCAAGAAAATCATTCATTTTTTCTGTGTTTATCAGTGACCTCTTAGTAACACGCATACATGCATGTACATACACAAATACACACACACACACACACACACACACACAC
>NC_091563.1:30291327-30293827 GCF_042767895.1 Penaeus vannamei
GAGAAGAAGCAGGAGGAGGGAGGAGGAAGAGGAAAAGGGGAAGGGAGAGGAGGAGGAGGAAGAGGGAGTAGGAGGAGGAAGAGGGGAGAATGGAAGGGGTGGAGGAAAAGGAGGAGGAAGAAGAAAGAGGGAGGAGGAGGAGGTAGTGGTAGGGGTGGTGGAGTGTGAAAATAGAGAATGTAGTGGTGGAGGTGGAGGTGGAGGAGGGGAAGGAGAAGACGATGCAGAAAATAAAGAAAAGGAAGAAGGAGGAGGATAAAGAGGAGATGAAGAAGGAGGAGAAGGAGAGGACGAGTAAGATGAGAAGGAGAATAAAGAAGAAGAAAAATAAGAGGAGTGAATGAGAGGAGGAAGAAAGGAATGAAAAGAGGGTGATGCTCTTATCAATGATACTTAAGCTTAATCTGTTGATATCTGAGACTCATGTTTGATTGACACAAATAGAGCAGGCAGAGGCAGTGCAACTCGCCCGCCTCGAACAATAAATCGCATCGACTTAAATGTATTTCAGTAATTCCTGCTTTTCACTGTTCACCTTCGCATCGTGGTCGCCTGTGAGCACCTTCTGACACTGTACACTATCAACAGATTCACCGGCACTTCACTATAACAAAGATTTTCAAGGAAAAAAAAAAGGTAAAAATAAAAGTTTATCGGTCACTGGGTTAAAGCACGTCGAGAACTTGTTTACACAGAGTGCGATTACATGACATCAATATCAGACACCAGCTTACCATGCAGCCACTGAAGGAGAAGTTCTGAAGGCAAGAACGGTAAAACGGTAATTTACAGCACTTAAGAAGGAAGGGGGGAAACATGTGTTCTATGTCTAAGTGATCTGACTTAACTGTGTTTTGTGTTTACATATTTTTCCATTTTTCATTTTTCTGCAAGGGTTATATATATATATTACTTGTCCAAAAAAATGAAAATGCTTTCAAAGGGGCTTTCTGGGTTTTATTTCTTTTTTCCCTGTTTGGAGAGAAGCATCCACGTCGGAGGTTATGTTTAATAGCTTACGCAATCCTTCTCGCGTTTCCCAGCACCGGCAGCAGAACAGCTACTTTCACTTCGAACCACCAGATGTCCTTTTGAATACTGGATCTCTTGCCGCGTCACTCGATAAACTACGAAAAAAAATAGACAGAAAGTCGTCGCACTTCGCTCTGTACACACTAGGGCACCTTGTGATTAGCACCAGGTTTCTTTGCTCTTGACGCCGTTGACCACCTCGGCCGGCTCGTGGTACTCGATCTTTCTGGTGACGGGCTCCTTGTTGGTCCGCACCAGGGGCCGCTCCGTGACCTTGTCCGCGCGCCCCTCCGCCACGTCCAGCGGCCTCGGGGACACCTCGCCGGTCTTGGGGGCGCCGTTGACGAGCTTCGGGGACGAGACGGCGAATTTGGGCGTCGCGTTGGCCAGCTGCGGGGCGTCGGTGGCCGGTTTGGGCGCTCCGTTGGCAGATTTCGTCGTTCCGTTGACCGGCTTGGTGGTCCCGTTGGCGAACTTGGCCGTGGCCACCGAGGTGTCGCTGCCGCTCTCGTCCTTGGTGCTCGAGGAGGAACTCGAGGTGGGGTCGGTGTTTCCTGAAGGCGACGGGGACTTGCTCGGCGCGGCCGGAGGCAGGGAGGCCCGCAGCGAGTGGTTCTTCGGCATGTCGGGAATGTCCGGGAACTCGTACTCGCTGTCGTCCTCCTGCTCGGACTCGCGGCCGTAGATCTGGGCGAGCTTCTCGAAGCGATGCCCCCAGTCCGTGCGGTAGTCGAAGGTCGCGTCGCTCCTGCCCGAGGTGCCTGCGGTAGAAGGGAAGCCTAAAATCAGAGAGAAGGAGAAAGGGCGTTACATCACCTTTTCATAAGACACTCACCCTAAGCGTAATTTTTTTTTTTTTTTTTGGGGGGGGGGCTATAGCTGTATGACTAAAAACACGTGACCAAGACCTGTGTAGAACGTCATGCAATTGATAAATCACTACGGAAAAAAATAAACGCCAAATAACGCATATACAAGCCACTCAGAGTACGCATAAACGCACAAAGAATGAAAGAAAAACGGGACCTTTCTACTTCACTTTATCAAAACCCATAAGCACACACGATCTCTGTCACAAAAATCAGAAACTTGAAGTTCAAATTCAAAACACTGTATATAACTTAAAGGCTACTGTGATTGTGATGATAGATGGACAACAAATTCTAAAAAGAAAAAAAACATACATGACACAAAACGATAAGACAACAGGTGGTTTTAACATACACATAGCAAACATGGAGATAAAACAACTTTAACAAACAAAACAACACACAAATAAAAAAGCACATAATCCTTTTCTTGTATAGAAAACACAATCCACCAACGAAAAAAAACAGCAAGAAATTGAAACTTTGCCTAAAAAAGTAAAACAAAACACACACAAAGCACATTATCCTGTTGTTGTTTTTTGTTTTTGTTTTTTTTAGGAAAAACACAAACCACAAATAAGAACAACAGCAGGACGAGA
>NC_091563.1:30318827-30321327 GCF_042767895.1 Penaeus vannamei
TGCTCCGCTTGGCTGCTTCCCGGTCGAGGCACTGCGGGAAGAGCCAGAGGAAAGGGCTTCAGTGTGGGGGATAGTTTGGGTCTGGAAGTTAGTATGTTGGGGTTAGAGGGAGAATTTGAGGTAGTATTATGGGTGAGGTTGGTGGGGGTTAGTGTGAGAATCAGAGTTAGTATTAAGGGTCAGGTTGGTGGGTGGGGGTTAGTGTGGGAGTTAGAGTTAGTATTAAGGGTGGGGTTGGTGGGTGTGTGGGGTTGGTGGGTGTGTGTGGGGTTGGTGGGTGTGTGGGGGTTAGTGGGAGAATTAGAGTTAGTATTAAGGGTGGGGTTGGTGGGTGTGTGGGGGTTAGTGTGAGAATTAGAGTTAGTATTAAGGGTGGTGTTGGTGGGTGTGTGTGGGGGTTAGAGGGAGAATTTGAAGTTAGTATTATGGGTGAGGTTGGTGTGGGGTTAGTGTGAGAATCAAGTTAGTTAATGTAAGGGGTGGGGTTGGTGGGTGGGTTGGGTTAGTGTGAGAATTAGAGTTAGTATTAAGGGTGGGGTTGGTGGGTGGGTGGGGTTAGTGTGAGAATTAGAGTTTGTATTATGGGTGGGGGTGTAGGGGTTAGTGTGAGAATTAAAGTTAGTATGGGGTTAGTATGATAATTTGTTAGTTTGAACTGGAGTTAGTGGTGTTAGCCTGAGAATTAGAGTTAGTATGAGGGTTGGGGTTAGCGGTGGTGTGGGGGTTAGTATGAGAACTGAGGTTAGAGTGCTGATACGGGGTCAGGATAGGGTTAGTATGGGATTTAAAGTTAGTGTGAAGGTTGGGATGTGGGGGGGGGGTTAGTGTGAGAATTTAAACTGGTATTATGAATTAGTGGGGGTGAAGTATGAGTTGGTGGGGGTGTGGGGTTTAGTAAGAGAGCTTCCGTAAATGTACGGCGTGGGGTTAGTGTGCGGGCCGGGGGTTGTTGTAGCATAGCATGGAGCCTGAGGTTAGTGTGAGGGGTGTAGTCAGCGCAGATGTTGGAGTTAATATACGAGTTGAGGTTCGTACGAGGTTTGGGGGGTTGGGTGTGTGTTAGTACAGTTTATCATGGAGTGTGCATGCAGTTAGTACGAGGCTAGGAATTAGCCTAAGTGTGGGGTTTAGCGTGGGCGTAAGAGCTAATACCAGGATTGCAACTAATGAGAGAGTAGGAGTTAATGCAACATTCGAAATTGCGAAGATCAATACGAGGTTGTTGTGGTGAGCGTTGGGGTGGAATGAGGTGGAGAGCTGGAGAAAGTGGAGAGCAAAGGAGCCTGAATGAGCCTTACTCTAAGACGCTGGGAACGTGAGTGCTTACTCTAACATCTCAGGGCTCAGATCGCTAAACGACTGCTGGGTTGCGGACTACTTTAGCGTGGCTAGAAGGCTATTAAGTGGATGGGTAGAGATGCTGTGATATATATATATATTCTGTGTGTATATGGATATGTGTGGATTTCGGATAGATTGAAATTGTTAAATTCTCTTACAGATAAAAACGAAAGTAATTTTTTTGTATGTATAGTGTATCTATTTATCTATCTATATGTATGTATTCTGTGCGTGTATTTCGGATACATCAAACTTTCTAAATTCACTTGCAGATAACCACGAGAGTAATTATTTTTTAAGTGTATGTATGTGATGTTACACACAAATATTCCTCTTACTTTAATCGTTATAAGTTCTTACTGCATGTATTTCTAGAACATGTTTTATTCTCACAGTAATTCCCTCAAATTTATGTTTCTGTGAACCATCAATCAAGCTACATTTGAAATTAGTAGAATTAGTAGACTGTACGTGTGTGGATGTGAACGAATTTGAATGCGTGTGTTTCTGTGTGTGTGTGTGTGTGTTTGTGTGTTTGGTTGTGTGTGTGTGTGTGTGTGTGTGTGTGTGTGTGTGTGTGTGTGTGTGTGTGTGTGTGTGTGTGTGTGTGTGTGTGTGTGTGTGTGTGTGTGTTTGTGTGTTTGGTTGTGTTCTGTGTATGTCAGTGTGTATATCTATGCATATATTTCCTAAATTACTTGATGAATCAGGTACAACATAGATGTTATAAAAAAAAAAGTAAATGAAATATGGGTTGATTTAACCGTAGATTTAGTTTCAGAAACTACGAAAACGCTTGAATCATACAATAAACACTTTCAAACAAATTGCATACCTTTCCAGAAGTTTCCAAATACCAGACAACACCTAAAACAACATATCGAGCCCAAAAAATACCCGAAAACAGTGTGCAAAGGTTTCCCCAATTGCATTTCCCTACAGTTATAGATTCAGATATTTTTAGAGGAAAGTAGACGTGTTTTACCCCAACCTTTTACGCAAATCCCGTCCCCCTATTTACGACAGGTAGGGAATAAACAGCAGTACTATTCCCAAGGCAAGAAAACCTTTGCGTGCAGTTGTCACCTACACAATAACAGTAACTCGATACTGTAATATCCTAAACAGCCTGCTCCCCTACTTGAGTAAAGAAAAAAAA
>NC_091563.1:30346327-30348827 GCF_042767895.1 Penaeus vannamei
GAGAGGGAGGGAGGGAGAGAGAGAGGGGGGTAGGGAAAGAGGGAGGGAGGGAGGGAGAGAGAGAGAGGGGGGGAGGGGGGAGAGAGAGAGAGATAGAGAGACCGGGAGGGAGGGAGGGATAGAAAGAGAGGGAGGAAGGGGGGTGGGAAAGAGGGATAGAGAGAGAGAGAAAGAGAGAGAAGAAGAAAATTAAGAGAGAGAAAGAAAAAAAGAGGAAGAGAGAGGGGGATTAGTCGTTTATTCACTCAGTAATTCATTTTGTTTGTTTGCCTGATTGTATATGTTTGTTAGTTTGTTAGGTAGATAGCTAGGCAGTCATCATAATATTCATATATATTCATATATTTTATTGTTGTTGTTCTCTTTCTGTTGCTGAATGACCATTTTTCGTATCATTTCCATTCTCACCCCCTCATCCTGCCCTCCCTGTTCACCCCCCTCACAATCACAATCACCCCCACCCTCCCCCTCCCACCCCCACCCTCACCCTCACCCTCCCCTCCCCACCCTCACCCACACCCTCCCCTCCCCACCCTCACCGTCCCCTCCCCTCTCCCCCCACCCCCACACTCACCATACTATCCCCGATCTTCTTCTCGAGTGTGATGACGCCGGTGGTGCTATCTAGCGAGAAGTAGGAGAGGTCCATGGGGTGGCCCTGGAGTGTGTAGCTGATACGGGCGTTATCTCCCATATCGCGGTCTCGGGCCACGACGCGCATCACGGAGGTCCCCGGTCTGTGGTCCGTCGCGATGGTCTGGTCGTATCTCTGAGGGAGGGGGAACGGGGGGAGAGGGAAGGGGGAGATGTGGGGTGGGGGAGGGGGAAATGGAGGGAGGGAAGGGGGAAACGGGTGGGAGGGAAGGGGCGTGGGGTGAGGAGGAGGGTGATGTGAGTTAGGTGGGGGGACGGAGGGGGGAGCAGGGAAGGGGGTTGGGTGGGTAGGTGGGTGGTAAGCAGAGGGGGAGACAGGAAATGAGAGAGGGAGAGAGAGAGGTGGAGGAAGAGAGAGGGAGGATGGAGGAAGAGACGAAGAGAGGGGGGGAGAGAGGAAGAGTATGAGAGAGAGAGAGAGAGAGAAAGAGGAGAAAGAGAGAGGGAGAGAAGAAGATAGAGAGGGGGAGAAAGGGAGGGAGGGAGAGAAAGGGAAAATGGGATTGAGGGAGGGAAGACGGGAAGGAAAGAGGAGGGGGGAGGGAGAAAGAAGCGAATATTAATGTTAAGAGCAGCAAATATTGTCTGTAGTACAGTATGTATATATTAAAAACAGTGGGTGGAAAAATAAACATTAATAGCAACAGAGACATTTACAATGAATACATACCTATATCTAAGGACCAAAGAACATGACAAGATGAATAAAAAACATTTTTTTTTTTTCTTCTTTTTTTTACTTCTCACTTCGATCAGTTTTTTCGAGTATTTTCTTGTTTATTCATTAATTCTAGTAGATCTGTTTCATTGCCTTAGGACGTTCATGTCTTTATTCTCTCTCTCTCTCTCTCTCTCTCTCTATCTATCTATCTATCTATCTATCTATCTATCTATCTATCTATCTATCTCTCTCTCTCTCTCTCTTTCTCTTTCTCTCTCTCTCTCTCTCTCTCTCTCTCTCTCTCTCTCTCTATCTATCTCTTTCTTTCTCTCTCTCTCTCTCTCTCTCTCTCTCTCTCCCTTTCTTTCTCCTGTCTCTCTCTCTCTATAAATATATCCCTCCCTTCTTCCCTTCCTACCTTCACTTCCCTCCTTGTCTCCCTTCCTCTTTCCCTTCCCCCTTTCCGTCCTATCTCTCTGCCACATTTTCCACAGTTGATCAACAGGTCAAGTTACACCACCCCCCCTCCACCCTCCTCTACGCTCCGTACTACTGCGCAAGTGATTTTAGGTCTCACGTCTCTTTGGCATAAGATCGAAAATGCTGCACTTCCCGTTTAATACGAGGCACAATGGCCTTCTGTGTTCCTTTTTTTTTTTTTTTTTTTTTTTTTGACGAGTCGGTTTCCTTTGCTGTGTAACTTTTCTTGAAATATCAAGCCTTGCGGAAATCTGTTAAAGGAGTAGGGAGGAAAAAAAGATAGAAATATAAGGAGGGGGGAAATAGGGAGGAGGAGGAGAAAGAGGAAAAAATGCAATAAGAAATGAAGGAAGACAGGAGGAGGAAGAGAAGGAAGAGGAGGAGGAGAAGGAGGGAAGACATGGAGGAGGAGGAGGCAAGAGAGGAGGAGGAAGAGAGTGAGACAGAGGAGGAGGAGGAGGAGGATAGAGGAAAGGAGAGGAGAAAGATGAGAAAGAGGAGGAGGAGGAAAAGGGAAGGGACGAAGGGAGGAAGAAAAGTAGTAGGAGGAATAGGAGAGGGAGGAGGAGAAGCAATAGAAAAAAAATAAAAACTATAAACAGAAGATGAAGTAGAGAAAGTAATGATAAGAAAAATAAACAAAGCAAGATCTTCCTTTTTATTTCTTTCCTTTCTATTCCTTTTTAACTATATTCCTTTTGTTCT
>NC_091563.1:30353827-30361327 GCF_042767895.1 Penaeus vannamei
CAGGTGTGTTCGCCGTCATGTTCTCCCTCACGTGGATGTCATGGTAGGCGTCGCACTCGGGGAAACTTGGCTTGTACCGGTTTTCTTCTGGCGGGGGAAAAAAACGTAGGACATGAAATTCCAGGTTTGTTTATTTATATTTTTGCGTGATTCATATTTGTGATATGTTAGCTGATATATTATATGTATTACGTATTATATATATTATAGGTATTATATATTTTATAGGTATTACGGTACGTGTGATATTGTGTGATAATGATGAACTGAGTGCCTGAACTTGTGACGAGATGCTACTTATTAATCTATTGAGTGATATGTTGATGTGTAGGTCATATACACACAGGCAGTATATGTATGTATATATTTTTATTTTCATATACATAAGAATGCATAATGTGTGGGAGAGAAAGTGGGAGAGAGGCAGACAGACAAAGACATTTACATACACGGAGACAGATATATAGAAATGTATACACACACACGTACACACAGGCAGGCAGACTGACAGACAGACAGGCAGGCAGATAGAAAGAGAAAGAGACGTACAGAAGGAGATCGAAGGAGAGACAAAGAGAGAGAGAGAAAGAGAGAGTGAGAGAGAGAGAGAGAGAGAGAGAGAGAGAGAGAGAGAGAGAGAGAGAGAGAGAGAGAGAGAGAGAGAGAGAGAGAGAGAGAGAGAGAGAGAGACAGACAGAGAGACAGACCGGCAGACACAAAGCCAGACAGAAAATAAATCAGGAAGACAGAAAGCCAAACATACAAAGAGACACAAGGACAGGTGTAGAAACAGACAGACAATGACAAACAAACAAACGGAAACAAAGACAGACATAGAAACAGACAGACAATGACACAGTTACAATATGCAGACGTGAATACGAACGCGCAGAATTGACCATCAACATAACATTCTTTTTGTTAATATTTATATACATGAGAGCAAGGAACCCGCCCTCATCAACAAAACCCATAAACAGGCTTAGTATCCCAGCTTTAATGACGTCATCATCGCCGTGTTATTGTCTCGCTTTACGATCGACGGAGCCAGGTCGGCGGTTGACCTCGGCTCCGACACTCACCTTCGGGGTCACCGACGAGCCGCGCTGTGTCCGTGAGTCCATGAGGGGGAGCAGTCATGAGGGGGAGAAGGAGGTCAGATCAGTGGTGGCGCCTCGGGTATGCTGGTTAATAATAATCATTAATAATAGTATATAATAGCTGATTGATAGTATAGGCCATGTGGTTAATGGTATGCGGGCGGTGTTGACTTGAGAGAATGGATTTTGAGATGAGCAGCATATGATGATTAATATTCATATGCTGAAAAGTGATGCCGTTGGTGTTGGTACATTTATTGTATTTGTTATCATTACAATTAATGCTATAAATAAGATTAATATTATTGATAGCATTAATTGTAATGAAAACAAATGCAATAAATGTAACAACACCAACGGCATCAATCACAATAAATTAATAATAACGATGATACTGATAATAAAAACAATGATGATATGATGTTGATAGAAATAGTGATGGCAAGGATAATGATAATCAAAATAAAGATAATAACAATAATATGCTGAGTGAAGTTAAAAATAAGAATAAGAATGTTAATGAAAATATTGATTCTATTAATAATGATGATAATAATGATAATCCTAATGATAATAAAAATAATAGCGATATAAATTGTAGTAATGATGATTATAATGAAAATAATGATAATAATAATAATAATGATAATTATGATAGGGATAATAATAATATATGTTATAATTATCATAAAAATAACAATGATGACAACAACAATCATAATGATAATAACAATAGCAGTATTAATAGCAATGAAAATTGTAATAACGATAAAGATAATAATAACAATAATAATAATAATAGTAATAGTAATAATAATAATAATCATAATAATAGCAACAACAAGACAACAGCAATGATGATACTAGTATTAATAACAACAATAATAATGATAATCATAATCATAACAATAATAATAATCATTATGACAATGATACTGATACCAACAACAACGATAATAGTTATCATAATTATCATTATTATCATTATTACTATTATTATCATTATTATTACTATTATTATTATTATTATTATTATTGTTATTATCATTACTATTATTATCATTATCATTATCATTAATAAGTATAATGCGATCAATAATAATATTAATAATAATGATAATAATAATAATAATAATAATAATAATAATAATAATAATAATAATAATAATAATAATAATAATAATAATAATAATAATAATAATAATAATGATAATAATAATAATAATGAGGATGATGATGATTCGAAAAGAAATAATAATGATAATAACAATAGAAAATAGAAAACATGATTTTTAAGAAATATGATAATGATATTAACCATAATGATAATACCAACAATAACAACAACAACAAATGCTTATGAGGATAACGCCCCTTTGATTAGGAATCCACTAAGGCCGACATCTCAAGTACAAAGACATATCTCCTTCACCCTTACCGTAAGATGGGATGGCTGTCGAACATAACCCCGGACGAGGAAACGAGAAGAGAGAGAGAAAAAAAGAGAATAACAATCAATAATAAAACAAAGAAATAAGTAAATCGAACATCATAAAGACATAATATCTCGAAGCATCCTATACATGCAAATGACAATATATCTCATGTGTTTTCTTTCACGTTTATTAGTTTATCCCGAGACTTATAGCATCGTTATAACCATCTGCCGGGCCTGATATTGTATACAAGGAGTAACGTCGATCATGGTATTAACGTTGTGGGCTTCTCCTGCTGCCTCTGAAGGGGGGAAGGGGCATGTTAAACTGATTTTTGTGTGTGTATGTGTGTGTGTGTGCGTGTGTGTGTGTGTGTGTGTGTGTGAGTGTGTGTGTGTGTGCGTGTGTGTGTGTGTGTGTGGGCGTGTGTGTGTGTGTGTGTGTGCGTGCATGTGTGTCTGCGTTTGTGTGTGTGTGTTTGTGTGTGTGTGTGTGTGTGTGTGTGTGTGTGTGTGTGTGTGTGTGTGTGTGTGTGTGTGTGTGTGTGTGTGTGTGTGTGTGTGTGTGTGTGTGTGTGTGTGTGTGTGTGTGTGTGTGTGTGTGTGTGTGTGTGTGTGTGTGTGTGTGTTTACGTTTCAGGTAGTTTGATATATGACTATATTTCTTTCGTGGTGTTGATAAGGATAATTATATTGGTGATATCATAATGATAATATCTATAGTAGCAATTATGATAGTTTTAATAATAATGATAATAATGATTGCAATAATAACAATCTTATTGATGATAATTTGATAGCAGTAATAATAATAACAATGATAATAACTACAACAGCAACAACTATAATAATAATAACAATAATAAAAGTAATATCGATGATAAAAACGGTCATAATGATAAGAGGCATGATAACAATGATAATCACAGTATCATCAATATCATCGTTATTGTCATTATCATCATTATCACCATTATTATTAGTGGTAGTAGTAATAATATCATTATCACTATTATTGTAATTATTACCATTACTATCATTATTTCAGCATTGCCATTATCATCATTGTTAATTTTATCATTATCATTATTTCAGTTATCATCATTATCAATACTGCTATTACTCTTATCATTTTATCATCATCAATAACATTACCTTTAGTAGTAGTAAAACCATTATTATGATTATAATATGATTATCATTAATATCATTATTGATTATCATTAGCATGATCATTGTTATACAATATTATTATGGTTCTGATTATCATTGTGATCATTATCAATATAACTTTCATTATCATTATCATTACAGTTATTTTAATCAATACTATAACCATCACAGTTATTACAATCAATATAATTATCATTATCCTTTTATCAATGGCTTTCATTTAAAGGCAAAAACAAAAATCTCTGAATCACAGAGAAAAAACGTTCGTGCCGTTTTGTTGATGATTCAGACTCCTATGCGAGATAATGGAGACATTATTTCAATCAATCAAACTTAATCCCCTTCAATAAACGCATCAGAAGAGCCACGCAATGTAATTAACATGAGCAGCGTCCGACAAAGTTCTCGAAACAGTCGCTCGACCGACCTATGACGTAGACTGTGACGGGGACAAAGGTCACGTGACCCCGGTAGTCGATGGCGGCGGCCTGGAAGTTGTGCACCCACTGGGAGGGGGGAGGGAGGCCCCCCAGCCGCAGGACGCCGGTCTCGCCCTCGATCATGAACTAGGGAGGGAAGGCGGCTCAGTCAGTTTGGTTGGGGGCTTCTGTGTGCGTTTATGAGAATGTGTATGCATACGCGCGCGCACACATGTATAAACACACACACACCTAAATACACCCAACACATAAACATACACACATACATGCACACACAAACATAAACACACACATAAACATGCACACATAAATACACACACACACAATCACACACACAATCACACACATAATTACACAAACAATCACACACACACACACAATCACACACAATCACACACACACACACACACAAACACACACACACACACACACACACACACACACACACACACACACACGCACGCACGCACACAAATACACACACACTCACCAGATCAGGAGGGTCCACCCCGTCGAGAGCGTAAGTATCGAGATCCCGGTCGTCGTCTCTCGCCAGCACTTGTCCGACGGAGGTTCCTGAAGTTTAATGAATTAGTTGATTCGGTAAAACAAGGTCATCAGTCGACTCCATATAGATAGATAGATGGAGAGGGATAGATAAATAGATTAATAGATAGAGATAGATAGATAAACAGATTGATGGATAGAGATAGATAGATAAATAGATTGATAGATAGAGATAGATAGATAAATAGATTGATAGATAAATAGATTGATAAAGATAGGTTGATTGATTGATGGACAGGGATTGATAGGTAGAGATAGATAAATAGATTGATAGATATAAACAGATAGATAAATAGATTGATAGATATAAACAGATAGATAAATAGATTGATAGATATAAACAGATAGATAAATAGATTGATAGATATAAACAGATAGATAAATAGATTGATAGATAGAGATAGGTGAATAGATTGATAGATAGATATGAATAGGTGAATAGATTGATAGATAGAGATAGATAAATAAATAGATTGATAGATAAATAGATTGATAGATAGATAAATAGATTGATAGATAGATATAGATACATTATATACAGATTGATAGAGATAGAGAGAGAAAGAAAGTTACAGACAGATAAAAGATAGATTTCAGACAGATATAGATAGATAGATAAATGAAAATAATTAGATTATAGGATAAATAGAAAGACAGATGCAGATAAAAAATAGATCGCTCGATCGATATACATCATGCAAGGACATAGTGAACAAAATGAACAAAAGCGGATATTTAGATAGATATCCACACACATGATAGATAAAGATAATTCACCGTAATCCTTTATAAACCAATAATAAAATTCCCTCAGACAAAAATAATGATTTCCTACCAGGCTGCGCGAATCCCGAGATGGAGAAATAGTAATGCGAGGTGTCGAAGGCCGGGGGTTCGGAGGCGTCGGTGACCCGGATGTAGGCGGGGACGACTGCTTTCCTGCGCCCCCTCCCGTCTGATCCTGAAAATGGCGGGCGTCGAGAGTGTGGAGGAAGAGATAAGGTGGTGAATCACAGCTAGACTGGCCATCCTACTCGAGAGTAAATCAGCTTTAAGATCAGATAGTGCGAATAATGCAGTGCGAAGCGCATAACTGAAGCGTGATTCGAGAGCGTTGGCGAAGCTTCGAAAACTCACCCGGAATCTCGGCGGATACCTGGAGCTGATACAAGCCCGCGGTTTGCTCGTAGTCCAGCGATCTGACGTTGTAGAGAACGCCCTTTTGGTCGATCTCGAAGTTCTCTGTGTCGCTTATTTGATATCTTATGGCTGCCCCGTCCTCTAGCCAAGGGTCCGAGGCGGAAACCTACATAGAGGAGGAGAAAGTGTCAGATAAATTGGCTCTGTTAAATAGCTGGATAATATGATCACAGGGAAGAATAAATAAATATATAAATAGATTAAACGTTAAATGCTAGGACCGTGAAGCTTAAAGTAAAATTGCGATCCTCACACTGGACTGCCAAAAGGAAGAATTTATTGCGTTTCGTTTCAATAGAAAAGGGGTCACGTGACTGATATTGATGTGTAAACGCGTGCTTATACTGTTAATAACAAAGAACGCGGACGCAAATGGAAACAAAGGCGCTTGTTGTCACTGTGCTTGTTATAGATACTATTGACGTCATCGTTATTGTTAGACTGTACTGTGTGTTCTATTTCGGGATCAGTATTGTTATGTTTCCTATTGTCGTTATTTGTGTATCCACGGTCACGCGTGACATTGATCATGAAAACAACAAATGGAGAGTAAATATGAAAAGAAAAGGGATAATTTAGGGTTTGTGAAATTGTGTTTGCAGCTTCAGTCTCTCTTATCCCTTTTGAGAGCAAGCCATCACGAGATACTCCTTAATGCGCTCCATTAAGGTGTAAATGTGTGTGAGAGCGAATGTGAGTACCTTGCGCATCTGATTTTCTTCTAAAAAAAAAAAAAAGAATATAAATAAAAAAGAAAAAAAGAGAAAAGAGAGAAAGAAAAAAGAAAAAATCTAGAATTAGATCAGCAAAAAAAAAAAAATCTTATTGTGAATCATCTTTGTACTTATAAAAACAGACTTTTTGTTACTGTAAATGAAATGTGGAGAGGAATATCCGTAGACTTCTCGCTGCTTGCATACTGTATATCTATAAAATATTTCATTTCAGCTCGTTGTTGGAATGGGTGAAGCAAAAATATCGTTTTTTGTTTTGCTTTTTTTCTTTATTCTCAAAATCAAAAGCATTTTTCTCTATTGTGAATTATATAAACGCTTACGTAACATGACGAAAATGTATGTGCTAGTAAGTGAAATGTGGAGAAAGTCCCCGTAGAGTTTCCACACGTAATCAATAATTTCAGAGCAACTCACCGTGAGGATGGACGTGTGCAGAGGGATGTTCTCTGGCACCGTCTGTCGGTATTCCAGCTGGGAGAACCTGAGTTGGTGTCGGTCGTTGAGGTGTCGCCGCGTGAGGTGGTGGCGGAGGCGACGGCGGTGGAAGCTGCGCTGGTCTTTGTAGTGATTCCGGGTGTGTTGATGCTGCTCTTCGAGATCATCTCCGAAGGGTTCTGCTGCCGATGATGCTGCGAGGACAGAAAAGGGATACTGTAAGTCATCAAAAAAAAAAAAAAAAAAAAAAAAAAAAAAAAAATATATATATATATATATATATATATATATATATATATATATATATATGTGTGTGTGTGTGTGTGTGTGTGTGTGTGTGTGTGTGTGTGTGTGTGTGTGTGTGTGTGTGTGTGTGTGTGTGTGTGTGTGTGTGTGTGTGCTGTTCTGGTGGA
>NC_091563.1:30371327-30376327 GCF_042767895.1 Penaeus vannamei
GTGTGTGTGTGTGTGTGTGCGCGCGCGCGTGTGTGTGTGTGAGAGTGTTTGTCTGTGTGCGTATTTGCATGCATGCAAAAAGTATTTGAATATTTGAAATAAGTGTGCGTCCAAATTTCCGTTCGCACAGAGAGGCTAAACTGGAATGCTTAAAACGAATTAAAAAAAAAAAAAAAAAAAAAAAAAAAAAAAAAAAAACAGAAAGGCTGCGGATGACGTGAAAATTACTCCAGTTCAGGTCGGTCGCCATTTAAACCGCGGCGAATACCCCTCCCCACCCGCCTGCCCACCTCCCCCACCCCATCCGCCCATCACCAGCGCCCACATACATGAAAAATAGATAGGCTTTACATTGTCGCCCAAAATAACATCAGCAAATCCATACAAAATATATGAAATCGAGTGACAAACGAAAACCGAAACAAAAATACGAAAAAATGTAAAACTTATATCTGTAAAGGATAGGGCATATATAGAGATAGAAAGATAAATAGATAGATAGATCAAGAGAGAAAGCGAGAGAGAGAGAGACAGACAGACGGAGACAGAGACAGACAAACAGAGAGACTGAGATAGATAGATAGAGAGAGAGAGAGAGAGACAGACAGACAGACAGACAGATAGTCAGAACAGACAGACAGAGACAGACAGACAGATAGAGATAAACAGACAGACAGAGAGATAGAGAGAGACGGCCAGGCAGACAAAAAAGACAGGCAGAGACAGACAGACAGTCAGAACAGACATACAGACAGATAGAGATAGACAGACAGACAGAGAGATAGAGAGAAACAGCCAGGCAGACAAAAAAGACAGGCAGAGACAGACAGACAGTCAGAACAGACAGATAGAGATAGACAGACAAGACAAACAAACCGTAACATAAAGTCGACACGACGAAATCGTTCAAGAAAGTGATTATCAAACGAATGTTGACACGATCGAATCCTCTCCAATGTAACGGAAGAGTAGGGGGTGAAGGGGGGGATGAGGAGGGAAAAGGGAGGGAGGAAAGGGGGGAAGAGGAGGGGAGGGGGGAGGAAAGGAGGGAAGATGAGGGAAGGGGGGGGGTGGGAAGAGAAGGGAAGGTGGGAGGGGGGAAGGGGAGGGAAAAGGAAGAGAAGGGGAAGGGAATAGGTGGAGGGAAGGGAAGAGAGAGAAGGAAAGAGGAAGAGGAGGAGAAGGGAAACGGATAAGGGGAATGACAGGTGAGAGAAGGAAAAGGGGGAAGGGTGGTGTAAAAGGGGGATAGAAAGGAGGTGGATGCGTAATAGGAGAGGGTGAAGAGGGAGGGGGAGGAGGATGATAGGATAGGGGAAGAGGGAAGTATTCTGATAGGAAGACTGAAGAGAAAAAATAATAAGATGATTGGGTGGGGGGGACTTGGTAGGAGGGAGGGAGGTGGAAGGGGCGTGATTGGAGAAAGGGGAGGGGGAGGGAGAGGAGGAGGATAGGATAGGGGAAGGGGTAAGAGCTCTGATCCGAAGGTAAAGAGCTAAAAGAGGCAATAAGTATATATGGGCGAGGGAGACTTCATAGGAGAAGGAGGAAACGGCGAGATAAGAAATAGGGGGGAAGGGGCGTGATAGGAGAAAAGGGGGAAGGGGAAGGAGGGGGATAGTGATGATTCTACTCCCTCCCCCCCCTTCCCCCCTCCTCGTCCTCGCATCTCGCTGGAATCCGCCTACAGGCCCTGAGTAACGGACTGGAAAATTGCGCTTTAGCGAGAGAGCCGGAGGGCGGGCGTGTGGGTGGCTTAGGGTGGGCGTGCGGGCGGATTAAGGGGAGGGGGAGAGGGGGAAGGGAGGGGGAGAGGGAGGGGGAGAGGAGGAAGGGGGATAGGGGAAAGCAGAAGAAGGGGGAGAGGAGGAAGGGGGGAAGGGAGGGGGAGAAGAGGAAGGGGGGAATGGGGAAGGGGGAAGAGGAAGGGAAGGAGGAGGAGAGAGGGTAGGGAGGGAGAGGGAGGGAAGGGGAAGGGGGGAGAGGGAGGGAAGGGGGTAAAGGGAAGGGAAGGGAGGGGAAGGGGGAAGGGGTGAAAGGAAGGGAGCGGGGAGGATGGGGATGTTAGGGAATGGGAGCAGGTGGGTAGGGCAGAGGGAGAGGGAAGAGAGAGGGAGGGAGGGAGCAGGAGGGAGTAAGAGGAAGGGAGGTGTATGGGGAGGGAGGGGGGATGGGAGGAGTTTAAAAGGCCGGCATTCCAAGTTCGATTTACATTTACCCTCTCAGATTATCTATTAATTTTATTTCAGTCTCTCTCTCTCTCTCTCTCTCTCTCTCTCTCTCTCTCTCTCTCTCTCTCTCTCTCTCTCTCTCTCTCTCTCTCTCTCTCTCTCTCTCTCTCTCTCTTTCTCTCTCTCTATCTTTCTCTCTCTCTCTCTTCCTCCCTCCTTCTCTCTCTCTCTTTCTCTCTCTCTCCCTCCCTTTCTCTCCCTCTCCCTCTCTCTCTCCTCTTCGGTGGTGGTGATGACATTCTTACAGGGTGATGAAGAGGCGCCAGGTCTTATAGCCCGGTGAGGTGGAGAGGCTAAGCTATCTCACAGATGAGTTGCCACAGATTCTGCTTCGCTCCTTTCACTTTATGGTGTCTCAAACATTTTTTTTTTCTCCTTCTTCTTCTTCTTTTTTCATCATTTTTTATAGGAATGCGGTGATGATTAGATTGATGGTGGTAATGTTGGTGAGGATAATGATTATTGGTAAAGGTGATGATGGTAAGGGTGATGATTATGATGTTGATGGTGATAATGGTGATAATGATAATGATAACAGTTGTGTTACTGATAGTGGTAATAATGATAATTAGGATAATGATAGTAATGTTAATGATAAAGATAACAATAATAACAATGATGATGATTATAATGACAATAATGATAATAATAATACTAATAACAATAATGATAATCATGATAAAAACAATAATATTCTAAGAAAAGAAGAAGGAGGAGAAGAAAAAGAATGATAATGATAATAATGATGATAATGATATTGATGATAATGGTAATTACCATTATCATCATTATCATGATTATTATCATTATGATTATTATCATTATTATTATTATTATTATTATTATGATCATTATCAACATTATCATGATTATTATTATTATTATTATCATTATTATTATTATTATTATTATCACCATCATCATCATCATTATTATTGTTGTTATTTGTATTATTATTATCATTATTATTACTATTATCATTATTGTTGTTGTTGTTATTACTATCATTATCCTTATCATTATCATTACCATTTTCATTATTACTATGATCATTATTGTTGTTGTCATTATTATCATCAATGTCGTCATCATCATTATCATTGTTATTATTATTATCATTATCATCATCATTATTGTTATTGTTAGTATTAGTATTATGATGATAATGATAATAATAACAATTATCATTATCTTTATTATTGTTATTGTTTTCATGATAATGATAATGATAATAATAATAATAATAATAATAATAATAATAATAATAATAATAATAATAATAATAATAATAATAATAATAATAATAATAATAATAATAATAATGATAATAATAATAATAATAATAATAATAACAGTGATAATTATAATGATAATAATAATAATAATAATAATAATGATGATAATAATAATAATAATAATAGTAATAATAATAATAATAGTAATAATAATAATAATAATAATGATAGTGATAATGATCATAATGAATATTGATAACTATGATAATAATAATAATAATAGTAATATTAACAATGATGAAAATGACAATAGTAATGATAATAATGATAGTAATAATGAAAATCATGAAAATGGAAATTAAAACAATTATAATAATGATGATGACAGCCATAATGATCATAATGATGACACTAATAATAGTACTGAAAATATCAATACCAAAAATAACAGTGTGATGACAGCTCCAGCATCTGTTTAGAACCTCGAACAAACAAACAAACAAACAAGTCAACACCTTCCCCTACTCCTCTCTCCCCTCCCCCCTCCCCTCTCTAGCTCTACCTCCCTGCCCCCCCCCTCCCTGCCACCTCCTTTTAAACCCTCCACCCCTCTCGCCCCTCCCCCCTTCTCACCCCTGCTCCGCCCCCGCCCCCCTCTAACCCCTGCCCGTCACCCCCTCTAAATCACACACCCCACTTTAGCCTCTCCTTCGCCCCCTCTAACCACTCCTCTGCCCCCCCTCTAACCCCTCCCGTCTCCCCTCTAACCCAACCCCCGTCTACCATCTAACCCCTGCCCGACCCCCCCACTCTAACCCGTCCCACCTTTCAGCCTCTCCTTCACCCCGCCTCCCCTCTAACCACCCCCTCTGCGCCCACCCCCCTCTAACCCAACCCCAGTCTCCCCTTTAACCCCTGCCCGACCCCCCGACCCTCTAACCCGTCCCCCTTTCAGCCTCTCCTTCACCCCCTCCCTCTAACCACCCCTCTCCCCTCTCTCCCTCTCCCCATAAAACGCAAACACACGCACGACTGCTCTAACGTAATCTAAGGTCCCCATACACGGCCTATCGTCGCCGCATTAAGAATATCGTCACTGGCGCCTCTCTCCCTCCCCCCTCCCCCTCTCTCCCCTCTCTCTTCCCCTCTTCTCTTCACCTCTCTTCCCCTCATTTCATTTTCTTGGGTTACTTTATTCTTTTCCCTTCCCCTCACTTCACAATGACTTATTTCTCTCTCTTTCTGTCTGTCTGTCTGTCTGTCTGTCTGTCTGTCTGTCTCTCTCTCTCTCTCTCTCTCTCTCTCTCTCTCTCTCTCTCTCTCTCTCTCTCTCTTCCCTCCCTCTTCATTCTCTCACCCTCATTTCACCCACTTCTCTCCTCATTTTCTCCTCGATTCTCCTTCCCTCCCTTCAATTCGCATCCTTCCCTCTCCTCACCATCCACCTACTTCCTTCCTCTTCATTATCCTTCCCTCTTGGCCTCTTCTCGTCCCTTCTTATAATACTCTATTTTCCTTTCTCCTCGTCCATCTC
>NC_091563.1:30381327-30383827 GCF_042767895.1 Penaeus vannamei
TCAAGAAAGTGAGAAAAGTAAGAGAGAGAAAATAAAAACATATATGATAATAAGAAAGGAATAACTAAAAAAAAAAAAAAAAAAAAAAAGTAAGAAAGATATAGCTCACTCGCACGTTATAAAGTCTATCACTTTTTAAGACGGCGATAAACTTTATTGATTGATGTTAATACGCCTTCAGCGTAACTCACGCGGTAATGCTACGCCCGAGACACCTAAATAATGATATATTTTCGCACTATTTTCAGAAGGAAAAATGTTTGCGTTTCTCTTTCGTGGTAAGAGGTGTGGGGAGAAGGAGGAGGAGGAGGAGGAGGTGAAGGAGGAGGAGGAGAAAGAAGAGGAGGCGAAGGAGGAAGTGATGGTGGAGGAGGAAGAGGAGGAGGAGAAGGAAGAAGAAGTGATGGTGGAGGAGGAAGAGGAGGAGAGGAGAGGAGAAGGAGGAGGAGGCGAAGGAGGAAGTGATAGTGGAGGAGGAAGAGGATGCGAAGGAGGAAGAAGAGGTAGAGGAAGAGCAGAGGAGAGAAGGAGGAGGATGAAAGGAAAGGAGAGGAGAGGGGGAGGAGTTGGAGGAAGAAGAAGAAGAAAAAAGTAGATGACGATGATAAGGAAGATACTGATATTGGAAAAAGAAAGAAAAGAAAAAAAATAAATGATAGCGATGATAAGAAACATGAATAATATCAAAAACATTAAAATGGAAGAAAGAAAAAAAAACTACAAAGAAAGAGGATATGAGAGAGGACCAGAAGAGGAAATAAGGAACAGAAAAAAAATAGATATGGAAGAATAAGAACTTAACAATAGGCTCTTTCAGCCGAGCCGTATGAAAGGAAAGGGAAAGGCTGATAAAAAGGGAGATGATACTTTAATAAAGGTTGGTGAGCTATATAAAGAGGCGGCCGGAGAGAGAGAGAGGAAGGGAGGAGGGGAGAGAGAGAAGGAGAGATAGAGAGAGAATGGGAGAGAGAGAGAGAAGAGTGGGAGGGAGAAGGGAGAGAACGAGAGAAAAAAAAGAGGGAGGGGGAGATTGTGAGAGGGAGAGAGAGAGAGAGAGATTGGAAGAGAGATAGAAATTGAGAGAGAGATGGCGAGAGAGAGAGAGAGAAAACCAAAAAGCACAAAAAAAAATCTAAATTAATGAAAGAAAATATGAGACTATAAGAATACTGAAGAAAATAACAAGATGAAAAAAATTGAAGCATAAGAGAACAAAGTAAAAAAAAAATTAAACAATAACAAAAAGTAAAAGATTAAAAAACGAAGCCTAAAAAAAGCAAAGCAAAAAAAAAAGAATACTAAACATCAACAAATAAAAGATAAAAATAACGAAACAATAAAAGATTAAAAAACGAAACCTAAAAAAAAAAAGAAAAAAAGAAAGAAAACCAAACAACATCAAAAAGTAAAACCCAAAAATCAAGAAACAACAACAAAAAGTAAGAAAAGATTTTAAAAAGAAAAAAAACGAAAAAAACGAAAAAAAACGTGGCCCAAGTATAAAGAGGTTAAGAAAAACACAGGCGGGGGTTGAGGTCTCCCGCGGCAAGAACTTTGATGAGTTAATTATCCAAGTTATCTCGTCACCTCCGGAAGCTCGAGATAACCCCCCCCCTCCTTCTCCCTCCCCTCTTCCCAATGCCCCCATACCCCCCCTTACTCTCCTACCCTCCCTGCCCCCGTACTCCTTTCCTCCCCTACTCTCTCTACCCCCCCCTCTCTCTTCCCCCATACCCCCTTCCTCCCCCACTCTCCCTGCCCCTCTTCCGCCTACCCCTTGCCCCCATACTCCCTTCCTTCCCCCTGACTTAATGCCCCCTCCCTCTCCCACCCTCCCTACCACCTTCTCCTTCCCCCTGCCCCCTTCTCTCTCCCCCCTGAGTCCATACCACCTTCCTCCCTTCTCTATACCACTACCTTTCTCCCAATCCCTCCAATTCCTCTTTGTCAGCAGCCTCCCTCCCTCCCCTCCCTTCCTCCCTCGACGCCCATCTTTCCATCCCTCTCTTTCCTCCTTCTTCTCCCTCCTGTTCTCCCCCCTCCCCCATTCGCCTCCCTCCTTGCTAGTCTCTCCTTATCCCTTCCTTACTTCAATGCCCTCCACTTGATTCTCTTATCTTTTCGTCCCACTCCCTCCCTTTTCTCCTTCTATCCTCCTACCCTCCATGGTTACCTTCCCTCATTTCCTTCCCTCCTTTTGCCCTACCCTTATCCCCTCTATGACTACCTTCCCTCACTTCCCTCCTCTCACCCTACCCTCCTCCCCTCTTCTATAACCCCTTCGATCCCTTTCTTTCCTCCTCTCACCCGACTCTCCCTCCCTCCCTCCCTCCTCTTCTCTTCTTCCTCCACCATTCCACGATTCCCTTCCCTCTCTTTCCTCTCTCCTTTCATCCTACCCTCTTACCCTCCGTAACCTTCCCTCCCCTCCCTCTCCTCCCCCTCCATTCCCCTCCCTTCCCCCTCCCCTTCCCCATCCATTATCCCCCCCCCTTCTTTA
>NC_091563.1:30386327-30393827 GCF_042767895.1 Penaeus vannamei
TACGTATCATTTTTTCATTTCTTTTACATATTTGTTGATTGTGTTCTCATTAAATGATATTCATTAAAATATATTTTTTCGTACAACCGAATGGAATAACATATTTTATTTCCTTCCATTATTTTTTCCAAAGTATTTACAGCTAAATATAGTTATTATTTCATTATAACTCTTATTGTTATTGATGTTGTTGTTTTCATTATCATTAATATCATTATAAAATTTCATTTCACAGCACACTGACAATCCCAACAAAAGGCACGTTAATCAGAAATGAAAAATGACCTACAAACGGCGATGATCATCAATAAATTACCTTAATGAGTGGTGACAGTGATGCCTTGGGGGGCGTGGTTTGTCAATTAATAACATTTCCGATGATTATGGCATCAAATGATAACGAAATGGTCACTTTTGCTGCCAGGAGTATGGGCGGTGAGTTGACATATGGCTTTCGTAATGGTGGTAGTTTGCGGTGGTTTTTCTTTTCGTAAATGTGATGATAATACGTGATTGTTATTCCTACTAAATGGTGTGGTTATTGTGATTTTCATCGTTGGAATTGTTGTGATATTTTAATTGTCGTTATTATCATTGTTGTTGTTGTTTCTGGTTGTGTTTAGTTCTGCTGTTATGTCGTTTTATCATCATTATCACTTACTCCTTTCCTTCATTGCTGTATTTCTGGTTGCGTTTCATTCTGTTGTTATTGGTGTTATCATCATTTTCATTGTTATTTATTACTGCTATTATCCTTGTTATTATTTACAGTATTATCAACAGAATTTTTCGTATTATCATATTATCTGTCATTGTCATTATTATCATTAGTATTATTATGTTGAAACCATTATCATTATTGTGTTGCAATTATTAACATTATCGCTATTGCCATACCATTGTCGCTTGCAATGCATTGAAGGTATTATTGTCATTGGCAATATCACAGTTTATATTTGTAGTATCATCATCAGCAGTATCATCGGTTCATTATTAATATCATCAGTAGCTATCATCACCATCATCATCATCACCACATCATCATCATTATCATCATCACCATTATCATCATCATTATGATCCTCACCATCACCACATCATCATCATTATGATCCTCACCATCACCATCATCAGCATCCTTATCATCATTACCATCACCACGTCATCATTATTATCATCATCATCACCATCATCACTATCACCTAATACAATCCGGATCAATATTATCAGCCGGTTTATCAAAATCATATGAAGCCCGACCCAATGAATATTCATTATACTTACATGCACATCTATTAAGTATACATTTATCTATCTATCCGGTAGATATGCACATCTAGACTGATAGACATGCATTTATTTTCGCTTATATGCATATCCGTATCATAAATCCTCATTGCATTCGGTCTCGCACAGTTTTAAATAAAACCGCCGGTATAAAATCGACATCATAATCATCTTTAAAATACCCCGAGAAATGACCATGATAAAACGACCCGCTTTATCAAATCAATATCACAAAAGCCATAAAACACCTGACCGCCAATGTCATTACCTCGCCATCAATTTCATTTTCCTCTCCCGAAAGTGAATAATCCAATATTTCAGGGCTAAGAAAATATTGGCATGTTATTGACCCCAAATGATAGAGCGACGAAGGTGAAGAATGTTGAAATTCCTTCGCGTACAGTGAGGGTGTCGGGGGTGGGGGTGGGGGTGGGGGTGGGGGGGGCGAGATCTCCCTCGTGTCCAATATCTACTGAGTCTACCCTCTTGTCCTCTCCCCTTCCTCCTTTCTTCCCCTTCTTGTCCTCTTCTCTTCTTCCCCCCTCCCCCTCTTCTCTTCTTCCCTTCTTGTCTTCTTCCCTTCTTTCCCTCTTCCCCTCTCCCTTCTTTCCTTCTTTCCCTGTTGTCCTCTTCCCCTGTTCCCCTCTCTCCTTCTTCCCTTCTTGTCTTCTTCCCTTCTCCTCCTCCTCCCCTCTTCCCCTCTTTCTCCTCTCCTCTCCCACTTTTGTCATCTGCCCCTTTCTCTCTTTCTTTCTTTCTCTCTTCCTCTCCTTACCTTTTTTCCTTTCCTCTTCTCCTATTTTCCTTTCTTCTTTCTTCCTTCCTTTGCCTCGTTCTTCCCCATTCTCTTATCCTCCCTCCTCCTCCTTCTCTCCCTTCTTTCTTCTCCCCTCCCCTCCCCCCCCTACTCACCCCGCTGATAAAACTAGCGCAACTATTTTCATCATTATCTTCATTCTTATGCCTTTCTTTTTTCTTTATTTGGTTCTTCCTTTCGTTGTTTTTTCTGTTTTTCAGCGTTTGATCTGATAATTACCGATGATAATGTTTTGTCATTTTATAGTTCTTTCTTACACACGCACACACACACACATGTAAACGCACATACACGCTTACACACACACACATGTAAACGCACATACACGCTTACACACACACACATATATACACATATGTATCTGTGTGTGTGTGTGTGTGTGTGTGTGTGTGTGTGTGTGTGTGTGTGTGTGTGTGTGTGTGTGTGTGTGTGTGTGTGTGTGTGTGTGTGTGTGTGTGTGTCTGTGATAGATACATAGAAGATAGATAGGTAGGTAGATAGATGGACAGATAGTTAGATGGGTAAATAGACAGATAGATAGACAAGCATATAGACAGATAGATAGATAGATAAGCAGATAGATAGATAGATGGATAGATAAATAGATAAACAGAGAGATAGATATATAGATGTATAGATAGATAGATAGATAGACACATAAAAAGATAGAGAGATAGACAGATAGAGAATAAAATGAAAGATAGATAGAGAGACAGACAGACAGACATAAACAATAAGATAAAAATGAAGACATCGACGCTTGAAAAGTGAACCCGAGTCTCGACTCTTCGGACCCGGATCCTCGGATATAAACTCTTAATAGTTTAAGTTTCATATAATGCATTCTGGAATCACGCTTACTCTTTTATGCCAACTTTATGATTCCCTGTTTTTCACTGTCATAGTCCTGTATATAAGTTTGTGTCTTAAAGGACATTATAGCAATCGTATTTCACTGTGAATTGGGGATACGGTCGTTTGACGCTTGTTTCGGTTGTAATAAGGAAGTTCGGCGTCGCTACATGACGTATAGATGAGGTCGTGTAGCTACTTCTTTGCGGGAAGGTACAGTATTAGTACAATACCACCTCGAAGTACGGTGGAGGTACAGTAATACCTTCAGGCTGTACGATCTTAGTACGAAACTATCTCGAAATCACAACCATAATACAGTTGCTTGTTGGATGTACGGATCCAGGTCAGCGCCATACTCAGGCCGCACTCCAGCGCTGCTTTCTGGAGGCAGTCTCAGTGCTGTATCAGCTCGAAATAGGAGCAACATTACAGCACTAACTTTAGGCGGAACAGTTATAGTACAATACCACCTTGAGGCAGTACAGTACGACCTTGTGGCAGTAAGGCACTGTCTTAACGAAGTACAGCATAGCCTTCAGGTAGTAAAGCACTCCCTTCAGGAAGTCCAGCGCCACCTTCAGGCAGTGCAGCCCCATTGCAGCCCCACTCCGGGCCGTCCGCAGAGCCAGCGCGTGGCACTCACAGGCAGGTGGGAAGGTTGATGTATCTTCGAGTGCGACTGGAATGGACTGCCTCCACTTTATGTTATTGTGCAAGTTGCTAAAGTCATCGTCGCGAGGAGGAAAAGTTTGGGCATTACGGCTCGTGCAGCGGCAGTGACGGATGTTTATTTAGCCGGTGCAAGTTGACACCGCGGCCGGCGCCATTAAGGTCACGGAGGCGGGGTTGGCCTGGGGGAAGGCGGTGTGCGTGTGTGCGGAGGTGTGTGTGTGTGTGTGTATGTTTGTGTGTTTTAGTCGGTGTGTTTTAGTCTGTATCTTTATTTGTATATGTTTTAGTTTGTGTGTTTATTTGAATGTATGTGTGTCACTGAGAGAGAAAGAGATCAGCTGTGTTTGGATGTGTATGTATTATGCGTCTTCGTGTCAGTGTGTGTGGGCTACAAAACGCGCGGCGTATATAACCGTAATTCTCAAACTCCCACCGGTGGAACTTGTCTTAATTGATCGTAATTTAAGTCCGGAAGCATTAATCATCCACATGCTATGTGCCCCAACGTCTACCCCTTCCCTCCCCTCCTCCCCACCCCTTCCCTCTCCCTCCTCCCCTACCTCTTCCACACCCCATCCCTTTCGTCCCTCCCCATCCCCTCCCTCCCCCTCCTCCCCACATCCTCCTTCCCCCTCCTCCACACCCCTTCCCTCCCCTTATTCCACACCCCCTCCTACCCACTCCCTCCCTCCCCCTTCTCCACACCCCTTCCCTCCCCTTCCTCCCCACCCATTCCCTTTCGCCCCTCCCCATCCCCTCCCTCTCCCCTCCCCCTCCCCACGCTCCCAATGAACCGTGGCACCGCGTGGCGCCGATAATCATCAATAACAGCCTTTTCTTTCAACATTTGCGTAACGGCAGAAGAATGAGGGGCCGGAATCACCCAAGTCTTCGCTCGAGGGATGAGTGATGACCCCCTTTACGCCCTCCCTCATTCCCTCATCGTCTGCGCTCCTTCCTCATTCCCTTCTCAGCCGCATTCCTCCTTCAAGCCCTCTACCTCATTCTCCCTGACTCGTTTCTTGGTCGGATTCCTCCCTCACGCCCTCTACCTCATTCTCCCTCACTCCCTTCTCAGCTGGATTCCTTCTTCAAGCCCTCTACCTCATTCTCCCTCATTCCCTTCTTGGTCGGATTCCTGCTTCAAGCCCTCTAGCTTATTCTCCCTCACTCCCTTCTGATACACATTCGTCTCTCACAAATTCCTCACTCATACACTTTCCTCACAGTCTCCCTCACTGCCTACGTTCTTCCTTCCTCTCGCTCCCTTACGTCCCTCACAGTCCGCTCTCGCATCCTCTCACTCTCCCTCCCTCACAATCCACCCCCCACCTTCACGCTCTCCCTCCCTCACAATCCACCCCATACCCTCACACTCTTCCTCCCTCACAGTTCGTCTTCCCACCCTCTTGCTCTCCCTCCCTCACAATCCACCCCCACCCTCACACTCTCCCTCCCTCACAGCGCCACTTAGCTCTATATAGCGGCACTCTCGTCCCCCCCCCCCCCCCTTTAATTACCTGCGAGAGGACACTTGCTGCGACACAGTGCCATCCCTCACCCGCGTCCTGTCAACAAGTGCCAAGGAGGGACACTTCGGTTGTTCTTTGTCCTTTCTTTCTCGAATTTGTCTTTGTGGGTTTATTCTTTCCTTCTCCTTCTCGTGCATCGGAATTTTTCTTCGATTTCTCTTTCTCTTTCTTTCTTGTTTTGTCTCTTTTTCTCTTTTCTTTTTCTTTTTCTTATAGTCTGCTATTTCTGCTCTTCTCTGTGTTTGGGTATCTGTCTGTCTATATCTCTTTGTATCTTTCTGTGTATCTATGTTTATGTCTGTCTATCTATTTGTGTGTCTGTTCATCCCTTCATGAGAGATAGTTCGTAAAATCTTTGAAGATAAAGATAGAAAGAGAGAACAGGGCTAGAGACAGCGAGAGAGGGAGAAAGAAAGAGATAGGTAGAGAGAGAGAGAGAAAGAAAGAAAGAAAGAAAGAGATAGAGAGAGAGAGAGAGAAACAATAAATCATGAACGACCTTTAGAACTGCCAATAAAGCGAAGGCGTAAATGATGAACCAAAGTTAAAGAGTGGAAAGTTTTTGCCTTAATTCCCTTTCCTTTTTACTTTCCTCTTCCTTCACCCCGTTCCTCCCATCGTGAAATTTTCCCCTTTCCCTCTTCTTTCGTTACCTCTCTTCCTTCCCCTTCTTTCTTTTGATGTTTCCCTGTCATTTCTTCGTTCGTCTTCCTTATTCCCCCCTTTCCCTCATCTAGCTCTCTTCTCCCTCTCCTTCCTTCCGCTCTACCTTCCCCATCCTTCTCCTCCTTCCTCTCCCCTTTCCTTTCTTCCTTCCCTGTCTTCTCCATCCCATTCCCCTTCCCTCCTTCCTTCTCCTCTCTCTTCCTCTCTTCCATCCCTTCACACATACCACATACTCTATTTTCTCCTCCATTTCTCCTTCCATTCTACTAACCCTTCCCCTCCCCCCTCTCCGTCCCCTCCCCTCCCAGCACCCACTCCCCCCCCTCCTCCTTCCCTCCCCTCTGTTCCATTCTCCCCCTCCTCCTTCCCTCCCCTCTGTTCCCTTCTTCACTCCCCCCTTCCTCCTCTCCTTCTCCAAAACGTTCCCTGACATAATGGACACAGGAATGTTACGAATAGAGCAACGCCTCCTCCCTCTCCTTCCTCCCCCCCTTACCCCCTGTTCTCCCTCCTCCTCCTCCTTTCCTCTGTACTCTGTCTCCCCTTCCTCCCTACTCATCCTCTTCCCCCATTCCCCCTCCTCTTCTTCGTATCCTCCCTCCTCGTCCTCCACTACCCTCTCCCCTTCCTCTACTCCCCCTCCTCTTCCTCCACTCCCCTCCCCCTTCCTCTACTCCTCCTCCTCTTCCTCCACCCCCCTTCTTCCTCTTCCCCTTCCCTCCCTCCCCCCCTCACTGCATGCCAACGTCGGAAACGATGATCTATCACCCCCTCCCTTTCTCCTAACTGACCACACCCCGCATACCCTTGAAATGCCCCCTCATCCCTCCCGCTCCCTCCCTCCCTCCTGCCTCACACCCCCACCTACACTCCCTCCCTCTGAAAAGCCCTCTCCCTCCCCTCCCACCTTACAACCCTCCCCCACCACCTATTCTTTCCCCCGTGAACCCCCTCCTCCCTCCCACCTTTACAACCCCCCCCCACCTACTCTCTCCCCTGAACCCCCTCACTCCCTCCTCTTACCTTACCACCCTCCCCCTACCTATTCCCTCCCCCTGAAATCCCCACTCCCCCCCCTACCCCCCTGGCATGAAGCAACCTCATGGCAAACGGCAGCATGAATTGTTGACACATAGAGTTAGAAAGGTATTAATGGGCAGTCACATGTGATGTATGTTGACGGTGTGTTGCCTAATGGTTATGGTGACGGAAACGTATCGTGATGGTGCGTCCATGGTGACTCTGGGGACAATGACGTAATGATGATGATGTAATAATGATGATTAATAAAGAGGATTATCCTTAAACTGATAATTGTTTTGACGGATGTATTGATGATATTAGTATTGAAATCAACTCCTAACATTACCGTTATACTCAGTGATGCATAATAGTTGCAGTGTCAATAGCAACGAAAATAAAATCAATAATCTAAATACATGTCCTTTCAGATCCAGATATGACACATAAGATAAAAAGGAAGAAAAAAAAATGTCGAACTTTTAGTACCAACGAGGCTGTCACAGTCGAAGGCAAAAGAGCTCTATATTTCGAAGTCCGGATCACGATAGAAAAACATGTAATCCTTCAGTCAACTCGCCCCCCCCCCACGCCCGCCCCCTACCTCTATTATTCCCTTTTTTTCTCTCTTTTTTCCACTCCTGTCTTTTA
>NC_091563.1:30401327-30403827 GCF_042767895.1 Penaeus vannamei
ACCTACCCACCCATCCATCCACCCACCCTCCCACCCATCTACCCAACTAACCCCTCCTACCTCCCACCTACCTTCCCACCTACCAGCCCACCCACCTACCAGCCCACCCACCTACTCAACCCGCCCCTCCTCTGTCAAGCAGTGAAACTTAGACAGCACTAAAAGCAGGAGCAGCAGCAGCAGGTGGTTGGCAGAACGGCCTCTTAAACCTGCTTCTGCTTGAGCCTCTAATTAAGCGAAAGTGTTCCTTGTGTCACGAATGCTATGTAGAAAGAACGGAGAAATGCACATATTTGATCCTGGTGCCGGGGAATTTTATTTGTTTTTTTTGTTTGTTTGTTTGTTTCGCTTTCACTCCCAGGTTGGTTTGTTTGTTTGTTTTTTGGGGTGGGTTTCCTTATATTTGCGTCTCCCACTTTGCGTGTGTGTGTGCGTGCTTGTGTGTGTTTGTGTGTGGTGTTTAATCTGTGGCTGCGTTAGCGTGTGCGTTTGCGTACGTTTGTATTTGTTGTTTTTTTTGTGTGTGTTTGGACGTTTTTTTCTGTGTTTGTGTTTCTTGAGTGTGTGTGTGTGTGTGTGTATGTCTGTGAGTGAGTATATATGTGTTTACAACTATCATACTGCAATGACATAGCTGTATTCCCATGTGTGCCTGTGTACGTGCATGGGTGTAAAAAGTACAGTAAATTCTTTGACTGTGAGTACTTAAAAATAATCTGAACCTAAAAAGTTGGCAAACAGATTTGTCCTTAAAAGCTGGATGAAGTTGAACCCAAGCTTGCGCTCCCTTCATCCAGGCGCACGCACGACGCTTGTCTGGCTTGGGGAAAGAGAGGGGGGGAGAGGGAGAGAGGGAAAGGGGAGAGAGGGAGAAAGAAAGAGAGAAGACAAGAGAGAGAGGGGAAAAAAGGGAAGAGAGGGAGAAAGAAAGAGAGAAGACAAGAGAGAGAGGGGGAAGAGGGAGAGAAAGAGAGAGGGAGAGGGAAGGGAGGGAGGGAATGAGAGAAAGAGGAGAGAGGGGGGAAAGAGAGAAAAGGAGAGAGAGGGGGGGGACAGTGAGTGAGTGAGAGAGAGACAGAGGGGGGGGGGCAGAAAGAGAAAGAAAGAGAGAGAGAGGGGGAAAGAGAGAAAGAGAGAGAGACAGGGAAAAGAGAGAAAGAGAGAGAGAAAGGGACAAAGCGAAAGCGAGAAAGGGAGAGAGAAAAGCGAGAAATGACAAATGAAGTCACGAGGATTTAATTTGGATATGTTATAAACGATTTAATTTATGATTTAATATCTATAATCTGTAATGGCTAATTTCAACAGATTAATATTTGAGCTTCTTTTCTATTTTATTGAACTAGCGGATAATTAGTTTAGATTGTCTGTTTCATAACCATTGATATTGATAGCAATGATAATGATAACAATTGCATTTATCATAATGATAATAATGGTAATAGTAATAAATAAGATAACAATAGTGACAATGATAATGATCATAATGATAATGATCATAATGATAATAATGATGATAGTAATGATTATGATAACGATAATAAAAATGATAATATTAAGAATGATTATTATATAATAATAACAATGATGTGATAACGATGATAATGGTAATAATAATAATGATAGTAATAATTTAATGATAATGATAATAATCATAATAGAAGTGATAAGGGTAATAAGAGCAATACTGATAATTATCATTTCCATCACCAAAATAATAATAGTGAGAACAACACTGATACCAAAAATAATAACTGAAATACTGAAGAGCAGAAGCTACAAATACAACAAGAAAAACAACAACAGCTAATTCCCCGTTTCAGATTTTCTCTCAATCTTTCGTTTTTCTGTTTTTCTTTTTGTTTTTTCTTCGTTTTTCCCCTATCAACATTTGTGTACCTGGCTCTCTTCCCATTTTTATCCCTTTTTGTTTTTAAAGACCATTCGTATCTCCAGATTAAAAAAAAAAAAAAAAAAAAAAAGTATCCAGTATTTAACAGCAATTTATTTCATTCATGTTATGTCAGTTCATTTATCTTTTATCGTTCCTTTTTTTAGTCATTTATCGAGTTATCAAAAGCTTGCATACCTTTTAAGACTTAATGCCTTTGTTCCGTGAATTGCTGGCTTTTTTTTTTTTTTCTTGACTGCTGGTTCATGATGGATGTGTGGCCATTGTAGCTAAGTTGAGGGGGAGGGAGGGAGAGGGAGAGGGGGGAGGGGAGGGGAGGGAGGGAGAGGGAGAGGGGGTGGAGGTAGGAGGGAGATATAGCTATCATTTTTTCTAGTCTTGTCTGTCTGTCAGCCAAAGTGTTTTTCGTCTTTCAATTTTTTCTTCCTTTTTTTTGTGTTTCTGTTGGGGGTTTGTGGTCGTGTTTGTGTCTCTCTTGCAGGTTGTAGTAAGTTTCTTTCTCTCTCTCTCTCTTTTATACTCTCTCTCTCTCTTTTTCTCTTTCTCTCTCTCTTTCTTCCTCTCTCTCTCTCTCTCTTTCTTTCTCTC
>NC_091563.1:30411327-30413827 GCF_042767895.1 Penaeus vannamei
CCTCCCTTCCGTCTCCTCCTTTCCATTCGTCCAATCATGTCTGAATGCGCGCGTGTGTGTGTGTGTGATTTATTCCACATACATGAGCCCATGTCTGTATATGAGTGGCATGTTTAACTAGTGTCCTTTATATGCGGTGTTTCTTGCATGCGTAGGCAACTCCACTCCCCTTCCCCTTCCCTCATCCCCCCCCCCTTCCTCTCCCCTCCTTCTTCTCCCTCACCTCCTCCCTCCTTACCCCTCCCCCTCCCTCCCCCACCTTCCTTTCCCCTTCCTTCTCCCATAACCTCCCTCCCTCTCCTTACCCTCCCCCTCCCTTCCTCTCCCTCCTTCCTCTCCCTAAGCTCCTCCCTCTTCTTTACCCTCCCCCTCCCCTCCCTACCGTTACCACCCCTCTCTCCCCTCCCCTCTTCCCCTCTTCCCTTTCCTGCTCCCCTCTTTCGTGGGTGAATGTGATGGCGGTGCATTGGCTCTCATTATGGGAAAGTGCCACTGCTATTTTTATTATCTTTTTATCTTTATATTTGCCGCATTTGACGTGAGTGGGCCCAGCTGATTATGGTCGGCGCATTTATCTTTTTCTCTCTCTTGCTCCTCTCGCTCTTGCTTTGTTTTTTTTCTCCTCCTCTCTCTGCTCTGCCTTTTTAAGACTTGCTCTTTCTTGCTCTTTTGTCTTTTCCTTCACTGCCTGCTCTTTTTTTCTTTTTCTTTCCTCGCTTTTTCCTCCTCTTATACCTCAACGTCTTCTTCTTTCTTCTTCTTCTTCTTCTCCTTCTCCTTCTCCTTCTCCTTCTCCTTCTCCTTCTCCTTCTCCTTCTCCTTCTCCTTCTCCTTCTCCTTCTCCTTCTCCTTCTCCTTCTCCTTCTTCTCCTTCTTCTTCTTCTTCTTCTTTCTTTCTTCTTCTTCTTCTTCTTCTTCTTCTTCTTCTTTTTCGTCTTCTTCTTTCTCTTCGTCTTCTTCTTCTTCTTCTTCTTCTTCTTCTTTCTCTTCATTTCTTTCTCTCCTCCTCTTTCTTCTCCCCCTCCTCCTCTTCCCTCCTCCCTCCTCCTCCTCTTCCTCACTCTACTCCTCCCCTTCCTCCCTCCTCCTCCTCCCCCTCCCCTTTCTTCCTTCTCCTCCTCCTCCTCCTCCTCCCTCCTCCTCCTCCTCCTCCTCCCTCCTCTCTCCTCCCCCCTCCTCCCTCCTCCCTCCTCCTCCCTCCTCCTCCCCCTTCCCCCCTCCCTATTCCCCCTGCGCTCCCCCTCACTCCCTCCTCCTCCTCCACCTCTTCTTTCTTCCACTTCCACCCCCCCCCCTCCACTCTCTCCTCCTCTACCTCCCCTTCCCTCCTCCTTCCCTCCCTCCCTCCCTTTCCATCACAACCGAACATAAAATGGTTACCAGCTCCCCCGCCTCCTCCTAAAGTCTTAAGGAGCCTCGCCAGCTTTTAAAAGGAAAGGATAATTGTCTTCCGTTATTGATTTGCATATTTTTCGCGAAACCCAGACGTCGTTCGGCCCGCGCGAAATTAGAGACCGCAGAACGAAAACGTAAGGATAGCGTTGCGGTTTCTCGTTGGCGCCGACGAAAGACGAAAAGCTTGTGCTACGGAGTCAGGAAGGAACGTGGTATGTCGATAGTGTTATGGAGGTGAAAGTTCTGGCGCAATGCGAAGGTAGTGTACTTTATATGTCGATGTGTAAGTACACTGCGAGACGTAAAGTGGAATAAATTTCATTGTGATGAGGATACTACTATTTCGACTGCTGCTGCTATGAATTGGGACATTGTTGTTAATTATTATGATAATGATGGTAATAATTATGGCACTACAAATGATAATGATACTAAAAATAACGATAATGAGAATAATGACAGTTATAATGAAAATAATAATGATAATAACAATAATGATAACAAAAACATTGATAATGATAATGATAACAATAACAACAGTAACAAAAATAATTATAATTATAATTTTGAAAATGATAATGACAAAAATGATAATAATAATAATCCTATTATTATTATTATTAATGATAACAGCAACTATAACAACAATGATAATAACGATGATAATAACAATGATAATGACACATCATCATGATAATGATAATAATAATGATTATTATGATGATATTGATGATGATGAATATAATAATGATCATAATGATAACAATAGCAATGAAATGATTATACTTATTGTTATAATAATTAATGATTCTCATGACCATAATAAAAATGGTGATAATGATAATGAAAAACTGTGATACTAATCATCATAATCATGATACTGATAACTGTAGTACTGATGATGGAGACAAGCGAAAAAACAATAAGACAAAACAAACAAGACACATTCTTAACAAACAGAAAAGTCAGCCCCTTCTGCCCACACAAGCAGAGTCTTGAGCATCATTACCAACACAACAATTCAGTTACAACACCCGGAACGAGGTATAAATATGACAAACTTGCATTCTAAGTCCCAGAGTTGTGACCCATAAACTTGGCCAAA
>NC_091563.1:30416327-30421327 GCF_042767895.1 Penaeus vannamei
TAGATTACAGCTGTATCAAACATAATCGTACACACAATACGAACGCATTCGGTTGCCATGGGAACAAGACCTCCACCCACTCCAAGCTCTTTTAAATATGAAACATTGATAAACAAACATTACTCTCGTCCCAGATATCACAGATTGGACATGAAGTGGGCTGGTTGATTCTCGTTTTGATGAGTTCGACCGTGTTGACAGTGCCACCTGAGAGTGCCAAGTGCCAGGCGGGAATACACAGAGAGCCGTGTGCGTGACTGGTCCTGCTGGGTCCACTGGGAGCTCTAATTAACAAGTAACGAGAGATATTATGATAAGGAATGATATAAAAAAGTGGGAGGGAGAAAGATTGTTTTGAAGTCGTAGAAGGGAGGAGGAGAAGGAGGAAGAGGTGAAGGTGGAGGAGGAGGAGGAGGAGGGGGAGCAGGAGAAGGAGAAGAAGGAAGAGGTGGAGGAGGAGGGGGGGAGCCGGAGGAGGAGGAGGAGGACGAGGAGAAACAGGTGGAGGTGGAGAAGGAAGGAAGAGGAGGAGGAGGAGGTGCTGGTGGTGAGGAGGTGGATAAGGAGGAGGTGGAGGTGGTGGTAGAGGAGGAGGAGGAGGAAGAAGAAGAAGAGGAGGAGGAAATAACATATATATAAGAAGAAAAGGTGAAAAAGAAAAAAAGTGGAAAGAATGTTTTGGATTTTTGAAAAGGAGGAAGAGGAGGAGGAAATATAATGAAGGAGAGAAAGACAAAGAGAAGAAGAAAGGAAAAGATGCAAAGTAGTGGAAGGATTATCTTCAATTCAAGGAAAAGGAGATGAAATCAAGGAAGTCAAAAAAATTAAGAAAAAAGCATGAACGAGTAGAAATTACTTACGCAGAAGTCAGATGCTTGTTTTTATTAATTTTTATTAATCTTTTTTTATCTTTTATTTATTCATTTATTTTTTTTTTACAGGGAAGGAGAGATTAAACTGAAGGAAATAAAATAAAATTGAGGAAAAATCATATAAACAGACAGTAGGAAGATTGCCCTGAGTTATTTGTTTCATTTTTCTTTTTTTCTTTTTGAAAAAAAACTAAAGGGAGTGAAGAAGACTTTGGAGGAAAAAATATGAAACAAGAAAGCAGGAAAATTTCTTCAAATACGGGACAAGAATAAGAAAAAAGGTTAAGCATAAATAAGAATAAGCAAAGGAAGAGAAGAAGGAGAACATAAAGAAGAAAAAATGACAAAGGAATAACATAAAATATAAACTAAAATAGAAAGAAAGAAGACATTTTTGTTTGTCTAACATGGCATTTATCCCCAAGAGGTCAAGGGAATATGATTTTGTGCGATTTATTACCAGATGTAGAACACGCTAGAACAAAACTGCATAAAAGGCCATGCACGTTAAGAAGAAATGTACGATAAAGTTATTTTGCGGGGTAACTTTGTCATATCATAATGCATAGCTGTCTTCGAAAATATTTACTCACATGAAGTCCATCATATCGAAAAGGATCTCTCTCTCTCTCTCTCTCTCTCTCTCTCTCTCTCTCTCTATATATATATATATATATATATATATATATATATATATATATATATATATATATATAGATACATATATATATATATATATATATATATATATATATATATATATGTGTGTGTGTGTGTGTGTGTGTGTGTGTGTGTGTGTGTATATATATATACACACACATGTACATATATATACATATATGTGTGTGTGTGTGTGTGTGTGTGTGTGTGTGTGTGTGTGTGTGTGTGTGTGTGTGTGTGTGTGTGTGTGTGTGTGTGTGTGTGTGTGTGTGTGTGTGTAGATATATGCATATGTATATATATATATATATATATATATATATATATATATATATATATATATATATATATATATATATAGATAGATAGATAGATAGATAGATAGATAGATATATAGATACATACATACATACATACAGACATACATACATACATACATACATACATACATACATACATACATTCATACATACATGCATACATACATATTACATATATATATATATATATATATATATATATATATATATATATATATATATATATATATATATATACACACTTTTCTAGAAGTATCTTTCAGACACATATTTCGCGCACTTTAACCCCCTCAAAAAAAAAAAAAAAACGCGTCAGACATGAGACATAAATTCCTCTCTTATACAAACGTTATTAATTTCATGCAAGTTCCTCATATCATCTGAGGCAAAAAAAAAATATCCAAAGAAAAAAGAAAAAGAAAAAAAAATGTGAAAATTGTCCTGACACGCCCCAGCGAGGTAAGAGAAAGAGAGAAAAGTATGATCCCTTGGCTGCATGACACTCTAAGTACCTGGCAAAGTTGGCAGGGCGAGGGAGGGTCATGCAGAAGAGGCAGGGGGGGAAGGGAGGGGAGAGAAGGAGAGAGGGTCATGCAGAAGGCGGGAGGGGGAAGGAAGGGAGGGGGAGAGAAGGGAGGGAGGGCCATGCAGAAGGCGGGAGGGGAAGGAAGGGAGGGGGGGAGGGAAGGGAGGGAGGGGGAGAGGGAAGGGAGGGAGGGGAGAGGAAGAAGGAGAGAGAGGTCATAGAGAGGAGGGAGGGGGAGAAGGGAGGGAGGGTCATGCAGAGGGAGAGGAGGGAGGGAGGGAAGGAAGGAGGGAGGAAGGTCGTGCAGAAGGGAAGAGGGAAGGGAAGTTGGAAGGAAGGAGGAGTCATGCAGGAAGGAGGGAAGGGAGTGGGGTTGGAAGGTTGAGGGAAGGAAGAGGTAGACATGCAGGAGGGGAAAGAAAGAAAATAAATGGGAGGTCATGAAGGAGGAGGAAGGGTCATGCAGAAGATGTAAGGAAAAAAAGAGTGAAAGAGGAATCGAAAAAAACGAACGTGGTAGGAGAGGGAAAGAATAAAGATCGTGCAAAGGAAGGAGAAGGAGACAGGAGATAAGTAAAAAGAGGAAATAGGAGGGAGGGAGTCATGCAGAATGTGGGAGGAAAGAGGAAGGAAAGAGAAGAAAGGCGGGGTGTCATGAAGAGGAAATTAGAACGGAAGGGAAGGGGATAAGGGTCATGCAGAAGAGGGAGAGGGGAGGGAAGGGAGGGGGCTTCATGCAGAGGGGAGGGGAAGGGAGAGGGGGTCATGCAGAGGGGAGGGGGAGGGAGGGGGGGTCATGCAGAGGGAAGGAAGGGAGGGTCATGCAGAGGGGAGGGGAAGGGAGGGAGAGGGGAGGGGGTCATGCAGAAGGGATGGGAAGAGAAGGAGAGGGGAGGGGTTCTGTGGAGTGCGTGTTGGTGCCAAAAGTGTCAGGAATATCACTTCTTTCTACTTTTTATGGCTTCCGCATGACTGCATGGCGTTCTAACTATTGAAACGTCTACTACACATAAGTCAGAAACCTAATATCACTGTAATTATCATTAAATGCTGTTACAGCAACAAGAGGTAAATGACGATAATTACAGGAATACTGAAAAAAGAGCAACTATTATGTGTTTCTTGATTATCATGATAACACAAAATTATCATGATTATTAATATCATTATCTTTACTTTTATCATCATTATCATTATATCTACTATTATGAGCATAATAATTTTCATTATCATTATCACTGTCATTATTTTCTATCATTATTATTAACATCATAGTCAATATTATAATTTTCTTGTCAATTATCATTATTATTATTATTTCTATTATCATCATCATTACCACCATCATTATATCCGTTATTATTGTCATCATCATAACTAATACATACACTTTTTCACACACAAACACACACACACACACACACACACACACACACACACACACACACACACACACACACACACACACACACACACACACACACACACACACACACACACACACACACACACACACACACACACACACGAACACACACACACACACACACACACACACACACACACACACACACGAACACACACACACACACACACACACACACACACACACACACACACACACACACACACGAACACACACACACACACTCCCGCCGCCATCTTAACTAGTCCAGACTATTTATCCTCGTTAAGGGGTCATTAGGGTCTCATGAGAAGGGAATTCGGCCCCGTCGTGTTGGGGCGACATTTTAATGCTGGGGATTTATCGTGTAATATGGGGAGGGGTGGGGGGAGGGGGAGGGGAGGGGAGTGTAAATGGGGGTGAGGGAGAAGGCGGGGGGGGGGGGAAGGATGAGGAAGGGGAGGAAAGGAAGGATGAAAGAGGGTGGGAGAGGGGGAGAGGGGGGTGAAAGATGGGAGAGGGGGAAGAGGGTGGAAAGAGGATGGGAGAGGAGGGAGGGGGAGGAGAGTGGAAAGAGGGGAGATGGGGGAAGAGGCGGAGGAAGGAGGGGAGAGTGAGAAGGGAAGGGAGGAAAGAGGGGAGAGGGGGAGGGGGAGGATGGAGAGGGGAAACGGGGAGAAGAAAGGGGTAGGAGAGGGGAGAGGAGAGGTGGAAAGAAGAGAATAGGAGGAAGGGGAGAGGCTTGGAATGAGGGGAGTGGGGGAGGGGAGTAGAAAGAGGGCAGGGGTGTGAAAGGGAATGAGAAGAGGGTGGAAGAGGGGAGAGGGGAGGTAGTGAGAAGAGGAGATAGAGAGGAGAGAGGAGGAAGAGTGGCAAGGAGAAGGGAAAAGTAGAGGAATGTGGGCAAAGGGGTAGGAGATGGGGAGAGGAGGAGAGAGGAAGAAGAAGGGAGGAAGTGGAAGAGGGTGTAGGGAGAAGTGACAAAAGGAAAAGGGAAAGAGAGGGGGCAAAGACGAAGAGAAAAAGAGGAAGAGGAAGAAAATAGGAAGAAAAAAGTGGTGAGAGAAAGGGAAAGAAGATGGAGTTGGGAAAAGGAAAGGGAACAGGAAAGAGAAGAAGACAGGGTGAGAAAAAAGAGATGGGTGTGTGGGAAGAAAAGAAAGGAAAAAGAGAAAGTGTAGGAGGGAGTGATGAAGAAGAGGAGAGAGAGAGAGAGA
>NC_091563.1:30447015-30457015 GCF_042767895.1 Penaeus vannamei
ATATTTTTTCTTTTCTTTTTTATATATATCTGTTTTTCTGTTTGTGTGTCTTGCTTGTTTGCTTACTTTCCTTCTATCTTCATATCTCCCCTTTTATAAGTACGTTTTTCTCTTCTCCTTTCCAGTCCCCCCCTTCTACATTAATCTCCGTCCCCTTCTCTCCCTCCACCCTTCCCCCTCCAATTACACACACACACACACACACACACACACAAACAAACAAACAAACAAACACACACAAACAAACACACACACACACACACACACACACACACAAACAAACACACACACAACCACACACACACACACACACACACACACACACACACACACACACACACACAAACAAACACACACACACACATACACATGCACACTTTAAAACTCTTTCTTGACTGTATCCGTATAAACATTAGACAAAAGGAACCCCTCTTCCCCCCCTCAAAAAACGTACATAGGCCTACAAACTCATTCTGTAAACTGCGAAGACAAAAACATTCACTGAATTGGGATGAAACGGAGGGAAGGGGAGAATAGGGGAGAGACAGAAGGAGAGAAAACGAAGGGGGGATGGAGAGAGATGATAGTGGAGAAAAGAAAGTGAGAGAGGAGAGGGAGAGAGATAGAGAGAGAGAGAGAGAGAGAGAGAGAGAGAGAGAGAGAGAGAGAGAGAGAGAGAGAGAGAGAGAGAGAGAGAGAGAGGAGAGAGGAGAGAGGGAGAGGGAGAGGAGGAGAGGGAGGGAGGGAGGGAGGGAGGGAGGGAGGGAGGGAGGGAGGGAGGGAGGGAGGAAGAGAAAGAAATGAACATTACTGAAGGGATGAGTAAGTGATAAACAGAAACAAAGAGGAAGAAGTTAAGCAGAAAAAGGGATAAGCGGAGACAGACAAAGGTAGACAGAGAATGAGAGAAAAACAGAGAAAACCTAGAAATATAAACCAAGATAAAACTTAACAGACACACACAACAGACAAAAAAAAGAAATAAGTAAGATTAGATGCTTCCACAGCGCAAAGATCTCTCTCATTCATTTTCATTCACAAAAAAAAAAGATCCAACATTTGTCGCAACGAACCCGGACAAAGTATAATCCACGCAAGCTATCACTCACGGACATAGCACTCCAGATCTCAAAGACTTTTTCAAGGACGACGCAACAGCACCGCCAGACCATCGGCCTCGGGTTACAAGACGAGAGAGAGAGAAAAATAGACATCAGCAGACGGCAACAGCGAGACTGTCAGAAATATAGACATCACTAGTCGGCAATAGTGAGGCAGTCAGAAAAATTGACCGAGAGAAACAGACAGACACAGGTCCAGAGAAACAGACAGACACAGGTCCAGAGAAACAGACACACACACAGGTGCAGAGAAACAGACAGACACAGGTCCAGAGAAACAGACAGACACAGGTCCAGAGAAACAGACAGACACATGTCCAGAAAAAACAGACACACACACAGGTCCAGGGAAACTAACAAACACGGGCTTAGAGAAACAAACAGACACAGACCCAGAGGAACTAACAAACACAAACCCAGAGAAACAGCAGGATGGAAAGAGGGATGGACGAATGTAAACACAATGACTAAGAAAAACAGACAGACAAACCAAGAGAAAAAACACAAACACAACAAATAACTAAACTTCTGACATAACAAAAGAAACAGAACCAGCCAGCCTTTCAAACAAAGAGAAACAGAAACAATCAACCTTCCACACAAATAAACAGAGAAATAAAAAACAATCAACTTACCACCAACCAAACAAAGAAACCTTAAACAACCCATCACGAAATCAAAATAAAACCCATAAAACAGACAAAACAGAAATAAAACGAACCTACCTAACAACGTAAACAAAGAGAAACAAAAAAAAAAAACAAGATAATCTACCAAAATCAACCACCCAGTCACCTACTCACTCACTCACCACACACACTCCCCCACTCACCCACTCACTCCTCACTCACTCACTACACACCCACTCACCACTCACCCACTCACTCACTCACCCACTCACCCACTCACCCACTCACCCACTCACCCACTCACCCACTCCCGACCAAATTTCAAAACTCCGAGAAAATGACACAACAATCCGACCGCCAACGACAAGCCAGTGGAGTATCTCAAGCAATCACAAGAAGAGAAAATAACGGCAACTTAACCAATCACAAGAAGAGAAAATAACGACAAGTTAACCAATCACAAGAAGAGAAAATAACGACAAGTTAACCAATCACAAGAAGAGAAAATAACGACAACTTAAACCAATCACAAGTAGAGGAAATAGCAACTTTGCAGAGAAACAGAAGGATGGAAAGACGAGGAAATAACGACAACTTAACCAATCACAAGGAGAGGAAATAACGACAACTTAACCAATCACAAGAAGAGAAAATAACTACAACTTAACCAATCACAAGAAGAGAAAATCACAAAACAGAGGAAGAGAAGGATGGAAAGAAGAGAAAATAACAACTTAACCGACCGCAAGAAGATGAAATAACGACGAAATCTCAACCAGTTACAAGAAGAGAAAATAACAACTTAGCAGAGAAAGAGAAGGATGGAAAGAAGAGAAAATAACGACAACTTAACCAATCACAAGAAGAGGAAATAACGACAATTAATCACAAGAAGAGGAAATAACAACTTAACCAATCACAGGAAGAGGAAATAATAACTTAACCAATCACAAGAGAAAATAACAAAACGAAGAAACAGAAGGATGGAAAGAAGAGAAAATAACGACAACTTAACCAATCACAAGAAGAGGAAATGACAATTAATCACAAGAAGAGGAAATAACAACTTAACCAATCACAGGAAAAGGAAATAATAACTTAACCAATCACAAGAGAAAATAACAACTTAACGAAGAAACAGAAGGACGGAAAGAAGAGAAAATAGCGACAACTTAACAAATCACAAAAAAGATTAAAAAAATAAATAAAAAAAAAAACAGTTTCGAGAGAGCCAAAGCGTGGTCTCGCGTGTCGCCAAGCGTGTCATGCCGTCTCCGTGCCGTGTCGTGTCGACCGGATATGCCGTAATACTCGCCGCTCGACAAGTGTATCTACTGCTACCACTTACTCGGCGCCACTTAACGTATTGGCGCGAGTGTCGTCCCTCGCTCGTGGGTGTGTTGCCTGGCCCCGCTAATGCTTCTGATCGACTCGGGATTATCAATGTTGGTGGGTTTTGGCTCGTCTTTGTCTTCGTCTTCGTCTGCTTCTTCTTCGTCTTCTTCGTCTTCTTCGTCTTCTTTTTCGTCTTCGTCTTTTTCTTCTTCTTTTTCTTCTTTTTTTCTTCTTTTGTTGTTGTTGTTGTTGTTGTTGTTGTTGTTGTTGTTGTTGTTGTTCTTCTTCTTCTTCTTCTTCTTCTTCTTCTTCTTCTTCTTCTTCTTTTCTTCCTTCTTCTTCTTCTTCTTCTTCTTCTTTTTCCTTTTCTTCGTCTTCTTCTTCTTCTTCTTTTTCCTTTTCTTCGTTTCTTCCTCCTCTTCCTCTTCCTCTTTTCTTCTTCTTCTTCTTCTTCTTTTTCCTTTTCTTCCTTTTCTTCTTTTTCTTTTTCTTCTACGTCGTCTTCTTCATCTTCTTCGTCTTCATATTATCATTATCATATTTCGTCTTCTTCTTCCTCTTTTTCTTCTTCTTCTTCATCTTCTTCATTTTCTTCTTTCTTTCACTTTTCTTTCTTTCTTTTTCTATTTATCTCCTCTTCTCTGCCTCTCCGCTATTTCTTCTTTCATTCCCTTTTTCATTTTTACTCATTATGTAAATGTACAGGGAAGGATGGGTGACAATTGGATGAATGGATGGCGGGAGGAGGGAAAGAGGGAAAGAAAGCTGGATTGAGATGGATGGATGAAAGGATGGATGGATGGATGCATTAGGGATAGATGGATGGGTGGATGGATGGATAAATGGGTGGATGGATGGATGAATGGATGGATGGGTGGATGGATGGATAAATGGGTGGATGATAAAATGGATGGGTGGATGGATAGATGGATGGATGGATGAATGAAAGGATAGATAGATGGGTGGATGGGAAGATAGATGGATGGATGAAAAGATGAATGTAAGAATGGATGGAAGGAAAGAGAAGTATGGGGAAGGAATAGACAGAAAAATAGAAAAGTCGATAGATAATTCAACGGATGAACATAGCAATTAACTAATGAAAGCGAAACAAAAATCAAGACATTAATACAAAAATAAATAAACAAACAAACAAACACAAAATCACGTAAACCGGACACAAATTATCAAAACAAATGAACGTAAATAAGCGCCATTGATATAAAGGCTTTTATATACTTATTCATTCATCTAATTGTTTATTCCTCCATTTATTTGTGTCTTCCTGATGTGGCGGGGAATAAATGCATTAATCAGCTGGCCAATTTATTGTTGCAAAGCCGAGTCATGATGTCGCTGAATGACTCTTCTGAAATGGTGACTTGTGTTTTTGTTTCGGTTGTGTAGGATTTTGCTGTTTGTTTGTTTGTTTGTCACTGTCTGATAGGATTTTGCTGTTTGTTTGTTTGTTTGTCACTGTCTGATAGGATTTTGCTGTTTGTTTGTTTGTCACTGTCTGATAGGATTTTGCTGTTTGTTTGTTTGTTTGTCACTGTCTGATAGGATTTTGCTGTTTGTTTGTTTGTTTGTCTGTCACTGTCTGATTTCTGTGCGAGTTTTTTTTCTTTCTTTTTCTTTGTCCATTTGTCTCTCATTCTGCCAGCTAGTCTATTTGCTTGATGGATCGCTTTCAGTCTCTCTGTCTGTTTGTCTCTGCCTGTTTACTGTCTGCCTTATGGTCCTGTATATCCGTTTTTCTGTGTGCCGATCTGTCTTTTCCTGTATGGATCTCGCTCAGTCTGTCTGTCTGTCTGCCTGTCTGTCTGTCTTCTTATATAATTGTATGTCTGCTTTTTCCTTAATTTTTTGTCTGTCTAACGACCTTTCTCATTGTGTACGTTTGATATCTCTCTATCTACATGTCTATCTATCGCCTTTCGTTCTTCTGTTTGTTTACTTGTCTACCTGTCTACCATGTCTTTCTCTTTTCATTTGTACACATCAAAGTATTCCTAAACCTCCAAACACATTCACACATGCGTATAAATATTCCCAATAATATTTATACAGCTGAAATTTCCTCCATTTACTTGACTCATTTTTTTTTCTTTAATATATAACGTAGTCACCATAATGCTTTCGTATTTGCATTTCCGTGTTTTGTTAAACGCCAAACAAAACTTTCGAACTCTGACTGAAATAACAGCGAGATCAGAACAGGGATCCGAGAATAACAAATCGCGTTTCAATTGTTCAGTGTTTAAGTGTGTGATGGAAATAGTGCATCGGAGTTTAGGCTAATCATTCTCTATATTAAGTGTTGTTTGTGTTTGTTTTTGGTAATGTTTTGTGGATTCTTTTTATTTTTCTATTATTTTATTTATCTATTTTTCAGTATTTTTTACGGTCGTGTTCTGTTTCTCTCTCTATTGCTGATTTTTTGTCTATCTGTTTACCCGTCTCTGCCGCTCTTACTCACTCTCTCTCACTCACTCAGAGATAGATAGAGAGAGAGAGAAAGAGAATGGAGGGAAAGAGAGAGAGAGAGAGAGAGAGAGAGAGAGAGAGAGAGAGAGAGAGAGAGAGAGAGAGAGAGAGAGAGAGAGAGAGAGAGAGAGAAAAGAGAGAGAGAGAGAGAAAGAGAGAGAGAGAGAGAGAGAGAGAGAGAGAGAGAGAGAGAAAGAGAGAGAGAGAGAGAGAGAGAGAGAGAGAGAGAGAGAGAGAGAGAGAGAGAGAGAGAGAGAGAGAGAGAGAATGAGAGAGAATGGAGGGAGAGAGAGAAAGAGAGAGAGAATGAGAGAAATTGCCCGTGTCATGAGCTGACCCTCACACCCTCCAAGCGAAAAGAGCGCTAGGCAAGTGACCAAAAAAGACAAAAAAGAAATATTTTTCCTTTCTGCACCATCGCCATATCAACCAAAGTGTTAAAAAAATGAAAAATAACTCCACTTTAGACGAACGAACGTGATGGGGAAGCAGAAACTACCCTCCCCCCCCGACTCACTTCCCTTCCCTTCCTCATCCCTTCCCCCTCTCTTCTCCCTTTCTCTTCCCTCTCCGTCTCCTTCTCCCTCCCCCTTTCCCTCCCTTGTCCTCTCCATTCCCTTCTCCTTCTCCCCTTCCCTCCCTTTTCTCTTCCCCCCTCCCTTACTCCCCCCCCCCCTTCCCATGCCACTTCTTCCCCCCTCATTCCCCTCTTTCCCTCCCCCCATCCCCCTACCCCCCTTCCTTCTTGAGGTCTCTTTGCCCTTCGTCGGTGGTTTGTAGTGCAGGGGGGGAGGAGGGGGAGGAGGGGAATGGTGGGGGAGGAGGATAGGGGGGAGAGGGGGGGAGGGGGTTGGGGAGAGGGCAAGGGGGCAAACGATGATCAATTGGCATTAAAGCACTGGCGCGTGTTCTGTCATGTTAAAATGGGAGAGGGGGTGAGGGACGGGGAGGGGACGGGGTGGGAGAGAAGGATGGCTGCAGGTGGGAGGGGTAGAGAGGGGGGGAGAGAGGAAGGGATGAGGAGAGAAGGATGGCTGCAGGTGGGAGGGGTATGGAGGAGGAAGAGGGGAGGAGGGAGGAGGAATGGAGAAGGGTGGGGGTAGAGGGACGGATGAAGGGGTAGAGGGGGGAGAGGGGAGGAAGGAGGAAGAATGGAGAGGGGGTGTTGGTAGGGGGATGGAATGAGGGGGTAGGGAGGTAAGGAGAAGGAAGGAGGGATGGAGAGGGGGAGAGGGGTGAAGAGACGAATAGAGGGGGAGGGAGGGATATGAAGGGGCAGGGAAGAGAAGAGGAGTAAAGAGGGAAGAAGATGAAGGGAGGAAGAAATGAAGAGGGAAGAGAAGGACGAAAGAAGGAGAGGAATGCAGGGTAGTGAGAAGGGAGGAGAAACATGGGGCAGAAAAAATAATAATGGAGAGAAAGAGGGGAGAGAAAACAGCGTGACGAAAGAATAGAGAGAGCAAAGAAGGGATAAGGGGAAAAGAGATCGGACAGATAGAATGACAGAGAGAAGGAACAACGAAGGAAAGGAGAACAAGAAAAAAGGGAGAAAAAGGAAAGAAAAAATAAGAAAATAAGAAGAGAAAGTTAAGAAAAATCAAGAAAATCAGAAGAGAAAGGGAGACAAAGAGAGAAGAGAGGGAGGGAAGAAATCTTGGCAATTGATCTGCAGCTCCGTCAAAGAAAGTTACGAATGAACGCGGGGTTAAAATTATACGCTAGACACACACTGCGCTCTCTAACTCCCTTCCGAAATCATTTGTTTACATTTTCTCTCTTTTTTTTTTGGGGGGGGGGGTATTTTTCTTTTTCTTTTTCATTTCGGAAAGCAAAACTTATAATCTAGTAAATACAAAATAATGATGAAAGAAAAACATTAGATTTATTCTCGTCATTTTTTTTTATTGCAGTATGGTGCAAGAGAAAATAATGATTAAATAGTGATAGTAATAGCAGCAGTAATGATAACAATGATGATTACAATAGATAAATACTTATTATTATCATTGTTATTTTTTCTGTTATAGTTGTTGTTTTATTCATATCTATTATTCATCTTATTTTACACCCTCTATTGTATACATATTCAGTTTCCTTGATTGATAGATAGACGTGAACCTTTTTTGATGTTGAAAAATATGCTGAATCGCGTAAAATGAAATCGTCGATTTTTTATCACAATAAAACATATGAAACTGTACATAAGTGAGTATAAATGTAAATATGTATATATGTGTGTGTGTGTGTGTGTGTGTGTGTGTGGAGCGAGTGTTTCTGTGTGAGTGTATATGAGTGTTTCTGTGTGTGTGTGTGAGAATTTCAGTGTAAGTGTGTATGTGTTTCTGTGCAAGTGTATATGAGTGTTCTGTGTGTGTGTATGTGTGTTTCTGTGTAAGTGTATATGAGTGTTTCTGTGTGTGAGTATGAGGGTTTATGTTTAAGTGTGTATGAGTGTTTCTGTATGTGTGTATGAGTGTTTCTGTATGAGTGTTTAGAGATGTGTAATCTAGCAGTTTCCGAGGCCAGTGACCGGCAGGGAGTATCTGCAGGAATCCCGTGGGCCGCCATCCGCCCCCGAGACGCTGAGGTGAATCGCGGATCGAACGCTCATCCCGAATAATAATAATAATAATGATAATAATGATAATAATAATAATAATAATAATAATAATAATAATAATAATAATAATAATAATTATAATAATAATAAGAATAATAATAATAATATTAATAATAATAATAATGATAATAATAATAACAATAATGAGGATGAGGAGGATAATGATGATGATAATGATGGTGATGATGATGATGATGATGTTGATGATGATGATGATGATGACGATGATGATGATAATGACAATAATGATGATGATGATAATAATAATGATAATAATAATAACAATAATGAGGATGAGGAGGATAATGATGATGATAATGATGGTGATGATGATGATGATATTGATGATGATGATGATGATGACGATGATGATGATAATGACAATAATGATGATGATAATAATAATAATGATAAACAATAATGATATCTGTACTACTACTGCTATAGCTGTTTCTACTAATGATAATAATAATGGCAATGGTAATAATAATAATAATGATAACAATAATAACAATTATCAAAGATCATATCCTACAGAAATAACAACAACAACAATAACAACAATAGAATCGCCCCAACACTAGCACCTCATCTTATAAAAGGCCTTCCGGTGACCCCTTCTCTCTCTCTCTCTCTCTCTCTCTCGCTTTCTCTCTCTCTCTGTCTCTCTCTCTCTCTCTCTTTCTCTCTCTCTCTCTCTCTCTCTCTCTTTCTTCGTTTCTCTCTCTCTCCCTTTCTCTCTCTCTCTCTCTCTCTCTCTCTCTCTCTCTCTCTCTCTCTGCTCTCTCTCTCTCTCTCTCTCTCTCTCTCTCTCTCTCGCTTTCTCTGTCACTTTCTGTCATTCTCCTCTCGCTCTTCTCGTTCTCTGCTCTCTCTATCTATCTATCTATTTATCTATCTATCTATTTGTCTATCTCTATCTCTATCAGTCTTATCTCTCGATCCCCTATTCTCCCCTCCTCTTCCTTCCTCACGCTCCAACACCCCCTCACCTTACCTGTTCTCTACCCCCCCTACCCCCCCCCCCCTACCCCGCAAAGTGCATGGCGCAGACGGGTCGATCCCGCCTGGCCAGCAAAGACACGGAGACCCCATAAACCCTCCATAAATATGTGTCCGGCGAGACGAAGTCAAAATGTTAAAGTAATGAGGACTTCGAGCGGTGGGATGAACAGCGAAGAAAATATCGATTATTGGGGGGCCTGTCGCGGGACGGGCGCTGACGGAGGTGTGGGATTGACGGCGCGGGGTAGGGGGAGGGAGGTGGGGGTGGGATGGGGAGGGAGGAGGTGGGGTAGGGAGGGAGGGGTGGGGATGGGGAGTGGGGATGGGGAGAGAGGGGTAAAGGGGAGAGGGGGGATGGGGAGAAGGGAGTGAGGGGGGAGAGGGGAGTAGGGAGAAAGGGGTAAAGGGGGAGAGAGAGAGGGGGAGGGGTGAAGGCGGGGGGAATGGGGAGGGAGAGAGGGAGGGACAGTGGGGAGATGGGGAGAGAGGGGATTGAGGGGGGAGAGGGATGGGGAGAGAAAAGGGGAAGGGGAAATGAAAAGGGAGAGAGAGAGAGGGAGAAGAGAAATGAGACAGAGATAGACACACAGATAGACAGAGACAGAAAGACAGACAGACAGACAGAGAAAGCGAGAGCGAGAAAACCGGGATGAAGTACACAGCGAGGAGGAAAAAAATGAGAGATCGAGCGAATCAGCGAAAAAAAAAATAAAACAAAGCAAAGGTATGTGAGAAAGAGAGAGCGAGAGAGAGAGAAAGAGAAAAAAAAAGAGACAAGGAATGCGAAAGACTGAGGAATGCGC
>NC_091563.1:30472015-30482015 GCF_042767895.1 Penaeus vannamei
CTCACTTGCATGTGCACCACCGTTCGTGTGTGTGTGTGTGTGTGTGTGTGTGTGTGTGCACATGTGTGTGTGAGTGTGTGTGTGTGTGTGTTTGCGTGTGTGTGTGTGTGTGTGTGTGTGTGTGTGTGTGTGTGTATGTATTTGTGTGTGTGTGCGTGTTGTATATGTACGTGTGTATGCCTGTGTACATACGAGCTCAACAAAATACTCACAGTTCACCATTAGAAGAACATACCTGCAGAAACTCGTGTCCCTGAAACAAAAAAAAAAGCCAGATATATGAACTTGGTCGTTATGTGAAATATTCAAACATGTTTAAAATATTCCAAAAGTCGTGTTGGGGTTCACTAGATTACATTCAGCGTCCCTTTATCGTATTTTCTATTCTGCGAACGTGTTTGTTTTATTCCGCTGATGCCTTGGTAAATATTCAGTTTTTTTTCTTTTTTTTCGTTTCCTTTATGAAAGTAAAACATGTTTCCTATTATTTTATTGTCTGCGGATTTCATGTACCGGGTGTCCTTCCTGACGACAACCTTTCTTGGGTAATTTGAACGTACATATATATTATGTACTTTATGCCATCTTTGGTTCTACATCTTTCTCTATTTATCTCTCTCTCTCTTTCTTTCTCTCTCTCTCTCTCTCTCTCTCTCTCTCTCTCTCTCTCTCTCTCTCTCTCTCTCTCTCTTTCTCTTTCTCTCTCTCTCTCTCTCTCTCTCTCTCTCTCTCTCTCTCTCTCTTTCTCTCTCTCTCTCTTTCTCTTTCTCTTCTCTCTCTCTCTTCTCTTCTTCCTCTTTCTCTCTTCTCTTCTCTCTCTCTCTCTCTCTCTCTCTCTCTCTCTCTCTCTCTCTCTCTCTCTCCCTCCCTTCTCCCTCTCCCTCTCCCTCTCCCCCTCCCTCTCCCTCTCCCTCTCCCTCTCCCTCTCCCTCTCCCTCTCCCTCTCCCTCTCTCTCTCTCACACACACACACACATTCAAATATATTTTCCATCGAGCACATAAAAAAGATAAATAAAAATACCATAACAGTATTCCTATAATGAATTTTACACACACGAGCACAAACGCACACGCACACACACGTCCACACCCAGATAGCACTCCTATTGTCATCGTTATCACTGGAACACAAACATAAGAGATGTGGCATGACACATACCACTATTCTTCGCCCGGCTCAACAATTAAGGAAGGTTCCCGGGAAATAATACAACCGCTGCATTAATATTGTCGCAGGCAGTCACGCAAGCACAAAGATACGTTGGTGAAAGTGCCACTTGGGACATACAATAAGCGAGTACATAAAGATACGTAGAGTGAGGGAGAAGGAGGGTTGGGGTAGGGAGGGAGGGAGGGGGAAGGGAAGGAGGGAGAGAAAAATGGATTAGGGAGAGGTGGAAGGCGGGTGAAAGAAAGAGGGAACGAAGAAGAGATACGGAGGGAGAAAAAGCAAGAGAAGGAGGGAGGACGAGACAGAAAAACAGAAAGACGAAAAGCAAGAAAGACAGAAAAGAAGAAAGACCCCAATTTTCGAAAAAAAAAAGGTAAACAAAGAAAAAAACGAAAAAAAAACTAAACAAGAGACAAAAAACAATTAATAACTTTACACCCCCTCCGCCCCTAGTTCCTCAGCGCCGCCATCCTCCCGTTACCCGTGTCTCCCACCCAAGCTTATGGCGGGGACAGACTTGACAGAACGCCGGATAAATGAACACTGCCTTTCCCCTCCAGCCGTGACAGCCACCTTCCCCTCGCACAGAGAAGCGCCCAATATTGCTGATCCCTTCGAATACAGTACTGACAATACTAACGCAGAGAATCTCGTCAGGAGGAAGCATACGGAGATCAAGTGAAAGTGTTAGTGAGGTTCCGCTGCTAAATGGGTTAAGTTTAAGTGGATCTTCTCGCATTTAATTTTGTGTTTTGATTTCTTTTGATCCTCTGGGCTAGGGAGGGGGGGGAAAGTGTGGGCCCGGGAAGGAGAGAGGGAGAGGTTCGGGCGAGGAAGGATTGTTATGTTCTTCTTTCAATGGCTGTGGGAGAAAGTGTGGGCCCTAGTAGGGGGGAGATTCCGGTGCTGGATTTGAGCCACACTGGAATGAAGTCTCTTTCTTCTTCTTTTTCTTCTTCTTCGTATTATTATGATTATTCGTCTTCTTCTTCTTCTTCATCTTCTTCTTCTTCTTCATCATCGTCTTCTTCATCGTCTTCTTCTTCCTCTTCTTCTTCTTCATCTTCTCCTTCTTCGTCTTCTTCTCTCTTTTTTTATTTCTTTCTTTCTATTTTTCTATTTTTTATACACCAGCGATGATGTAACAGTCTTACAATTCGTTAAATAGATTAGCATTACATTATCCTGATGCTGATGAGTGCACGCATTCCTCCCACTTATTCTGAGTATCAAGAAGTCAGAATTAAGAAGTTAACTCGCATTATTCTCCAGCATTAAAAAACCATGTTTGAGAATTCTTTTCTCACTTTTCCCGAGAATTAAGGAACCTCCTATAAGAATTTAACTCTCGTAAAAGACCCAAAATAAAGGAATTCGATACCCATTCTATCAAGAATATATAAAAAAAACAGAGTTGACAATTTAAGAAGCGAGAATTATTTTTCCTAAGAATAAAAAAAATGGATTAAGGTTTCAACCACTATTTTTCTAGAGAATGAAACAGCCAGAATTGAGATTTTAACACCGATTTTTTCCAAAAGGCAGGGACGGGAATTAACCCAAAATCAAAAATAAAACTCATGTTTCTTAGGAATTAGAAAGCCATGCTTAAATATCAGTCCACATTTCTCCCGACAGTTACGAAGCCAGAATTCTCTCTGAGAATTTAGACGCCAGCATTAAGAATTAAAATACTTTTTTAAGAATTAAAACGTCTGCATTAAAGAACCAAACTATTTCTCTAAGAATTAAAACGTCTGTATTAAAGAACCAAACTATTTCTCTAAGAATCAAAACGCCAGCACTGAGAATTAAACTAGTTCTTTCTAAGAATTATGTCGCTAGCATAAAGAAGAAAAATATTTTCCCTGGTAATTAAAACGCCAGACTAAAGAATTCAACAATTTCTATAAGAATCAAAACGCCAGCATGAAGAATTAAACTATCTTTAATAATCAAATAGCAGCATTCAAAATGAAACTATTTCTATAAGAATTTAATCGCAGCATTAAGAATTTGATTACTTCTCCCGAGAATTAACACACCAGAATAAAGAATCAAACTATTTCTAAGAATTAAAACGCCAGCATTAAGAACAAAATATTTCTCCAGAGAACTAAAACGCCAGCATTAAGAACAAAGTATTTCTCCCGAGAACTAAAACGCCAACATTAAGAACCAAACTATTTCTCCTGAGAATCAAACGGTAGCATTAAGAATCGAACTATTTCTCTCTTGAATCAAAACGCCAGCATTAGGAACTAAACTATTTCTCCTGAGAATTAAAAAAATAGTGTAAAGAATCAAATTATTTCTCTAAGCATTACAACGCCAGCATTCAGAACCAAACTATTTCTCTAAGCATTAAAACGACAGCATTAAGAACTAAACTATTTCTCTAAGCATTAAAACGACAGCATTCAGAACCGAACTATTTCTCCCGAGAACTACACCACCAGCATCAAGACTGAAGACCCGACCCACTCACAGCAGAGAGAGTGTCAGCTGAGAAACGCAGCGGTCGTGATAAGGAACCCGAAACCCGCGCGTGGATATCGCACTCAAACCCCACAAATAAAAGAGAAACACGACGGAATTATATTTGGCAGCGGCACAATGGCGGGAACTAGCTCGCCCCGCGGAGTAACTTTCGACATCAGTCAGAGGCCGGCGGAGGGATACCAAAGACCCCCCTCGGCGTGGATTCCTTTCTGGAAGGTTCTCATCTCTCGGGTCCTTAAGGCGATCTCCTTCACTGACTCCCGGAAGGATGTCAATGGGGGGGAGGGGTGGGGGGTTCTGGAGAGGGTGGATGTTAGGATCGGCTGGTGTCAATTTCAGGAGGTTCTGATAAGTTCAGCAGGTGTCGGGCTTGGCGGATGTTAGATTCAGCAGATGGCTAGATTTATATGGTAGCGGATTCAGTTGATATATGTTAAATTTAGCAGGTTAGAATTCACCGGATGTCAGATTCAGATGAAGTTAGACTCAGCAGGTGTCAGACTCGATAGATGTCAGAGTATATGTCAGTTTCAGCAACCGTTAGAATTCAGCAGATGTCAGATTCAGCTAAAGTTAGACTCAGCAGATGGTAGACTCACATGCTAGCAAATTCAGAGTCTGCAAATGCCAGTGAATATGCCAAATTCAGCAGAGGTTAATATTCAGCAGATGTCAGATTCAGCTGAAGTTCAACTCAGCAGATGTCAGGCTCACCGGATGTCAGACTCTCGGAATCAAAACCACTCGCTTACCCCCCCCCCCCCCCCCAGGATACCGCCAAGAGACGCTGCAACCGGCATCGGGAAGTTCCTTTGAGGGATGAGTCAAAGAGAAGTCCCCCCCCCCCTCCTCCCTCTCACCACCTCCAAGCCCCCCACCCTCCTCCTACAAAGACATTCTCCCACCACACCTCTCCCCTCTCTCGTCCCCCCTCTCCGGCCCTCCCCCTCCCCCTCTCCAGCTCTCCTCCCTCCCTCTCCCCACTACCCCCCTCTTCCCCATCCCCTCATCTTCCCTCTCTCGCCCCCCTTCCCCCGTCTCTCATCTTTCTCCCCCCCCTCTAACTCAACCCCACACCACACCTTAAATCACCCCATTCCACACCCCGTCCCCTATCCCCATACCCCATCCGCTCATCCCCCTTCCCCCACCCCTCCTATCCCCTACCCTCCTATCCCCCTACCCTCCTATCCCCCACCCACCCAACCCCAGCAACCTTCCATCCCCTATCCCAACACCGCACCCCTTTGCCTCCTTCCCCCATCTCCACTCCACTACCTCACTACACCTCTTCTCATACCCCTCACTCCCCCTCCCTTCCCCCACCTCTCTCCCCTCATCCCACCTTTGTTCCACCCCCCACCCTCTCCCCCCCACCTCTCCCCCCTCATCCCACCTCCCCCCCTCATCCCAAATCTCTTCCCCCCCCTCCCATCCCTCACCCCACCTCTCATCTCCCCCCTCATCCCACCTTTCTTCCCCCACCCCCACCCCGGGGTTTTTGCACCCGGAGTACCGCATCCGTGCAGCGTCGACGCCGGACATCCAACCGCACAACTAATTACCGACACCTGTGTTTATTCCCACACGCGCAAGGTAAGAGAGGAAGGGAGATGGATGTGAGGAAAGAGAGAGAGAGAGGAAGAAAGAGTGAAAAAGAGTGAGATGGATGTGAGGAAAGAGTGGAAAAAGGGAGATGGATGTGAGGAAAGAGAGAGAGAGAGGAAGAAAGAGTGAAAAAGAGTGAGATGGATGTGAGGAAAGAGTGAAAAAAGGGAGATGGATGTGAGGAAAGAGTGAATGAGAGGAAGAACGAGTGAGAATGGGAGATGGATGTGAGGGAAAGAGTGAGAAGAGAGAGGAAGAAAGAGTGAAAAAAGGGAGATGGATGTGAGGAAAGAGTGAGAGAGAGGAAGAAAGAGTGAATAAAGGGAGATGGATGTGAGGAAAGAGAGAGAGAGAGGAAGAAAGAGTGAAAAAAGGGAGATGGATGTGAGGAAAGAGTGAGAGAGAGGAAGAAAGAGTGAAAAAGGGAGATGGATGTGAGGAAAGAGTGAGAGAGAGGAAGAAAGAGTGGAAAAAGGGAGATGGATGTGAGGAAAGAGTAAAAAAAGGGAGATGGATGTGAGGAAAGAGTGAGAGAGAGGAAGAACGAGTGAGAATGGGAGATGGATGTGAGGAAAGAGTGAGGGAGAGGAAGAAAGAGTGAAAAAAGGGAGTTGGATGTGAGGAAAGAGAGAGGGAGAGGAAGAAAGAGTGAGAATGGGTGATGGATGTGAGGAAAGAGTGAGGGAGAGGAAGAAAGAGTGAGAATGGGAGATGGATGTGAGGAAAGAGTGAGAGAGAGGACGAAAGAGTGAGAATGGGAGATGGATGTGAGGAAAAATAGAGAGAGAGGAAGAAAGAGTGGAAAAAGGGAGATGGATGGTGAGGAAAGAGTGAGAGAGGGGAAGAAAGTGAAAAAAGGGAGATGGATGTGAGGAAAGAGTGAGGGAGAGGTAGAAAGAGTGAAAAAAGGGAGAGGGTTGTGAGGAAAGAGAGAGAGAGAGAGGGGAAGAAAGTGAAAAAAAGGGAGATGGATGTGAGGAAGAGAGAGAGAGAGAGGAAGAAAGAGTGAAAAAAAAGGGAGATGGATGTGAGGGGAAAGAGTGAGGGAGAGGGAAGAAAGAGTGAAAAAAGGGAGATGGATGTGAGGAAAGAGTGAGGGAGAGGAAGAAAGAGTGAAAAAAGGAAGAGATGGATGTGAGGAAGAGAGTGAGAGAGAGAGGAAGAAAGTGAAAAAAGGGAGATGGATGTGAGGAAAAGAGTGAGGGAGGGGAGAGGAAGAAAGAGTGAAAAAAGGGAGATGGTTGTGAGGAAAGAGAGAGAGAGAGGAAGAAAGAGTGAAAAAAGGGAGATGGATGTGAGGAAAGAGAGAGAGAGAGGAAGAAAGAGTGAAAAAATGGAGATGGATGTGAGGAAAGAGTGAAAAAAGGGAGATGGATGTGAGGAAAGAGTGAGGGAGAGGAAGAAAGAGTGAAAAAAGGGAGATGGATGTGAGGAAAGAGAGAGAGAGAGGAAGAAAGAGTGAAAAAAAGGGAAATGGATGTGAGGAAAGAGAGAGAGAGAGGAAGAAAGAGTGAAAAAAGGGAGATGGATGTGAGGAAAGAGAGAGAGAGAGAGGAAGAAAGAGTGAAAAAAGGGAGATGGATGTGAGGAAAGAGTGAGAGAGAGGAAGAAAGAGTGAAAAAAGGGAGATGGATGTGAGGAAAGAGAGAGAGAGAGGAAGAAAGTGAAAAAAGGGAGATGGATGTGAGGAAAGAGAGAGAGAGGAGGAAGAAAGAGTGAAAAAAGGGAGATGGATATGTAGGAAGAGAGAGAGAGGAAAGGAGGAAGAAAGAGTGAAAAAAGGGAGATGGATGTGAGGAAAGAGAGAGAGAGAGGAAGAAAGAGTGAAAAAAAGGGAGATGGATGTGAGGAAAGAGAGAGAGAGAAGAAGAAGGAGTGAGAATGGGAGATGGATGTGTGGCAAGAATGAGAAATGGAGGATTCATATGAGGAAAGAATGAAAAATGGAGATTGATGTTAGGAAGAAGTGAATGTGAGGAAAAAGAGAGAGATATGAAGAAAGAGTGAGAAAGTGAGATAGATGTGAAGAAAGAGTGAGAGTGAGAAAGGGAGACATGTGAGGAAAGAATGAGAATGGGGGATAGATGTGAGGAATGAGTGCGAAAGGAAGACAGTTGTGAGAAGGGAGGGATTGGGAAGTAAAAGGAAAGGAGAGAGAGAGAGAAAGAAAGAAAATAAGAAAGAGAGAGAGAAAAAAAAAGAAAAAGAGCGAAAGAAAGAAAGAAAAAGGAAAAAAAACACATACAGGCTACGAAATGAGAAAGAGACAGAGAAAAAGAGGACAACACGAGAGCGAGCCACGACCCGACCACGAGACGCGAGCGAGAATCACCTGGCCGCCGCCGCCGCATGAACGCTGTCCAATTTCGGTCCGTGCGATGGGGAGAGCGAGTGACCCCGCGACGGAGGCTATCATCCGCGAGAACCCGGGGAGAAGGGGGGTGGGGGTGTGGCGGGGGGAGGGGGGTAGATGGGGGGGAAGGGAGGGAGGGGGGGGTGATGGTGGAGGAGGGAGGTGAGGAGGGTGGGGGAGGGAGGGTGAGAGGGGGTGATATGGTGGCGGGAGGGAGGTGAGTGGGGGGGGGGAGGGGAGTGGAAAAATGGTGGGGGAGGGAGGGGAGGGAGGTGAGAGGGGGGTGATATCGGGGGAGGGGAAGGGAGTGTGGGGGAAGGGAGTGGAGTGGGGGGATGATGGGGGGAGGGAGAGGGAGTGGGGGGTTATGGTGGGGGAAGGAGGAGAGTGGAGGGGGTGATGGTGTGGGAGTGGGAAAATGGTGGGGGAGGGAGAGGAGTGGGAGGATGGTGGGGGAGGGAGGGGGAGGGAGGGGAGTGTGGGGGTGATGGGGTGGGGGAGGGAGAGGAGGGGAGGTGATGGCCGGGGGAGAGGGAAGAGGAGTGTGGGGATGGCTGTGGAGGGAGGGGAGTGGGGGGTTAGGGGGGAGTGGGGGTGATGGTGGGGGAGGGGAGTGGGGGGTTAGGGGGGAGTGGGGGTGATGGTGGGGGGAGGGGAGTGGGGGGTTAGGGGGGAGTGTGGGGTGATGGGTGGGGGAGGGAGGGGAGTGTGTGGGATGGTGTGGAGAGGGAGAGGAATGGGGGGGGTGATGGTGGGGGGAGGGAGGAAAAGTTGGGGATGGCTGGGGGAAGGAAGAGGAGTGGGGTGTCATGGCGTGAGAGGGAGGGGAGTGGGGGTGTGATGGTGGGGGAGAGAGGGGATGGGCGGGGGAGTGTGATGGATGGTGGGGGGAGTGGAAGGGAGAGGGGAAAGGAGCTTAGTAGGGGGAGGGAAGAGGAAACGCGAGGAGTGGTGGGGGAAGAAGGGAGAGGAAAATCTCGAGTTTTGGAAGAAGGGAGGAGAGAGGAGGAAGAAAGTAGGCGAAGTGGTGAGGGAAAAGAGGGAGAGCTTAAAAAAGGTGAGGAGAAATAAGAGGAAAAGGAGGAAAGCAATAATAATACAGTAGAAAGAAAGAAAGGAAGAAGAAAATAGAAGGAAAGACAGAGATGCTCGTCAGAGATGAGGAATAGAAAGAAGGAAAATAAAGGGGAATGAGGGAGGGGAATGGTAGCGGTAGGGGGGAGGGGAATAGAGGGAGAAGAAAGAGAGAGAGAGAAAAATATGAGGTGAAGGAGAGTGATAAAAGTACTGTTGCCGAGCTAAGCAAATGAGAACATGTGATGATATTAGTGTGTGTGGGTCGTCCCTGTGGAAAAATTCCTTTACTCGGGTATGTCTGAGTGCCGAGTACTTTTGCGCTTTTGTGTGTTTGGATTTGAGCGCGTGTGGGGGTGAGTGTGTTTGCGTGTGTGTGTTTGTGTCTGTGTTTGTGTGTGTGTGTTTATGCTTGTGTGTGTTTGTGTTCGCGTGTGTGTGTGTGTTTATGTTTGTGTGTGTTTGTGTCTGTGTGTGTGTTTATGTTTGTGTGTGTTTGTGTCTGTGATTGTGTTTGTGTCTGTGTCTGTGTTTGTGTTTGTGATTGTGTTTATGTCTGTGTGTGTGTTTATGTTTGTGTGTGTTTGTGTCTGTGATTGTGTTTGTGCCTGTGTGTGTGTTTGTGTCTGCGTGTGTGTTTAAGTTTGTGTGTGTTTGTGTCTGTGTGTGTGTTTATGCTGGTGTGTGTTTGTATCTGTGTTTGTGCTTGTGTGTGCATATGCATGTGTGTGTCTGTGTTTGTGCGTGTACATGTGTGTATTTGTGTCTGTGTCTGTGTGTGCGTGTGCATGTGTGTGTTTGTGTCTGTGTGCGTGTTCATGCATGTGTTTGTGATTGTTTTTGTATTTGTGTGTGTGTGTGTGCATGTGTGTGTTTGTGTGCATGTGTGTCTTTATGTGTGTGTGTGTCTGTGTCTGTATGTATCCATTCTAGCGTGCGCATCTATCTTAATTCTTGCACATAGACAAATTCCACTATTCCACTCTATCTCTTCTTTCCATTCACCATTCTTTGTCTCTTTACTCTCACCCCAGTACACATAATTCTTCTCTTCATTTGAATAACGCACATCGCACAATACGCACACAGACGCACACACGTACACAAAACCCCCATCAACACTCCTTGAAGAAAATGACAAATCCATCACGTTATTCCCATATGATCTCCTCACCCCCCTACTCCCCCCCACTCCCTCTCCCTCTCACCCCCCCCCCCTCCCATCCACCCATCAGAAGTAAACAACGAAAAAATATTTCTCTTGGGAAATATCTCTTGCCGACTCCCCCC
>NC_091563.1:30487015-30489515 GCF_042767895.1 Penaeus vannamei
AGCGAAGAGAGAAATCGCCAACAACATCATGATATTTCAAACAAATCAACAACCTGTCGATAATCAAATAATTATGACTGCCAACCTATTAGTCCGTCACCAGTCATCCTCAAAAAATTCGTCTCCTCACCTAGGTTATCTTTGTTTTTGTTTTTATCTTGTTTTTTCGTAATTCATATAATCATCCTTTCATAAATTTGTTAATTTCCTCATCAAATTGCCATTCTATTGAATTAGTCATTAGTATTCTCTTATTTAGAAACCTGCAATTTACGCGACTTGTATAAGCTAAACCAAAATAAATGGCAAATTCATGATAGTAAATGAAAAATTCATAAACTGCAAGAACAGGGGTAATAACCGAAGCGTAGTCTGTACTGAAAGACTGTTTATGATCGTAATACTGAAGATCCACATTAAGGGTTACAGGAGCAATAAAAGTAATGGAAATATTGGATAGATAGATAAAAAAAAATAAGGAGAAGTAGACAGTAGATGTAAGGAGAATGGAAATAAGGAATCGATTCATTATGAAGTATAATAATCGCTTTTAATTTTGAGATATGATATGACAGCTTTCGAGAGAAGAAAATATATTATGCATTTTTTTTCAAAATCAAATTTTCAGAGCTGAATTCTTATAAAAAAAAGTGGATGCTTCAGTATTTCAAAGGTTGATTATTATTGCGCCTGGAGATCGATAGAAATAAGGAATATTATGACATTAGTAACAGTAATATGAATAGTAAAGACGATGACGATATCATTGTATTCATCATCATCAATGTGATAATGCTAATAGTGAAAGAGTAATAGTGATTCTAGTGATGATGATAATGTTAATAATAATAATAATGATGATAAGGGTGATTATAATAATAATAGTGGTAAAATAAGTAATGGTAATAACAATGAAAATAACAATAGTAATAATGATTATAACAATAATAATGGTAACTATGATAATAATAAAAAGCATAATGATAATGATAGTAATAACCATATTTATAATCATATTGATGATAATCACAACCAAAATGATAATGATAATAACAATAATGATGATGATGATAACAATAATGATGATGATAATTATCATCGTCATCATAATGACAATAAAAATGATATTATTAAAAAAATATATATATACTATTTTTCCCAACCAATGAAAGAAAAAACAATCAAGAAGGCACAATAAAACAAAGCCAAAAAGCCAAAAAAGAAACACAAGAGGAAGTGACACCGCCTACAACGCCGATGATAACCTGAGCCCATAATAATAAAAGGTAGCCCGAAGTAGCCACGGGACTACCTCAGGTATCAGCCCTTAGAGATCCCTTGGGGGCTATTGTGCCAAACCTTTAAGAGTTTCCCACCTTCTTTCGTTCTCCTTGAGGTGGGGGGGGGAGGGAGGAGGATTATGGAAGATGGGGGGAGTGAGGGAGGATGGGGGGGGTAGGAGGATGTGGGGGAGGTGTAAGGGGGTGTTAGGAGGGAGCGAGGGAGGTTTAGGAGGGAGTGAGGGAGGATATGGGGAGTTAGGAGGGCGTGAGGGAGGTTTAGGAGGGAGTTAGGAGAAGAAGGGAGGGAAAAGAGGAAGGGGGGGGGGAGGGAAGGGAGACAAGAAGGATTGGGGAATAAAACTGGGAGGGTGGGACGGAGGGAAAGAGGGGTTCAACGAGGGTGGAGTGAGGGAGGAGTTGGCAGGCGGGGAGGGGGGAGGGGGCGTTAAAACCTTTCCTATAACACTTGTTTTCTGGATCTTATATGGAGGGAAGGCTGGGGATGAGGGGGGACGGAAGGGGTATTAGGGAGAGAGAGAATGGAGGGAGGGTAGTGATGGAGAGGAAAAGAGGAAACGGTTAGAAAGAGAGACAGAAGATTGAAAGAGAGAAAAAGAGACCGAGAGAATTAGAGACAAAGAGAGAGAGAGAGAGTAAAAGAAGAGGGAAGGAATGAAATAGAAAAAAGTGCAAGGGTAAGGAAGAGAGATAGAAGGAGGAAGAAAATACTAAAGTGAGAGTGAAATGCTTGAGAATAAGGAAAAAAACAACAAATAAGAATAGAAAAAATTGTTAGACAGAACATACACGACAGAATTAAATATTTCTGCATACTCTTTATAAATATCAGTTAACGTGATGCTTCAAAAACAATCCTGAGTATGGTGAATGTTATCACAAACTATCCTATTAATACCATAGGTCATGCATATATCAGAATTTGATATAAGTTATTTTACACAGTGTATTCTTCTCTGTCGCAATTAATTAATTCACCGTAATTCGATGCTACGTAAGATATCACAGGAAGAAATATTACAACCTCATGATTTCTTGAGATTGGCAAGGAACAAATATGCGTTTATTCAATAAAGCTAAATACTTTTTAGGTAATTTTCTAATAAGCATGACGCAAATATTTTCTGCAACTAATACTGCGTAATCCATGAAAAGGGAGATGGAGAGAGAATTAGATTAATGCCAAGAAAATGGGACCT
>NC_091563.1:30494515-30502015 GCF_042767895.1 Penaeus vannamei
AGTCAGCGAGAGGAAATGATAGCGGTCCCTCTCGCGACTCTTGGAAGCAGGCCTGTGTCTTACGATTTTCCGATTGGGCGGTTTATCCCTCGCTGGAGATCGGGCGTGTGGGCGTGCGGGCGTGCGGGTGTTTGGTGTGTGGAGGTCGGGGCTGTGGGCGTGCGGGTGTTTGGTGTGTGGAGGTCGGGGCTGTGGGCGTGCGGGTGTTTGGTGTGTGGAGGTCGGGGGTGTGGGCGTGCGGGAGTTTGGTGTGTGGAGGTCGGGGGTGTGGGCGTGCGGGTGTTTGGTGTGTGGAGGTCGGGGCTGTGGACGTGCGGGTGTTTGGTGTCTGGAGGTCGGGGCTGTGGGCGTGCGGGTGTTTGGTGTGTGGAGGTCGGGGGTGTGGGCGTGCGGGTGTTTGGTGTGTGGAGGTCGGGGGTGTGGACGTGCGGGTGTTTGGTGTCTGGAGGTCGGGGCTGGGGGCGTGCGGGGGTTTGGTGTGTGGGTATGGGGGTGTGGAGGTCGGGGGTGTGGGCGTGCGGGAGTTTGGTGTGTGGAGGTCGGGGGTGTGGGCGTGCGGGTTTGGTGTGTGGGTATGGGTGTGTGGAGATCGGGGGTGTGGGCGTGCGGGAGTCTGGTGTGTGGGTATGGGTGTGTGGATAAAGTTGTCCGGGTGTGTGGGTGTTTGGTGTGTGGATATGGGCGTGCGGGTTTGTGAGAGTTTAATGTGTGGATATGGTCGTGTGGGAGTTTGGTGTGTGGATATGGGCGTGCAGGTGCGTGGGCGTGGGAGTAAGGGCATGTGGGAGTTTGGTGAGTGGATATGGGCATGCGGGTGTGTGGGCGTGGGAGTTTGGTGTGTGGGAGTGTGGGTGTGGGAGCGGAAGTTTAGGTGCGTATGTGTGGGAGAAGGAGTGTGGGCGTGGCCGTGGACGTGTGGGCGTTTACGTGTAGGCGTGGACGTGTGGGCGTGGACGTGTGGGCATGAGGGCGTGGGCAAGTGGGCGTGGACGTGTGGGCGTGAGGGCGTGAGGTGCATTTGAAGTAAATGCTATCATTTGGAATTTCATTTTCTGGGGTGCATCTGCTTATCTTTTATTCACTGTATATTGCTGTTTTCTTTATTGTTCCCTTCCATTTTGTGTGTGCGTGTATGTTCGTGTGTGTATGTGTTTGTGTGTGTGTTTTTATGTGTATGTAAGCGTGTATGTCCGTGTGTGTGTATGCGTGTGTGTCTGTGTGTGTGTATATGTGTGTGTGTGTGTGTGTGTGTGTGTATGTCCGTGCGTGTGTATGTGTGTGTGTGTGTCTGTGTGTGTGTGTATTTGTGTGTGTGTGTGTGTTTGTGTGTGTGTGTGTGTGTGTCTGTGTGTGTGTGTGTGTGTGCGTGTGTGTGTGTCTGTGTGTGTGTGTGTGCATACGTGAGTGCATCAAGAGTTCCATTCTCTCTTTCCCCTCACGTTTCTCCCCTCGCCCCAAGCTGCGTAGCGCCTCCCTTAACTTTTGTGTAAGAGCCAACCCTCCCCTCTCCCTCCCCTCTCTCTCCCCTCTCCCTCCCTCCCTATCTCCCTCCCTCTTTCTTATTCCTTCCCCACCCTTTCTCTCCCACTCTTCACATCCCCTTCTCCCTCTCTCCTTCCAATTACTCTCCTTCTCCATCCCTCCATCACTCCTCTCTCGTTCACCTCCCTCTCTCGCCTTCTCCTACCCTCCCTCCTTCCTTCCTACCCTCCCTCCTTCCTTCCTACCCTCCCTTCTTCTTTCCTATCCTCCATCCATCATTCCTATTCCCCTCCCTCATTCCCCCTTCTCCTATCCTCTCTTACCTTTCTCCATCTCTTCCTTCTTTACTCCCATCCCTCTCTTAACTCCCTTTATCTCCAACTCTCCTATCCTCCTCCCTCTCCCTCCCTATCCCTTCTCCCCCTCTCTCTCATTCCATCTCCCGCCCTCCCTCCACCCCCTCCTCTCCCATCCTTTTCAAGCTCTCCTATCCTCCTCCTTTCCCCATCCTTCTCCCTCCCTCTCCCTTTCCCCCCCCTCCCATCCTTCTCCTTCCCGCTCCCTTCCTCCCAGCCCCCTCTCTCATCCATCTCCCGCCCTCCCCTCCCCCCTCCCTCCCCACTCCTCTCCCATCCTTCTCCAGCTCTCCCTTCACGGCGCGAAAAGAAAAGAAAAAAAAATCTACCCAATTTGTCAGATAATTTCATTTCATAGTGTAAATTCCGGGACCTCCTTTCACCCTGATGTAATTATTGACCTTCCTCGGGCTAGTGTTGCGTGCGTGTGTGCGTGCGTGCGTGAGTTCGTTGCTGTCACTGCTGCAGCCCGGAGGAAATGGCAAGTTGCAGCGGTTGAAAGTAATGCAGGGGGAGAGAGATGAGCTACAGAGAGAGAGAGGGACATATGCACATGTACATACAAAATGAGAGAGAAAGAAAGAGTGAGAGGGAAAGAGAGAGAGAGAGAGAGTGGGGAGAGAGGAAGGGAGGGAGAGAGAGAGAGAGAATGAGAGAGGGGAGAGAGAGAGAGAGATGGAGGAACGGAAGAGTGAGAGTGAGACAGAGAAGGAGGGGAGAGAAATGGAGTAAGAGAGAGAGGGGGAGCTGACAGATAGACAGACAAACAGACAGACAAGCGCAAAGAGAGACCACACAAACACATAAACAGACAAAAATATATATATATTGCTATTGAGAAAAAAAACAGACAGACAAACAAATAGACAAAGACAAAATAAAAGAAAGAGAAACAGACAGGCAAATCCCCCACAGTCGCAGCAGCGGTCGTGAGGCGTAGGAAAGTACGACTGCGAAGGCGACCAAATGGAATTACGAGAGAACGACTAACGTGGTTTGAAAAAGAAAAGAAAAAAATGAAAGTGGAGTAAGAAAAACGACCTTAAGAAAGAGAGAGAATTTTTTAGGTCAGATGTAGATGAACTAGGCACGACTAAAACCAATACAACGAAGCATTTGAAATAGACAGAAAAAAGAAAAGAAAAGGTTTCTAGTTAATTGAAAGACGAGAAAAAGAGATGAAAAAAAGAGAAAGACAATTATAAACACACAGAAGACACGCAAGACCACCTGCAGCCTGGCTAAGACATACGACCAACGTCAGACAAAGACTGACAACCACTGACAGGCAGGAGGAGGGGGGGATGGGAGAGGAAAGAGGAGGAGGGGAGGAAGGGGGAGGAGAACTGGGAGGGGAAAGAGGGAGAGGGGGCGATAGGGAGGGGCGGAGGGAGAGGGAGAGGGGGCAATAGGGAGGGGGGCGAGGAAGAGGGAGAGTGGGCGATAGGGAGGGGGGAGATAGGAGAGGGAGAGGGGAGAGAGGGGAGCCGGGTGAGGGAAGAGTAAGAGGGGACGAGGGGGGAGGGGAAGGGCGAGGGGAGAGGGGAGGAGAGGTTAGTCCGGAGTCTGAGCGATTAAAGTTAATACGGCCAGATAAGAAGTCAATATTTTCCCCGGGATAATAACGCTAGCCGGTAATTGAAGACGACTTTCCTTCCCGTCCAATTACCTACCGTTCTTCTCCCCCCCCCCCCTCGCTCCCCCCGCTCCCCTCTCCCCTTAACCCTTACCTCCCCCCCCCCCTGTCCACATTTGTGTCCCCTTCCCCCCTCCTCCTCTCCCCCTCTCCCTCCTCACTCGTTTTCTTCTTCTCTTATTCGTCTCGCTCTATTCTGCAACTATTCTTCTTCTTCCTCCTGCTCGTCCTCTTCCTCCTCTTCCTAGTCTTCTTCCCCTTTCCCTTCTCCTCTTCTTCATACACATACTCATCCTCATACTCATCCTCATACTCATCCTTATCCTCTGTTTGTCTTCTTCCCCTCAATGTTCTCCCCTCTTTTATCCATTTTCAATTTCATCTTTTTCCCTTCCTTTTTTATCGTTCTCCCCATCTTCATCTCATTTCTTCCCTTCCTTCTTTTCGCTCTGTCTACGCAACGCCCATTCCCCCTTGCCCTCAATCCCCTCGCTCAAAACCTCCTCCCTCGGGTTTTCCCCTCCCTTTAACCTCCCTCTTTTAAGCGCCTCCTTCCTCTTAACCCCTCTTTCGAATCCCCAAATCTTTTTTCCCTTATGAACCCACCTGTCCCCTCATGGTGTCGCCTACAACACCACGATTCCCCTCAACACCATTTTTTCCCCTGTAATGTCTCCCCTCCTCACCCCCCCTCCCTATCACCCATTCCCCTCGAATCTTCTGTATCACGTTACCTGGGGGCCGCCTACGATCTACCCGTAATGGGCGAGTCTCCTTCACACACGACCTAACACCTCCGAGTAAAAGCCGCCCTCCCCCCCCCACTATCTCCGAGTGACTCCCCCCCCCCACAATCTCCGAGTGACTCCCCCCCCCACGCCACTCTTTCTCCGGAGAAACCCCTCCTCTTCCCACCGATACCCTCTACAATCCCCTCCCCCCACCAGGAACACTTACTTGGTCCCCCATCCCTCAACCTCACCCCCACCTGGACGTACACCCCTTTTGCTCTGGAGGAACCCCCGCCCACCTCACATACTCACGACCTTTCCAGCTATGAAGAACCCCGTCCCCCTCCCCCCCCCCCCTCCATCCCCAACAGGAAACCAAAAAAGTACCCCAACCTAACTATAGGATTTTATTCCCCTAGGACCCCCGAAAAGACCCCCCCCCCCCTTTTCCCTTCCGCAACAGGTACCAACCCGAAACAGGTACCCACCTCTAGTAGCTGCCCTCCTTCCGCCCATCTGTTATACGCCTAACAGGTGTTCACTCCAACAGGTACACCCGACCCTCGAAGACACACCCCATCCCCTCACCCGCCGGCAGGAACACCTCCACATCACCTTCCCTCACCTTCTCTTTACCCTTCTCCCACCCTCCCCTCACTCAACCATCACCCTTTTCTTACCCCATCTTCCCATTACCCTCCTCGCAAGCTCACCTCACAAACCTTCCCCTCCCCTCCCCTCTTCTCCCCTCCCCTCACCTTCTCTTTTCTCACCTCTCACTCTCACTCCATCCACCGCTCACCCTCCCCTCACCCTATCCTCCCCTCACCTCACCTTCTCTTTTCTCGACCCTCACCCTCCCCTCACCCTCCCCTCACCCTCCCCTCACCCGAGGCATCGTCTTACGGCTCCGATCCATTAACTGAACGAACCAATTACTCGATGATTACCGGCTCTTAATGATGTACGGAAAGGATCTCCGGCCGACGCTCCTGTTACCTGAGGGGAGAGGAATCGTCGTCCGTGGAGTCCTGTGGCCGTCCCCTCGTCCCCCCGTCCCCTCGTCCCCTCGTCCTTTCGTTATTCTTTTCTTTGGGCGGCGGAGAGGGAGGGGAGGGAATGGGAGGGGTGGGGATGGAAGGGGTAGGATTGGGAGAGAGGAAGGGAGGGGAGGGAATGGAGGGGTAGGGTGGAGAGGGAGGAGAGGGAATGGGAGGGTTTAAGGTAGGGAGAGGGGAAGGGGGGGGAGAGGGAGGAGGAGACGGGAGGGGGGGAGGGAAAAGGGAGGGGAAGGGAGGGGAGGGGAGTGAGAGGAGGGAAAGGAAGGGGAAGGAGAGGAGAGAAAAGAAAGGGAAGGGGAGGAGGGAGGAGAAGGAAGGAGAGAGAGAGACACACATACAGACAAAGCGAATAAACCAACCAAACAAAAAACAAAGGAAAGAGAAAGAAAGAGAGAAAACAGACGAAATAAATCGAGAAAAGAAAATGGCAAAGACCTCACGACTCCTTTGTTTTTCTTATCAAAGGGTTTAAGGAAGACAATGCAGGGGGGGGGGGGGTTCTCGGGGCGGCGGAGGAAGCAAGGGAATTAGGACCTTGCTGTTGATTCCTTGATTTGATTCCTTGTCGTCTCGGATTGCGGCGGCGGCGGAGGGAAAGGATGATTTATTTCTTATCGTTTTTATTTTATTTCGTTTTGTGTGATTTTTTTACCTTTTTTTACTTTTTTTTTTTTACTTTTTTTCGTTTTTTTTTTTTGCGGGGGGGGGAAGACAGAAATTTGTCTTATCGTTTTTATTTTATTTCGTTTTGTGTGATTTTTCCTTTTTTCTTTTTCGTTTTTTTTTGGGGGGGGGTGTAAGACAAGAATTTATCTTGTTCTATTGGTTGATTTTCTTTTCTTTCTTTCTTTCTTTCTTTTCTGTGTTTTTCTTCTCTCTCTCGTTTTCTCTTTTTGCAATCGATATTTTCAAATTATGTTTTCCCTCATGTATTTTTTCTTTCTCTCCCTTATATTTACTAATTTTCTTCCTTTCCCGTTTATTCATTTCTTTCTTTCTTCCTCTTACATTTCTTTCTTTTTCTTTCTTTCCCTTATATCTATTTATTTTTCTTTCTTTCCCTTATATCTATTTTTTTCTTTTCCTTATATCTATCTCTTATTCTTTCTTTCCCTTATATCTATTTCTTTTTCTTTCTTTCCCTCATATTTATTTGTTTTCTTTCCCTTATATCTATCTATTTTTCTTTTTCCTTTATATCTACTTTTTTTTCCCTTATATCTATTTATTTTTCTGGCTTTCCCTTACATTTCTTTCTTTTTGTTTCTTTCCCTTATATCTATTTCTTTTTCTTTCTTTCCCTCATATTTGTTTTCTTTTCCCTTATATCTATTTCTTTTTCTTTTTTCCTTTATATCTACTTATTTTCTTTTTTTCCCTTATTTTTATTCTTTTTCTTTCTTCCCCTTACATTTGTTTCTTTTTCTTTCTTCCCCTTACATTTCTTTCTTTCCCTTTTATTCATTTCTTTCTTTCTTTCTTCTTCGTCTATATTCCCTCTGGTCTAACGACCCATTAACTCCTCAGTCATCTGTGTTATCCGTAATCTAAGCAAGCAGTGTATATTCGCCTCTCGTTTAGGCCTACGAGCACAGGCCTAAAAATGAATGGCCAATCACCTTCACGATTGAGTGAATGGGGATTAGTTATGCTTGGGTTGATGAATTACTGGTTTGTGCTTTTTTTTTTATCTTCGTTTCTCTTATCTTTTTTTTTAGATTTTGCTTCTTTGTTTGTTGTTGCTCTCTATTTTCTGTTCTTTTTGGGTTCTTTCTTTTTCTTTCTCCCTCTTTCTTTCTCTTCCTTTCTCTCTCTCTCTCTCTCTCTCTCTCTCTCTCTCTCTCTCTCTCTCTCTCTCTCTCTCTCTCTCTCTCTCTCTCTCTCTCTCTCTCTCTCTCGTACATTTACCTACCTCTTTCTCAGTCTGTTTTCTTTATCACACCCTCTCTTTCTCTCCGCCTACCTCTCTTCCCACTCTCTCCTTGCCTCCCCTCTCACTTTCCTAAATCTCAAAAATATAAATTCTAAAAATCGAAAAACATGAAAACAACTAAACGAACACAACGAAAGCTAAAAAAAAAATACCCCCAAAGAGCCACGCGCGATCTTAGGCCTTACAAAAAAAAACACAAACACACGGACGGCAGCAGCGGCCTGTATAATCGGATAATTTGGCGACCTCCGGAGACTCACTCTTCTTGTAACTCGATTATTCCGGAGCCTACTTATGCCAC
>NC_091563.1:30509515-30519515 GCF_042767895.1 Penaeus vannamei
AATAATTCATACAAGGTCTTTCACAATACCGGTATGAATGGGTAACCAAAAATGTTGCTAATTATCATGCAAAAAAAACTTTTCCTAATGACCAATCAGGAAATACTGACTCATTACCAATCACTAATCACTAATCAGTAAAAAAGTCAGTGACCCGAATTACCAATCAGAAATCAGTGGAAAACAGATGATTAAGAATATGAATGATAAGAAAGGAAATAGCATGCGTATACATCTTCAAAATGTATAGTACATGTCATGATAACAATAATGATAACGACAATAATAAAGAGAGCAAACATGATAATGATATCAAAATTAATAACGATATCCGTAAATTTGTATTGTATTAAAGCATTTATGATTATCACAGCGTGCATTAAGGAACAATACAGTGCAACCGATACTTAAGATATAATAACAAATTAATAAAGAAAAAAAAAATGTATTTACCCTCCAAACAATTATTCTAAAAACATATATTTCTTCTGTATTTCAAAAGAAAAAAAAAAAGATTTACGAACCTACAATAGAAGAAATATAGACACGGAATAAAAAAGATGTTATGATATATCCTTTGAAAATATTGACAATGATTTTGTTCGCCAAACCGAGACATGAGAATGAGAATTTGAAATAATACGATACTTATTTATCAAACGCCATCAAATTGGCTCTTGTTGCATTTTTCATTTGGTCGAAGAAGATGGAAGAAAGAAAAGTTTAGAATTACGAAGAAGGAAGTGGATCAATGCATTTGTCTTCCTTTCTTTTTTTTTGTGATAGACAATTTTGTGTATATCATCTGTTATGTGATATTCTAGTGTTCCTTTTGACGTCGATATAATGTCTTTCCAGGAGATCTTCATTGCACACAAAAACGCTCACTCACATACACACACATTCGCACGCTTATACACACACACACACAAACACACACGCACATACACACACACACACACACAAACCACACTCATACGTACACACGCGCATACACACACGCTCGCGCGCACATACACACGTCAATAAGCAAGTAATCAGACCTTCCATAAATAGACATTCATTCGAATAGAAAATGAAAAAATCAAAGCAAAAAAATCTAAACATCAATTCATAACCAAATGAAAAAAAAAGAATAATGAAAAAAAAATAATAAAATGAATAATTAAAAAAAACAAGCACAAAATCCAGACAAACAAACAAAACAAACAAGACATTCTCCTCTCGATACAACACGAAAAAAAAACTATAAAACACACAAAAAAAGCAAAAAAATAAAAAATAAACAAAAGCAAAATCAACCAAACACGACCCCCTATATAAATCGTAACGTCTTGGCTGAAAGTGCGAAGAAAATAGGACGCCATTTTCTCCCGGAGCGAGACGTGTGCTGAAGGAGTAAAGAACTTGAGAAGTTACGAGGAAGGTTGATGGGGGGGAGGGGGGAGGGGGGGAGGAGTGGGAGGGAGGAAGGGAGGGAAAGAAGAGGGAAAGAGGGAAGGGGCTATAGGTGGGGAAGGGAGGATGGGGGGAGGTTGTTGGGGGTTGGGGGAGGGAAGGGGTGAGGGGGAGGGGGGGAAGGGTAAGAGAGAGGGAGGAGGAGGATGGGGATGGGGGAGAGAGGGAGGAGGAGGATGGGAATGGGGGAGAGAGGGAGGAGGAGGATGGGGATGGGGAGAGAGAGGGAGGAGGAGGATGGGGGAGGGAAGGGGTGCAATGGTGGGTGGGAGGCGGCGGGAAGGGAGAAAGAGGGAGAGGGAAGGAGGGAGGAGGTTAGAGGCGGGGAAGGGGAGAGAGAGAGAGAGGGGTAAGGATGTTAGGGGGATAGGGGGAGGAAGGGGAGAGGGAGGGGTGGAAGGTGGGAAGGGGTAGAGGGAGAGGGAAGGAGGTGGAAGGTTTTTATAGGGGGGAAGGGTAGAAGAGGGGAGGGGGCAGAGGAAGGAGTGGGTGGAGGGGGTAGGCCAGGAGAAGGGAGGGAGAGGGAGGGGGAAGAGAAGGGAAGGAGGAGGAGGTAGGAGGTAGAGAGGAGAGGAGAGGAGGAGGGGAAAGAGAGTGGGGGAGTGTGGGCAGGAGGGGGGAGACGACAGGAGGAATGGGGTGGGGGGATGGGGTAGGGGGGTGTAAGGAGAGGGAAGGGTGCGGGAAAAAAGGATCTTGAACCCATTAAAGAGTCAGTAAGTTAAGGAGGGAGGTGTGTGACATGGGAGAGGGGGGGAGGGGGGAGGGAGGGAGGGGGAGCAGAGAGGTGTTGAGGGGGATGTGGGGGGAGGGGGGGTTGGGGGGAGAGGGGGTTGGGGCGAGAGAGGAGGGAGAGGGAGGGAAGGAAGGGGGGAAAGAGAGGTGTTGAGTGGGGGGTGTGAGGGGAGGGGGTGGGGGGCGAGAGAGGAAGGAGGGAGGGAGGGAGGGGGGGAAGAGAAGTGTTGAGGGGGGGGGGAGGAGTGACGTTTGCCGTGAGTGCTCGGGTGGGGGAGGCGGTGGTGGGGGGGGGTGTTGATTGATGATGAGTGGGTGATGTAATGACTATTAAATTTTCTTATCATGTCGTGTGACTGACTGACGTGTTTTTTTTTCTTTTTTTTCATTCTCGTTTTCATTTTCTCTTTTCGTTTCTTTTTTATATCCTTTGGCAAGTTATGATGAAAGTATTATATCCCGATGGTGCTTATCAAGGACTTTGTGTGTGTGTGTGTGAGTATATCTGTGTGTGTGACTGTGAGTGTGTGTGTGTGTGTGTGTGTGTGTGTGTGTGTGTATGTGTGCGTGTGTGTGTGTGTGTGTGTGTGTGTGGGGGTGCGTGTGCGTGTGCGTGTGCGTGTGCGTGTGCGTGTGCGTGTGCGTGTGCGTGTGCGTGTGCGTGTGCGTGTGCGTGTGCGTGTGCGTGTGCGTGTGCGTGTGCGATGCGAGGTCCGAGTGACGTGACATATGACTGGAGTGACAGCTGCATTGTTCCGGGGTGTTCTGTGATGAAAATGAAGTCATTGTTGTTGACAACTGTCGCACATTGTCTTTGGTAAAATGTTAGTCGGTCTCTGAGTTTTCTTTTTTTTTTCTTGTTTCTCTAGTTTCAGATAAACAATCCACTCTACCCGAGAATCCGATGGGCACGTTTCCCTCGGCCTTTCCTTTCCCGGACTTTTTAACCAACACTCATTAACACCGGAATCATCGACCATAAACCATTTTTTGTTTCCTCCCTTTTCCGTAGGCCATCTTAAATTCCGCAATAACACGCCAGGCAGGAAAACAAGTGAACACGTAACGCTCTGCAGAGAACAACTTTGTGTGCGTTTCCCCTCCATTTTTTTCCGAAAAGAAAACGGGAAATTTCGGTTAAGTGTTTCCGGCCTGCGAAGCTAAAGAGGGAAATATATGTACTATACTATCTACTTCTTTATTTCTGTTCATTATCTTTCCTTTTTTAATGAAGTTGTGTACAATATATTTTAAGCTAAACTTTTTAGTGTTTTTTTTCCTTCTTATTTATACCTCGTTCATTATCCTCATATTTTAAGATGGAATTATCGCTAGCGTATTTTTTTTTCTTTCCTTCTTTCTGTAAACATATTTCTTTTATATTTGTACGATATATTTTGGGATGACTTTATTGACAGAGTTATATTTACCAGCTGGTTTGCTCTTGCCTCTTAAGAAACATTAAAATTCCAGCGGAAAATGCGCGCCAAAGTTCTCCATTATAGTCATACGTACACGAGGAAAATAGTTTACACACACACATATAAATGTACACAGATAAACACAAGGAAATATATGTAATGTTGATACATAAGAAAGATAGATGGAGTGAGGGAGTGAAAGGGAGTGAAAAGAACAGAGGGAGAAGAGAGAGCGAAAAATGAGAAAGAGAGAGAGAAGAGGGAGAATGAAAAGAAAGAGAAAAAACAAAAACAAAAAAAGAGAGAGAAAGGAAGGTAGAAAGAAAAGCAGAGACAATAAAAAAAGGAAAATTTAAAGCAAATAGAGGAACGGAGAAAGAGAAAGGAAAAAAGACACAGGGATAAAAAAATAAAATAAAATAAAATAAAAAAAGCAGAGGATGAATAGAATTAATCGCAACGTAATGAAGTTAATTATCCCTCGACTTCTCTCGGTTGAGATGATTGAATTATTAGATAAATGAAGATGTAAATAAATAAATAAATAAATGAGTAGAAAAATATAGCAATAAATAACTGATAAGATAGATATAAAAACAAATACGCTGATAGATAGATATATAGATAGATTAATAAATGAAATAATGAAGAGGGAAGTAAATAAACAAATGAATGAATAAACTAAAAGCAAACACATAAACAAAAAAATCAATACAACAATAAAGAGATCAATAAAATACAAAATTAAGGATAGAATAAATAAAGAATTACATTGCCAAAAAAAATCCTTTCCCAACAACAAAACCTCCAAGTGACCTAAATTTGATTATAAAATAAATAAATAAAACACAAGAAAAATAATAAATAAATAAATGAATAAAACACAAAAAAAAAGAAAAAAATATATACAACAGCATCGGTAGTACATGTAGATTCTGGTTTTCCTTATATTTATATAAAAAAATGGATGGATGGAGGGAGAGAGAAGGGGGGAAGAGAGGGAGAGGAAATAAAGGGGAGAGAAAGGTGAGGAAAGTGGGAGAGAGAGGGAAGAAAGGGAGAGGGAATGAAGGGGGAGAAAGGAAGAGAAAGAGGGAGAGAGAAAAAGGGAATAGAGAGTGAGGGAATGATGGGGAGAGAAAAGAGGAAAAAAGGGAGAGGGAATGAAGGAGAGAGAGGGAGAGGAGATGAAGGAGAAGAAAAAAGGGAGGGTATAAGAGGAGGGAAGAAGGAAATAATGATGATAGGAATGGTAATGATACTACTATCATTACTTCTACTACGACTTCTATAACTGCTACTACTATTAATGATAATGATGAAAATGATGATGATAGTAACAATAATAATGATAACAGAAATAATAATTATATTAATGATAATAGTAATAGTGATGATAATGATAATAATAACAATGATAATAATGATAATGATAATGATAACAATGATAATAATGATAATGTTAACAATAACAATGATCATAATAATGATGATAATAATGACAATAATAATTACAATACTAACAACGACAACAGCAACAACAATAATATCAATAAAGATAAAAATAAAATATATACACTGATTATGATAGCAAAAAAGAAATCCATAATATTAATGGCAATAATGATAAAAATGTGTACCGCTTCTCGTCGAACTTATCAAATCAACTTAAAGCTATGAAGTTTTCAGGTTATGAGGTTGTGAGGTTATGAGGTTACTGTAATCTCCTTTCCTCATTTCTTTCCCTATCCTCTTTACTTCTTTTTACGATATTCTACTTTTTTGCCACTATCTAGGATGAAAGATTATCAGAGAGAGTGAGAGGGGAAGAGAGAAGGAGAGAGGGGTAGAGACCAAATCGAGGAAAAAAAGGGAAAAGCAAAAAACAAAAAGAAAGATAGAGAGAAAAAAATAGATTGAAAGAGAGAACTGGAAACTGAACAGAGGTAGACACAGAGACAGAGACAGACACAGAAAGACACAGAGAGAGAGACAGACACAGAAAGACACAGACAGAGAGAGACAGAGATAGACACACAGACAGAGACAGAAACAGAGAGAGAGACAGAGACAGAGACAGCGAGAGAGACAGAGACAGAGATAGACAGACAGAGACAGAGAGAGACAGAAACAGAGACAGAGACAGACACAGACGCAGAGACAGACAGAGAGAGACAGAAAAAAAGAAAGAGGAACGAAAAAAAACAGAAAATAGACGGAAGTGATTACCAACAGCCCCTCCATGACAGCGTCCGCAGTCGTTCGAGTAGTTGCTTCAACTGACATGACCGCTTCGAAGGACATGAGACACAGGAGGTTCATACTTCCTCGATTTTCTATTTTCTTTTCTTATTATTCCAATATCATTCGAATCATTGTAAATGTTTTTGTCATTTTTGTTATTGTTATTATCATCAGTACTAATATTAAGATTATTGCTGTTGTTAATGGTATTGGTATTGGTATTGGTATTGGTATTGGTATTGCTATCAATATCATTATAATCATTATCATTATTATTGCTGTTATTAACATTACTATCTTAATCATTATAATCATTGTTATCATTTCTATCACTATTATCATTAATATTATTATCATTATTATCATCATCATTATCACTATCATTAGCATCCTTATCATTATCATCATTATCGCCATTACCATCGCCATTTCAATTATCATTATCATTATCATCATCATTACTACTATAATTGATATCATCTCATCATCATCATTATCATCATAGCTACTATGATCATTATAACTATCACTATTGCACTATCATTATCACTATCATTATCATTTTTATTATCGCATCATCAGTATAATCCCAGTTATTACTACAAAACTTCAAGAAAAAAAAGATAACTGGCAACTTGACCTGGATTCTAGAGCACTGCGATTCACTAAATCTCCTTTTTATTCTAATCAGCCGACACTTAACACTTTTAAATACATATATTTTGCATTCTTAAAACTTATATACTTCACTTATATGTTCTGTTTTTGTCTGTTGAAAATTAACGTTTTTTCCTTAAAAGATGTAGATTTTGTATTGTTTTTGTTATCAGTTTTAATTATTATTATTATCATCATTAATATTATTGTCATTATTGTTATCATTATCATCATTATTATAATTTTTGTTTGTTTTTATTATCATTATCACCATTATCATCATCATCATCATCATTATTAGCATTATCCTCATCTTTATTATCATTATTACTATTATTGTTATTATCATTATGATTGTTATTTTTATCATTATCATTATCTTTATCATCACAACTAGTTTTCATTGCTATTACTATTACTATCATTATCATGATTATCATCCTTGTTATTATCATTAAAATCATCAGTAGTACTCTTATTATCATTATCTTTACCATTATTGGTACTATTCTTCTTATTACTATAATTATTATTATCGTTATCACCATTTTTATCACCATCATTATTATTAGTGATATAGTTATTGTGCTTATTGTTATTATCATTATCATTACCATAATTACTGTCATCATCATTATTATCCTCATTTTATTTGTCATCATCATCATTAGTAGTACTAGTAGTAGTATCATTAATATCATCATTATTATCATTTTCATTCTTCTTCTTATTATTATCACTTTATCATTATCATTATCAATATCAATATTACCATTACCATCAACATCATGCCATTTTCAATACCTTTATCACATACTTTTGCCATTATCCTCATTATCACCTCGCCATGGGATATACCAAAGCCGTGTCAATTTCATTATAATTATTATTATTATTATCATTATTATTATTATTATTATTATTATCATTATTATTATTATTATCATTATTATTATTATTATTATTATTCTCTTTGTTCTTCTTATTCTTCTTATTCTTTTTCTTCTCCTTCTCGTTATTATTATTATTATCATTATTATTATTATCATTATTATTACTATTATTATCATAATTATCATTATTATTATCATTATAATTATCGCTATTATTATTATTATCATTATAATTATTGCTATTATTATTATTATCATTATAATTATTATTATTATCCTTCTTCTTCTTCTCCTTCTTCTTCTTCTTCTTCTTCTTTTCTGCTGTTATTAGGTTTTGGAAGATTTTCATTTCCCGAGAGTAGTGAGTGTCTTTCCGGTATCTGGTGTCGTCTTGTGACAGGTGAGAGAAAGATGGGGGAGGGAGAGAAAGAGAGAGAGGAGAAGGAGAGGAGGGAGGGGGGAAAGGGAGGGAAGGAGGGAAGAAGGGAAGAAGGGAAGGAGGGTGGGAGGGAAGGAGGGAGGGATGGAGAGAGGGAGAGAGAGAGAGAGAGATAAAAAAAAGAGGGAGAGAGAAAGAGAGAGAGAGCGAAAGGTCTCTTTCTTATCTGCCTTTAGTCCATCAATCTATTAATCTATCTCATATCTCATCCTCTCTATCCCTTCTCTACTTAAAGCTCCCGGATCTACTTCTCAACTGAACTAAAAAAAAATAATAATAAAAAAAAATCCAAAAAAAATAAAACATGATTTTAGACAAAAACAAAACAAAACGGAACAACAGGAAGAATTTTTCGCAATCTAACATTTTAAAAAAATACCCACCGTTCTGGCGTGTTTTCTGGATTAATTATCTGCTCTGCATCTATTTGACATTTCAGAAATGCTGAAACAAGAGAGAAGAAAGCAGTGTGTTCGGATAACATATTTTTTTATTTCCTTCCTCTCTATCTTCCTTTTTCTTCTTCATCTTTTTCTTTCTCTTCTCCTTCTTCTTCCCTTTCCCCTTTTTGCTCTGCTTTCTCACTCTTTTCCGCTTCCTTTTCGTCTTCTTTCGTCTTCTCCGCTCTTTCCTTTTCCTTTTCTTTCTCATTTTCATTCCCTTTTATTCTTTCTGGCCTTTCTCTCTCTCTCCCTCCCTCCCTCTCTCTCTCTTCCTCTCTCTCTCTCTCTCTCTCTCTCTCTCTCACTCACTCTCATCCTCTCTCTCTCTCTCTCTCACTCACTCTCATCCTCTCTCTCACTCACTCTCATCCTCTCTCTCTATCTCTCTCTCTCCTTCTGCATTCTCTCCCCATTTCTCTCATTCTCTTCCTACTCCTTCTCCATCTGTTTATTCTTTTCTCACTCTCATCCTCTCTGTAACGTGTATCCTCTCTCTTCTCCCTGTCCTCACTCATTCCCTCCATTTATTCCCTCTCTTCTTTCACTCCCCACCATCCCTCCCTTCCTCAACTCTATTTTCTTCCTCCCAAGCTTCCTTTCTCTTTCTATCCTTTAATACTTTTTTTCCACTCAACCCTCCTCTCTTCCATCTGTCCTTTTTCCACCCCTCCCCCCAGTTTCCCCCTCTCATCTTCCTTCGTTCCCTCCCCACTCTTTCTCCCTCCCCCTCCTTCCCCTTCCAGGCCCTTTCCACCCTTCCTCTTCTCCCTTCCTCTCCCCCTCCTCTCCTTCCCACCACTTTTCCTCCCTCCCCCTTTAAGCCCCTTCCTCCCCTCTCTTCCCCCTTCCTCCCCTTCCCACCCTTTCTCTTTCCTCCCCCTTTCTCTCCCTCCTTCCCCTCTTCTTTTCTCCCGTTCCTCTCCCTGTTCCATCCGCTCCCCCTTCCTCTCTCCTCCTTCCCCCATGCTTCTCCCCCTTGCTCTCTCCTCCTTCCTCTCTCCTTCCTCTCCCCCATCCTCTCCCCCTTTCCTCTCTCCCCCTTCCCCATCTGCCCCTCCCCTCTTCCCTCTCTCCCCCTCCCCCCATCCTCCCCCCTTCCTCTCTCCCCCCCTCCCCTCCTCCCCCCTCCCCTTCCTCTCTCCCTCCCGAAATGTTCACCCGATAAAATCTTTGTGACAGGAATAGCGAGCTTTTCACCACGTCAGTCACCGCCGGGTGTTCAGTCGAAATAATACAAGTCACGCTCGCACGGAGGTTTGTCATCTGCCAGGGAGCCAATAGAGTAAGACAATGGCCGTTGTGTGGCAGAGGCTGGTAATGGCCAGATAAGATAGTGGCAGCGTGTTTCAGATTGGACGAAGGCTTTTAATTACTGATGATAGATAGATAAAATAAAATAGATAGATAGATAAAATGATATAAAAGGGATTTTCACGTGAGAAGAGGAAAGAAAGAAAATAACAGATAGATAAAGAATAAAATAAAAAGGATTTTCACGTGAGAAGAGGAAAGAAAAAAAGAAAATAACAGATAGATAAAGAATAAAATTAAAAGGATTTTCACGTGAGAAGAGGAAAGAAAAAAATAAAATAACAGATAAATAAAAAATAAAATAAGAATTTCCACGTGAGAAGAGGAAAAAAAAAGAAACAATAACAGAGATAAGAAAATAAAATGAAAAGGATTTTCACGTCAGAAGAGGAAAGAAAG
>NC_091563.1:30524515-30527015 GCF_042767895.1 Penaeus vannamei
TCTTTCTCTTTCTTTCTCTCTCTTTCTCTCTCTTTCTATCTATCTATCTATCTTTCTATCTTTCTCTCTTTCTCTTTCTCTTACTCTCCCTCTCTCTGACTCTTTCTCTTTCTCTCTCTCTCTATCTATCTATCTCTATCTCCATCTCTCACATTCTCTCTCTATCTCTCGCATTATCTCTCTTTCTTTCTTACTCTCTGTCTCTCTTCCTCCATCTCTCTCTCTCTCTCTCTCTCTCTCTCTCTCTCTCTCTTCTCTTTCTCTATATTTCTACAGTACCTTCTCCCACTCCACACTCACTCGCATCCCCCTTCCCACTCCCTTCCCCTCTCCCTTCCTCTACTCCCACTCATTCCCCTATCTTCACTTTCACTTCCACTCCCACTCCCTCTCATCTCCCACACTTTCCTTCTACAATCCCACTCCCACACCCACTCCCACCCCTCTCGCTCTCCCTGTCCCACTCCCGTCCCCCCCCCTCTCTCCTCCCCCTCTCCCTGTCCCACTCCCACTCCCGCCCCCCTCTCTCCTCCCCCTCTCCTGTCCCACTCCCACCCCCCTCGCTCTCCTCGCTTTCCTCCCCCTCTCCCTTACCCACTCCCGCCCCTCCCCGCCCCCCCTCTCTCCCTCCCCCCCCTCTCCCCTCCCTACTCACTCCGCCCCCCTCTCTCCTCCCCCTCTCCCTGTCCCACTCCCACTCCCGCCCCCCTCTCTTTCCTCCCCTTCTCCCTGTCCCACTCCCGCCCCCTCGCTCTCACTCGCTCTCCTCCCCCTCTCCCTTACCCACTCCCGCCCCCTCTCTCTCCTCCCCCTCTCCCTGTCCCAGTCCCCACTCCCGCCCCCCCCCCTCTTTCCTCCCCCTCTCCCTGTCCCACTCCCACTCCCGCCCCCCACCTCTCTCCTCCCCCTCTCCCTGTCCTACTCCCGCCCCCCGCTCTCTCCTCCCCCTCTCCCTGTCCCACTCCCCACCCCCCTCGCTCTCCTCGCTCTCCTCCCCCTCTCCCTCCCTTACCCACTCCCGCCCCCCTCTCTCCTCCCCCACTCCCGCCCCCCCTCTCTCCTCCCCCTCTCCCTGTCCCACTCCCACTCCCGCCCCCACCTCTCCTCCTCCCCCTCTCCCTGTCTTCTACTCCCGCCCCCCCTCTCCTCCTCCCCTCTCCCTGTCCCACTCCCACCCCCCTCGCTCTCCTCGCTCTCCTCCCCCTCTCCCTTTACCCACTCCCGCCCCCCTCTCTCCTCCCCACTCCGCCCCCCCTCTCTCCTCCCCTCTCCCTGTCCCACTCCCACTCCCGCCCCCCACCTCTCTCCTCCCCCTCTCCCTGTCCTACTCCCGCCCCCCCTCTCTCCTCCCCCTCTCCCTGTCCCACTCCCACCCCCCTCCCGCTCTCCTCGCTCTCCTCCCCCTCTCCCTTACCCACTCCCCGCCCCCCTCTCTCCTCCCCCACTCCCGCCCCCCCTCTCTCCTCCCCCTCTCCCTGTCCACTCCCACTCCCGCCCCCCACCTCTCTCCTCCCCTCTCCCTGTCCCTACTCCCGCCCCCCTCCAGCTCTCTCCTCCCTCCTCTCCCCTGTCCCACTCCCACCCCCTCTCGCTCTCCTCGCTCTCCTCCCCCTCTCCCTTACCCACTCCCGCCCCCCTCTCTCCTCCCCCACTCCCGCCCCCCCTCTCTCCTCCCCCTCTCCCTGTCCCACTCCACTCCCGCCCCCCCCCCCCTCTCTCCTCCCCCTCTCCCTGTCCCACTCCCACTCCCGCCTCCCCCCCTCTCTCCTCCCCCTCTCCCTGTCCCACTCCCACTCCCCCCTCTCTCCTCCCCCTCTCCCTGTCCCACTCCCACTCCCGCCCCCTCTCACTGTCCCACTCCCACTCCCGCCCCCTCTCCCTGTCCCACTCCCACTCCCGCCCCCGCTCTCTCCTCCCCCTCTCCCTGTCCCACTCCCACTCCCCCCCTCTCTCCTCCCCCTCTCCCTGTCCCACTCCCACTCCCGCCCCCTCTCCCTGTCCCACTCCCACCCCCTCGCTTCCCCCACTCCCGCCCCTCTCCCTATCTCACTCCCACTCTCCCGCCCCCTCTCCCTGTCTTACACTCCCACTCCCGCCCCCTCTCTCCCTATCTCACTCCCACTCCCGCCCCCATCTCCCTGTCCCACTCCCACTCACGTGTTATGCAACCGCCCGCGCCGCATAGTTCGCCCCTTAAAGTTCCCCCGGAGGACGAAGAGCCAACAGAGGAAGTGTTTGGGAATCGTTACCTTGTAATAATTAGCTTCGGCCCCTCTCCCGCCTCTCACCCGACCTCAGTTCGTATCCCTCTCACCCGACCTCAGTTCGTATCCCTCTCACCCGACTTCGGTTCGTATCCCTCTCACCCGACTTCGGTTCGTGTCCCTCTCACCCGACTTCTCAGCCAACCTCGGTTCGTGTCCCTCTCACCCGACCGGTTCGTGTCCCTCTCACCCGACTTCTCAGCCAACCTCGGTTCGTGTCCCTCTCACCCGACCGG
>NC_091563.1:30529515-30532015 GCF_042767895.1 Penaeus vannamei
GTATATATATATATATATATATATATATATATATATATATATATATATATGTGTGTGTGTGTGTGTGTGTGTGTGTGTGTGTGTGTGTGTGTGTGTGTGTGTGTGTGTGTGTGTGTGTGTGTGTGTGTATATATATATATATATATATATATATATATATATATATATATATATATATATTTCCATATGTTTGTATACATCCTGATTAAATCGCTGGCATTTGCTATATAAAATAAAGCAAAAATCATATTCCGTTTTTTTTTTTTTTTTTTTATATACGTTGCTGAAGACTGTACCCGGCATGCATGAATTCACTAAAGTAACAAGTTCAAGAAATCCTGAAGATAATCTTATGATTATTATTATTGTATTATTATCGTGTGTATCTGTATGGCCATGTATGTTCCTTTGTGTGTTCTTGTGTGTGTGTGTGTGTGTGTGTCTGAATATGTGTATCAACAATAACAATAATAAAAATAACAATGCTAATAATAGTAATGATACTAATGATAATAATAGTTATCGTTATTATTATCAGTATTATTATTATCATTACTATCACTCCTACTACTACCATTATCATTATAAGAATGCTGATAATAGATAATAATAATAATGATAATAATAATTATAAGCATAATAGTGAAAAAATAATAAGCATGATAATGGTGACAATGATAATAATAATAACCCTAATAATAACAACAATGATAACAGCAACAACACCACAACAATGATAGTAAAAAGGATAAAATGATAGTTATGATTATAATAGTTTTAATAATAACATTATAATGATTTTAATAATAACAATAATAATGATAATGATAATAATAATGATAACAATGGTAATGATAATAATAATGATAATAATAACGATAGTAATTATAACAACAATGATAATAATGATTATCATAATAATAATAATAATAATAATAATAATAATAATAACAATGAAAACGATAACGATAACGATAAGAATAATAACAGAGATAACAGTAACAACGACAACAATAATGATAATGACAATAGTAACTTAAAGTGGGAGAAGAGGAGAGAATTTATGGAAGGCAGAGGGAGAGAGAAAGGGAAAGGAAAAGTGGGAGAGAATAGGAAAGGAAAAAAGGGAGGGAAAGAGAAAAGAAAATGAAACGGGGAAGGGAGAGGGAAAGAAAAGGAAAAGGAAAACGGAGAAGAAAGGGGGAGGACGAGGAAAAGGAAAAGGGGAAGAGAAGAGAAAGGAAAAGGGATAGGGAAAGAAAAAAAGAGAGGAGAAGCGAAATTTAGAAGCAAGAGGAGTAAAATAAGAGAATAACACCTCTTTTTGTTTCTTTTCTTTCTTATCTTCTCCTATTCTACTGAAGTCCCGCTAGTAATAAAAATAACATTACAGTGGCAATATTAATATAAAAATATTCAAAAAGAAAATGAGAACTAAAACCCTGAAAACAATTAGTGCGTTTGACATCTCCGCATCTTTGAAGTCAACTGAATTCCGAGGCTTTATAAAATGCGAAAACATACAACCTTTGTATTTCCATTTTTTCCTTTCCGTAAAAGAGAGGAAGGAGAGCAGGAGGGAGAGGGAGAGAAGGAGAGAAGGAGAGAGAGAGGGATAGGGAGAGGGAGAGGAGGAGGAAGAGAGGGATAGTGAGAGGGAAAGGGAAAGAGAGAGAAATAGGGAGAGGGAGAGGAAGAGAGGTACGGAAGAATGGAAGATAGAGGTAAAGAGGGAGAGGAAATGAGAGAAGGCGGAAGGGAGCGAGAGAGACACACACAAAGACACATAGATAGAAAGACAGAAAGATATATAGAGAAAGAGAAAAAGAGAGAAGAGAGACAAACAGACAGAGATTAGAGAAAAGATACAGAGAAACAGACAGAGATAGATAGGTTGATAGCAGACAGAGACTTAGAGACAGAGAGAGACAGAAAGCGACATGGGCAGAGAGAGAGAGAGCGAGAGCGAGAGAGAGAGCGAGCGGCAGAGCCCCACAAGATGCCAGACACGAAGGCTGCAAGAGATTTTCTTCTCGCTGTGTGTACAAGAGCAATAAGGCTTCTTTATGCCTCGAGACACATCCGCTGCCTCGGCCTTCCCTCAACGCCAGCTGGGTCGGGGACATCGCCGCTGCTTTTCTTCGCTTGGCTGGGATGAGGGGGATCCTAAGGAGGGCTTCCTTGCTATGCGATACGGAAGATCAGGGATACAGAAGGATACAGAAGAGGAGAGGAAATCCTGAGGAGAGATGTCTGGGGATGTCGGCGCGCGGTGTTGTGGGACGTAAACACTGCGTAAAAGAGTCGCGCGAGGGATCGAAAGGCGTTCGGACGAGGTTGTCTTCGCTCCGCAAGATTTACTGAAATCTTTCCCGAAGAAGACAAGGATGCGTTCATTTTCCCAAGAGGACAAAGACGTCTTCATTTTCCCAAGAAGACAAAGACGTGTTCACTTCTCCAAAGAAGACAAAGACGTTCACTTTCCCAAAGAAGACAAAGA
>NC_091563.1:30559515-30564515 GCF_042767895.1 Penaeus vannamei
AACAATACGATGATATACATAATACAATATAATGGTATATACGATAGAATATGACAACATAACATAACAATACATGTAATCTTCCAATGACATAATGATTCAGGTAATAATTCAATAACATAATAGTACATGTAATAATCCAATAACATAATACAGGTAATAATTCAATAACATGATAATACAGGTAATAATTCAATAAACATAATACAGGTAATATTTCAATAACATAATACAGGTAATAATTCAATAAAATAATTCAAGTAATAATTCAATAACGTAATAATACAGGTAATGATTCAATAACATAATAATACAGGTAATAATTCAGTAACAGAATAAACAAAGGAAACGCTAAACGAACACGGAATAGGAGAACACAGGAGGAGAATTGCCCCGGGCGAAAGGAAGCCAGAAGTCCGAGATCAAGCAAGATCACCCCAAGATGGCATGATAAAGAAGAGACATGGAAGGAGGCGAAGAAGGAGAACGGACCAAAGAAAATAGAAAAAGGAAATAAGGGAGAGAGGGAGAGAGAGAGAGAAGAGAGAGGGAGAGAGAGAGAGAAGAGAGAGAGAGAGAGAGAGAGAGAGAGAGAGAGAGAGAGAGAGAGAGAGAGAGAGAGAAAAGAGAGAGAGAAAGAGAGAGAAAATAGAGAAAAGAGAGAGAGAGAGAGAGAGAGAGACAGAGAGAAAGACACAGAAAGAGAAAAAAAAAGAAAGACAAAGACTTCTTTTTTTACAAATCGATAAACTCCGAAGGACGAGAGAGGATCGAACGCCGAAAGTCAGCCATTTCCAAGACGATCCTCTTGAGCAGCGTCTTCTCACGGCGAGAGGAAACGGCCGACCGTCTTCCAAGGACATGGCGAGGACCCTGATCTTCGGACACGCGGGGAAATGGCGCCAAGAGGAAGCTGTCGCATTTCCTCTCTTTTTTTTTTATCCTCTTGTTATTCATATTTCTTTTCTTTTCTTCTTTGTCTTCTTCGTTTTGGCTTCTTAGTCTTTTTCGTTTTTTCTTCTTAGTCTTCGTTTTTTTTTCTTCTTTATCTCCTCTTTCTTCTTTTCCTTTTGTTCTTCTTCATTCTCTTCTTCATTTTTTCTTTATCTCCTCTTTCTCCTTTGCCTCTTGTTCTTCTTCTTCCTCTCTTTCCTTTTCCTCTCCTTAGTCTTCCTTTTTTTCTTCTTTTTTTCTTCCTCTCTCTCCTTTTCCTCTTTTACTTCTTCTTCCTATTCTTTCTTGTCCCATTCTTATTCTTCATTATCTTCTTCTTAGCTTTCTTCCTTTTTCATCTTTTTTCTTCCTTTTTCCTTTTCCTCTGTTCTTCTTCTTCCTCTTATTCCTTGTCTTCTTCCTCCTCTTCCTTTTCTTATCTTTAGTCTTCATTTTAGTATTCTTCATCTCCTTTCCCTCTTTTTCTTTTTCTACTTCGTCTTCCTTGTCTTCTTCCTCGTCGTCCTTGTCTTCTTCCTCTTCTCCCTTCTCTCCTCTTCCTTTTCTTCCTGATCTTCCTCCTTTCTCGTTCCTCTTCCTCCTCTTCCTCTTCTTGTGTGTGTTTCCCACGCAGTCTATTTCTATTTCTTTTAAGTAAAATAAAACAAAATAATAGCATTTAGTTTCGCCTCTTGAGAAACTGCATGGCTATTGTTGATGTTGTTGTTGTCATAGTTGCTGTTGTTTTTTGTTACTTTTATTGCTATTTTTTCTATGCTTATCACCAGCATCTATCGACAGAGTACTATTAAGACATCAAAAAAAGGTTCGATAGCTGTAGCAGAATTTGTACTCAAGATCATTAAGAATACAAAAATGGACCGTATGTTGTACTCAGACACCAAAAAAAGGGGTAAATGGTAACTGTTATTTCCGTCTATAGGGTCTTCGTGGCACCTTTGGTCGAGAAGGGAGAGGGTAAGAGGGAAGGGTGAGTGAGGAGCGAGAGTAAGAGAGAGAAGGAGGGGAGAGAGACAGAGATGGGTAGATAGAGAGGAAGAGAGAGAGAGAGAGAGAGAGAGAGAGAGAGAGAGAGAGAGAGAGAGAGAGAGAGAGAGAGAGAGAGAGAGAGAGAGAGAGAGAGAGAGAGAGAGAGAGAAAGAGAAAGAGAAAGGGGGGTTTAGAAAGGCGGGAAGGAAGAGATAGATAGATAGAGAGAGAGAGACATAGAGAGAGAGAGAGAAAGGGGGATTTAGAAAGGCGGGAAGGAAGAGATAGATAGATAGAGAGAGAGAGAGGAAAGAAAAAAAGGAGTGAGGAGAATTTAAAGAACGAGTGTGAGAGAGAAAGAGAGAATGAACGAGAAAGATAGTGACATAAGAAGGGATGAGAAAATGAGAGAGAAAGGGAGAGAGAGAGAAAGGAACGGCAACTACAGAAAAACGAGAAGAGCAAACACTGAAAAAAATAAGCAAAGATATTGGAAAATAAAAACAAAAAACATCCGAAGGAGACGGAGCTCATGGCAGCGAAAGAAAGGAGGAAAAAGGAAAAGAAAAGCACGAGATGCCAGAACCGCCGCCGATGGGAAGAGACTCACACAGATGTGGAAAAACTGTTGCATTTCAATTTCCAGCGAAGGAAGGAGAGGCGGGGGCGAGAGGGAGAGGGGGAGTGGGTAGAGGAAAAGAAGGAGGAGGGAGAAATAGAGAGAGAAGAGAGGTAGGGAGGGAGGAGGGACAGATAGAGAGAGAAGAGAGGAATGGAGGGAGGAGGGAGAAACAGAGAGAGAAGAGAAATAGGGAGAGGCAGAAAAGGAGGAGAGAAAGATAGACAGAGAAGAGAGATAGAAGGGGAAGAGGAAAAGAAGGAGGAGGGAGAGATAGAGAAAGAAGAGAGGTAGGAGAGGAAGAGGATAAGAAGGAGGAGGGAGAAATAGAGAAAAAAGAGAGGAAGAGGAAGGGAAGGAAGAGAGAGAAGAGAAGTAGGGAGAGGAAGAGGGAAGGGAGGGGAGGAGGGACAGATAGAGAGATGAAGAGAGTGTAGGAGAGGAAGGGATGGAGGAGGGACAGATAGAGAGAGAAGAGGGGTAGGAGAGGAAGAGAAGGAGAAAGGAGAGAAAGACTCAGAAAGGGAAGAAACAGAGGAGAAAGAGAGAAAGAAAGACAGACCTAAAAAAAAAAAAAAAAAATCCAGTCAAAATCGAAAAAAAAAAAAAAAAAAAAAAAAACAGACAAACACCCGCACGCAACGAAAGGCTTAGAAAGGATAAAAAAACACACACACACACACACACAAACAAAAACACAAAAAAAACACCCCTGAACGAAGGGCGAAGCAGCGGGAGCGGAAACTCAAGCCCAGCGCAGGAGGAGCCCGAGAACCGCCTTAGGGATGGTTCGTGGTTCAAAGTTGCTGCACCGCGAGGCATCGCTGACAATCTGAATATGGATTTCGCTGTCGAAAGAGAAGAGAGTGGGAAGGGCAGAGGGGAAAGAAGGGGGAGGGGAGGGGGGAGAGGGGAAAGAAGGGAGGGAGGGAGGGAGGGGGAAGAGGAGGAAAGAAGAAGAGAGGAGAGGGAGGGAGAGAGGGGAAAGAAGGGGAGGGAGGGGGAGGAAGGAGAGGGAGGGGGAGGAAGGAGAGAGGGGAAAGAAGGGGAGGGAGTGGGGGAAGAAGGGGAGGGGAGGGGAGGGAGAGGTGAAAGAAGGGGAGGAAGGAAGGGGAGAGGGAGTGGAAAAGATGGGGAGGGAGGGGGGGGAGGGAGTTGGGGAAAAGGAGGGGAGGGAGTGGAGGAAGAAGGGAAGGAGGGGAGGAGGAGAGGAGAAAGAAGGGCAGACGAGAGGACGTGGAGGGAGAGGGGAGGACGACAGGGACGAGAGGGAGGGAAAGAAGGGGACGGAGGGAAGAGGGGGATGAGAGGTGATGTAGTGGTAGGAGGGAGGGGAGGAGATAGTGTAGGAGTACAGAGTGGAAAGAAGGGTAAAGGGTAAGAGGGAGAGGAGGGGGAGGAGGGAGGAAGGGGAGGGTAGGAAGGAGCTGGAAAGGCAGAGGGGAAAGGGAAGGGGGAGACGGGTAGGTGGGGGAGGAGAGAGTGTGGGGAAAGAAGCGAGGATGAGAGGGAGGGAAGGAGGAACTGGGAAGGGGAGGGTATGGAGAGGGAGGAGAAGTAGGGAGTGGGGAAGGAAGGAGAGGGGAAAGAAGGAGAGGAGAGGAGGAGTGAGGAAGAGGAAATGGGGATGAGAAGGAGGGGAGGGGAGATGGGAAAGAAAGGGAAGAAGAAGGGGAGGAAGGAGAGGAGGAAAAGAAGCAGAGGAGGGCGTGGGAAGGGGAGGTGGGGGGGGAAAGGGATGTGAGAGGAAAGAAATATGAGGAAGGGAATGGGGAGAGGAAAAGAGAGAGCGAAGGAGAAGAGGGCCAAAAAATGGGAGAAAAGAGTGGGAAAGGGAGAGAGAAAACGAGAGTGAAGGGAGATCGGAAGATGGGGAAAAGCAAGTGAGAAAGAATGGAACAAGAGGAAGGAAAGGAGAGAAATGAGGGCGAAGAGAACAGCGAATGAGAAAGAGGAGGGGAAGAGGTAGGTGGAAGAACAGGGAGTGATGGACAGAAGGGAAAGATAGGGGAAGAAGTGGAGGAGAGAGGAAGGAAGGGGAGAAAAGGGTAATGAGAGAAGAAGAGAGAGAAGGAAAAGGAAGAGGAAAGAGTGAAGGGGGAATTGAGAGAGAGGGAAGAAAAGAAAGAGAGTGAGAGAGAGAAGAGAGAAAAGAGAAGGAGGGAGAGGGGAAGGGAGTAAATGAGAGTGGGAAGGGGTAGGAAGAGGGGGTGGGGGAATGGGGAGAAGGGAGGAGGGTGAGAGAGGAGAGCTGGAATAGAGAAATGAATAGGATTGCCTGACTCCCTCCCCCCCCCCCCCTTTTGGTGGATAAAACGAAAATAGGAAATGGCATAAGGTTTCTGTAGACATGTTTACGCGTGTGTGCATCTTTGTAATACCCTTTACTTTCTATCAGTCTTTCTTTCTGTCTATCTATCTATCTTTCTTCTTCTTCTCCTTTTTCTTCTTCTTCTTC
>NC_091563.1:30572015-30574515 GCF_042767895.1 Penaeus vannamei
TATTGAAACCTGCTGATGCTCAAGACCCAACGGTATGGAGAGAGAACAAAGAACAAACTAATAGAAAGGTTGGATAAACCCCTTCACGGACAAGAGCTGTTGCTACCGAAGATATAACAGGTTACATTGGCTAAAAGAAGACTAGGAAAACTATGTATTTATACGTCTAGTGGGGTGAAAAAAATCTTTAGGGCCAAAGAACCAAGAGCGTAACTTACAAGAAAAAATCTCGAAGGAAGAGAGCGGAACATTGCAGAGGAATGGCAATCGGCCTTGCAACAATCGCGATTACGATACAAATGCCGGATGCAATTACGAGAGACCGGGAGAGCCATCAGGAATTGCGCCAGAGAGCGGGTTCGCCGGTAAACGAGAGATGGCGGCTGTGACGGATGACCACAGATTGCGCCGGAATTTCCCGATGCAAACAGACCAGCGAGCCAATCATAATCGACCAGACGCTGAAACAAAGAAATAAGTCAGACGTTTTTTGTTTTTGTTTTCCTCATCGACGTACTCTGCTGATCTCTGCTGATAAAATAAACGAAGAAAGGAAGAAGAATCTCGAGAAAATAGACGATGAATCAAAAGCCGAAGGGATAACTCAAAAAAAAAAACGGAATTTGAAAGAAAGAAGTACATAAAGTGACTAAGAACAGATTTCCCGGGAGAGGAGGTTGCGAAATGACCGAAGACGATAGAGATTTAATGCGCCTGTTACCGAAAGGGCAAAGATTTCAAGGAAAGAGTTTTCACTTAAAGATATATGTCTCGGAAACTATCCAAAGGGTTACTGCCAGACAATGGAGGACTATGATGATGATATCAAGGACAGTAATAACGATAATGATGCTAAGGTAATAATGGTGATGGTAAAATGGCAATGAAAATAAGAATCATCATTGTTGCTATTACTACTTCCACTAATCAAAATAATAAAGATAACAATAACAAAAATATTTGTCGTAACCTCTTTCATATAATTGAAAGTAGCAATGATAATTAAAACAATAGTAATGATTATGGCAATCATGATAATGATGATAATAACAATAATGATATTAACGTTAGAAAATAATAAGGATGATCATGATCAACGCAATTATGATAGAACTAATGATTATGATATTACTAATAACAAAGAAAAATATTGCTACTAATAATAACAATAATAGTAATAATAATAGTATCAACAACGATAATAATAAAGATAATGATGTGAACATGATAATGATGATAATGATGATAAATATTATCATTACTATTGTTTTCATTGTCATTATCATTATGATGATACTAATAATAACAATAATAATTAAAAAATAATAATAACAATAACAGTGGTAATAATATTAATCATTATGATGATGATGATAATGATAATGATAATGGTAATAGTGATATTAGTAATAACAATAATGATAATAATAATGATGATAATAACAATATCAACAATAATATTGATTAGACTGATAATGATAATAATAATAGTAACAGTGATAATTACAATAATAGTAATAATAATAATAATAATAATAATAATAATAATAATAATAATAATAATAATAATAATAATAATAATAATAATAATAAAGAACAAGAAAACACAAGAAAAATAACAACGACAATAACAATGTGAAGATTCTCATTAAAAGTAAAGACAAAAATAAGAGCAGAAGTGATAATAAAAAAGATTATGACAGTAACGATTTTTAATACAAATGACGATAATAATAATAACAAATGTATCATAAGGACTTGTATTGATATTAGTAATAAAAATTACATTCCGAAACCCGTTCGAAGGAATAGTAAATCTGGAAAAAAAACTACCACTGTGTCATCAGTACTTGTATGTTAGTAATAAAGTTTACGAAATATTTCTATTATCATCGCTGTATTATCAGTATTTATGTTATAATTAGTAAAAAAAAAAAGCTTACGCTATTCTCCTTTCATCATGACTGTATCATCAGTACTTGTATCAATATTAATATTAAAGCTTACACCGTATTCTTATTTTGACTTTATCATCAGTACTTGTATCAATATTATTAATAAAGCTTACATAATATTCCTATTATCTATCATCAGTATTTGTATTAGTATTAGTAATAAATCTTAGAGTATATTCCTGTTATCATTATCTTTATCGCCAGAAGACCTTCGAGATATTTCTTCCCCTTCGTGTTTCTCTCCCTCGCCGCCGCACGTCCGCACCGCCATGATAGCGAGCAGGATTTTAGTAAGACCTGGATTTCGAACACAGCCGCGGGGTGAATACATCTCAGCTTTGGTTCACTTTCTTATTTTGCCAAGAAGAGTGGAAACGTTTTAAAATCAGCTATTCATTCTTGAAGGGTTTTTTTCTTTTCTTTTTTAGGTCTGTCTCATATCTATGTATACTTTTTTCGGGGGGGAAGATGGGATTTCTGAAATGGAAAATGCTCCACGCAGGCTGTGTATCCAAGAGTCACACAAAGAAAGTACTTAACGTGCT
>NC_091563.1:30594515-30599515 GCF_042767895.1 Penaeus vannamei
AAAATCAAATCCACACCAAACCCTAAAGAAACCCCCCCCCCAAAAAAAAAAGAAAAACAAAATCTCATCGAACCCCAATTAATTACACGAAAAGCGCCCCCCAAAAGCGCCTTCCCCCCAATCCCAGGACAGGACTTCCATTACCTGTAAATCCATATCAAAGAACAAAGAAAAAATCAAGTCCATATCAAAGAACAAAACCAAAAAAATAAATCCACATCAAAGAACAAAGAACAAAAGAACAAAACCAAAAAATCAAATCCACACCAAACCCCAAAGAACAATCCCCCCTCAAAAAAAAAAATCTTATCGAACCCAATTAATTACACGAAAAACGCCCCCAAAAGCGGGCCTTCCCCCAATCTCTCCCGGCAGACAGGACTTCCATTACCTGCAAACTCGTCCCGCACCGGAGGGCTTCCTGACTTCTTTCAAGGAATCCGCTATAAATATGAGGACAATTTCTCACCTGCAGACAGGTTCCTCCGGGAGAAAGGCCTTGGCGGGACAAGATTTATGGCTGAGCTTCTGCACCTCGATGTGGGGTGTGTGGGGGTGTGGGGTGTGTGGGGTGTGTGGGAGTGGGGGTGGGGGTGTGTGGGGTGTGTGGGGTGTGTGGGGGTGTTTGTACGTGTGTGGGTGTGTGGATGGGTGGGTGGTGTTTGTGTGTGTGTGTGTGCCTGTGGGTGTGTGTGTGTGTGCCAGTGCGTGTGCCTGTGTGTGTGTGTGTGTGTGTGTGTGTTTGTACATGTGTGTGGATGGGTGGGTGGGTGAGTGGTGCTTGTGCGTGTGTGTGTGTGTCTGTGTCTGTGTGTGTGTTGTTTTTGTACGTGTATGTGGGTGGGTGAGTGGTGTTTGTGTGTGTGTATGTGTATGTGTGTGTGCTTGTGCTTGTGTTTAAGTGTGTGTGTGTGCTTGTGTACGTAGTGTTTGCGTGTGTGTTTGTACGTGTGTGTGTCTTTTCGCTCTTTCGTACTTCCTCTCTTTGCCTTCTCTTTTATTCCACCGAGGCTTCTATCTCTTCTTATTTCTCATCTTTTATTTGGTGTTTTTTCTCCACCCGTCTCCTCTTTTTTTTTCTTTTTTTTTTTTTGTCTTTATTTCTTTTTAATTTTCATTCCATTTTTTTTTTTTTTTTTTTTTTCTCTTCGCTTTTTGATTATTCTCTTCTTCTTTTTCTCTTTATCATTCTCTTTTTCTTTCCCTTTTTACATTTTTTATTCTTTACTTTCCATTTCATATATATTTTTCCTTTTTTTTCCTTTTTTTTTCTTCTTTTTCTGTCTTTCTCTCTTTACTTTCCTTTTCATTTCGCTTAGTTTCTTTCTCTCCTCACTCTTCTCCTCTTTCTCTTCACCTTCATTGGAATTCCTCGTCCACTTATTTCAGTTCTTTTTTTTCTCTCTCTTCCCCTATTTTCTCTTCCTTTCCCTTCGTTTGTTTCATTTTTCTTCAAACGCTTTCCTTTTTTTCTTCCTTAACTTCTTTTCTCTTTCTATCGTTCAGTGTTTTTATCTTCTCCTAATTCCACCTATCCTCGTTCCTTCCCGTTTCTCTTCACGTCGTTCGGCCTCTTTCTCTCTCTTTCTGTCCATTTTTACATTATTTTTTCTTTTTCTTTGTTTTCTTACCTCTATGTTTTTCCTTTTCCTCTCTCCCTTCTATCACTTACCGCTCCCCCTTCATCCATGTCCTTTCCCTTCTCTTTCACTCTTCCATTACTCACCTCTTCATTTCATCCTTCTACTTTCCCTTTCTCTCCCCCTCTTCACTTCATTTATCACTTACTCCCTTCCATCCCCTTCTGCCCCCTTAGTCTCTCCCTCTTTCTTTCATTATCTGTTTCTTCATTTCTCCTTTTATCCCCCCCCTCTTTATGTTTCCTTCGTTAACACCTTTATTTCCACACTCGCTGTTAATAGTTATGATAAGAGTTGTACCAAGTACCCGCATCCGCAAATACATCTGGTTTTGCAGTCACAAGCCAAATAACGTCCTCAACGGCATAATAAAAGATAATGAATATCCGTAAACGAGATTATATCAAAATGTCATCCTCATTGTCATCCGTATCCGCACACCTTCCTCTCTCCCTCTTTCTTTCATTATCTGCTTCATTTCTCCTTTTATCCCTCCTCTCCTTATATTTCCTTCGTTTACTCCTTTATTTCCACACTCGTTGCTAATACTAATGATAATTGTACCCGCATCCGCATCCGCAAATCCGCAAATACATCTGGTTTTGCAGTCACAATCCAAGTAACATCCTCAACGGCATAATAAAAAATGATGAATATCCGTAAACGAGATTATATCAAAATGTCATCCTCATTGTCATCCGTATCCGCACACCTTCCTCTCTCCCTCTTTCTTTCATTATCTGCTTCATTTCTCCTTTTATCCCTCCTCTCCTTATATTTCCTTCGTTTACTCCTTTATTTCCACACTCGTTGCTAATACTAATGATAATTGTACCCGCATCCGCATCCGCAAATCCGCAAATACATCTGGTTTTGCAGTCACAATCCAAGTAACATCCTCAACGGCATAATAAAAAATGATGAATATCCGTAAACGAGATTATATCAAAATGTCATCCTCATTGTCATCCGTATCCGCACACCTTCCTCTCTCCCTCTTTCTTTCATTATCTGCTTCATTTCTCCTTTTATCCCTCCTCTCCTTATATTTCCTTCGTTTACTCCTTTATTTCCACACTCGTTGCTAATACTAATGATAATTGTACCCGCATCCGCATCCGCAAATCCGCAAATACATCTGGTTTTGCAGTCACAATCCAAGTAACATCCTCAACGGCATAATAAAAAATGATGAATATCCGTAAACGAGATTATATCAAAATGTCATCCTCATTGTCATCCGTATCCGCACACCTTCCTCTCTCCCTCTTTCTTTCATTATCTGCTTCATTTCTCCTTTTATCCCTCCTCTCCTTATATTTCCTTCGTTTACTCCTTTATTTCCACACTCGTTGCTAATACTAATGATAATTGTACCCGCATCCGCATCCGCAAATCCGCAAATACATCTGGTTTTGCAGTCACAATCCAAGTAACATCCTCAACGGCATAATAAAAAATGATGAATATCCGTAAACGAGATTATATCAAAATGTCATCCTCATTGTCATCCGTATCCGCACACCTTCCTCTCTCCCTCTTTCTTTCATTATCTGCTTCATTTCTCCTTTTATCCCTCCTCTCCTTATATTTCCTTCGTTTACTCCTTTATTTCCACACTCGTTGCTAATACTAATGATAATTGTACCCGCATCCGCATCCGCAAATCCGCAAATACATCTGGTTTTGCAGTCACAATCCAAGTAACATCCTCAACGGCATAATAAAAAATAATGAATATCCTTAAACGAGATTATATCAAAATGTCATCATTGTCATCCGTATCCGCACACCTTCCTCTCTCCCTCTTTCTTTCATTATCTGCTTCTTCATTTGTCTTCTTCATTTAATTTATCTGCCTCTTCTTTAAGTCTGTTTCCTTTTATCCCCCTCTCCTTATATTTCCTTCGTTAACACCTTTATTTCCACACTCGCTGCTAATAGTAATGAATAGAGTTGCACCAAGTACCAGCATCCGCATCCGCAAAGCCGCAAATACATCTGGATTCGCAGTCACAACATAACTAACAACATCAAAAACGGCAAAAAATAAAAATGAATATCCTTGAATATTAAATCAAAATGTCACCCTTATCCTCACCCGTATCCGCACACTCGTATTTTTAAACACCTGCAGTAGACCTGTTATTCTGTTAACTGAACCACGCGTACACTGCAAAGTTACCTGCGTGTGTGCGTGCAAATTAGCATTCCGACAGACGAAGGTTGAGACATAGGTAAGTAGGCTGAGAGACGTAAAGGTGAATAAGCATAAAGATAAAGGTAATTTTGAAGAGAGAGAAAGGCAAGGCGATAGTGGTTAAGGAATTTAGATAGAGATAAAAAGTAATTGCAGACACATAAAGATGAAAGTAAATAAAAAGAACATAAAATATGTAAAACGACACATATAGATAAAAATAAATAAATACATAGAGGTGATGGTAAGTATGTAGCTAGAAATAAGTGTATTTAGAGAATTAAAGATTAGATAAAGATAAAAATAAAAAAGTATAATAATAAATAGACAGTGATGAAGATAAAAAGATAAAAGATAAGATAGATGTCAATAGATACAATCATAGGTTAGTGCACAGGTAAAGATACATGCGATTAGAGAAAGATAAAGGAAATCGAAATAGATAGTGGTAAGTAAATTGATCAACTGTAAAATGGTATGAATAAATATGAAAAAAACAATAGATGTAACGGTTTCTTTATCGAAATTACTCTCATTCATATCCATTCCTTTTTCAATCCGTCATTTTGAATTCTGTTCAGATTTATTGCAATAAAGGTGATTAGATAAATGATAGAATAAGCAACTAGTAAAAGATAAAAATATAAGCTAAATTGAAGTAAATTCATAGAGAGAAAGGTAAGCAGATATATATTGATTTTAGATCCTATAGACATAGAAAAGTCGGTAGAATGGGAGATGGAAAGATATGCAGACACATATCAAGGTAAGCTTACGAAGATGAAGGTAAACAGATAGATATAATGTTATAATTGATAGAGATAAAGTTAAGTACATACACAAAGATAGAGAATTTGGGTGAAAGAGATAAAGAAGGTTAGGTAATGAGAGAGAAAAAGATTTGCAATACTTGTGGAAACTGCAATACATATCAGATTGACACTATACTAATGTAACGATTTATCAGTCTGCCTACGATAAGTATTTGCGATTTAATATACCGATGGCAATATTTCTAAATAATACTGTCGCCAATAACAGCACAAAATATTGCACTGTAGTCAGATGTAACTTATTAGTGCATGAAACTTGATGTTGATGCCAATGACACCCGGTCAGTACAGAATCAAATTCGCTTTTATTGCTACGTAATTTTGCAC
>NC_091563.1:30614515-30632015 GCF_042767895.1 Penaeus vannamei
AGAGAGAGAGAGAGAGAGAGAGAGAGAGAGAGAGAGACATGGGGAGGAAGAGAGAGAGAGAAACGAAGGGAGGGAGGGAGGGAGAGGGAGACGGAGGAGGGAGAGAGAGAGAGAGAGAGAGAGAGAGAGAGAGAGAGAGAGAGAGAGAGAGAGAGAGAGAGAGAGAGAGAGAGAGAGAGAGAGAGAGAGAGAGAGAGAGAGAGACAGAGAGAGACAGAGAGAGACAGAGAAACAGGTCCAACACAAACAGAGAGAGAGACAGACAGAGACAGGTAGGCAGACAGACAGATAGAAAAAGATAGAACTGAAGGAGAGAGAAAAAAATAACATCGAAAAGAACATTTATACGAGCGCTCCCTTAAAACACCCAAAGAACCAGTGATAAATATGGAGAAGATACAAAAAATGCGCAAAATAGTATTTCGCGAAAATGACGATTAGCTGTGGGGCGCAGAGGCTTCATCGGTGATAATTGCATCTCGCTTTTCTCTCTTTTATCATGTATATCTTTTTATCGTGTTATCCCTGATAATTCTATTTGTTTGTTTGTTTCTTTATTTTGGTTTTCTCTTTTGGCCCTCGTTTCACTCTCTAGGTTTTATTTTTCTTTCTTTCTTTCTTTCTTTAAATTTCATTTTCTTCCATAGTCTTTTCTCCCTTTTTCACCATTCATTTTCATTTCTCCTTTCTCCTTTTATTCTGAATATCTCTTTCTTTATACACCTTTTTCATGTCTTCTCATATCAATACACTCATTATATTCTTGTATTCTTGTCTACTTCATCTTCAGGTTTTGTTTTTTATAGTTTATTTTTTTCTCATTCCTTGTATCATTTCAATTTTTTTCTACTTTATCTACACTCGCCATATTTCTATATCTTTTTACAGTCTTAAAAAAACAGCTTACATTTTTTTTATTCTACAAGCGAAATATCGTAAAGGATAAGAAGAATATCAGGACTATTATGTATGCTATTGATATTATGCTATTGACATTATTATCACTCTTATTGTATTTCTTAATTTTCTTTTCCTTCTTTTCTTTTGTTTCTTTTTTAAGGGAGGAGATGGAATTTTGTTCATTCATTTTCATTCTGTAGAGGTTGGACACACAAATAAATTTACATGGTAAATATTTACGTTTTCAAATTGCTGATATAATCTAATTAGTACCACTGAGTTTAATCTGAGAAAATATTTGATGTCTGGTAATTATGATAATGATTGTAGCTCATTGGGATTTACAGACTGATCTTGCATGCATTAATATGTTGAACAGTTGAATAAATTATGTGTTTTGTTCGTGAAGGCATTGCTCTACTCAAGAAAAACATGAATACTGGGTGAAATTTTATTTTCTCAATTTAACATTGATTATTTTATTAATCCATAAGAGCATTGTTTAATACAAAAATATTGCAGTATTCAAAATAACAATCATAAAACAGAACAGTATTAGAACTTTGTTCAGCATTTTAGCATCTATCAATGCATGACTTTCACTTATAGTGAACTGTGGGTCGGGAACCGCAGATTTTCTCTCCTTTGCAAGGCTCGTCACGGCTGTCCGTCAGAAATCATGTTCCACGCTACAAGAAAGGCAATTAATTTTCATCAAATAAAAATTGTCGTAATACTGGAAATGAACCTCAAGTCTACAAAACAGCTGATATGCAAATTTCATAATTCATTCATGTATCTTCCTTTATCATTCGGAACAAAGCATAACTTAAGCCTCACCTGAAAGTGTCCTCGAGAGTGACCTCAAGGGAGGGGGCATTCTCGGGAGAGGTCACCCTGAACTTGAGCCCGTAACCTTCTCCGGGTGTGTCCACCGCAAGGTCCAAAAAGACCGCTTGACCCTGAGAGTAAGGGACGGTGGTGGAGCCCTGCAGCCGCGCACCTGGAGGCCCTCCTTCCAGACTCGCCGTCAGCATCCAGGGGGAGCCTTTGCTGCCCAGGCTGGTGACTCTGGTGCCCTGTGGGAGAGAGGGCATGGCTGGGATACTTGGCTTTAGGTTCGTCTTCTTGCAACAAATGAATGGCAGGTATAAACTGAGACTGAAACTACACAATGACAAAATCGCTGTTTAAACGTCTGGTAATTAAATGAACAACGAGATTAATTCATACACCGGTAGACAAATCCTAGTCCATGAATGCAAGACCCTCCGCCCGAAACAGAATCCGGAAACTCACATCTTCTGCGAACACGGCAACGACCACCGCAAAGGCTTCGTCGGCCATCACTACTTCAGGAGGCTCCAGCACGACCTCCGCGTACGCCGGCCGAAGGAACACCTCTCCTTCGAGAAGCTGGTCTAGCTCCTCCTTCTCCAGTTGCTGCTGGCGAACGCTGTACAGAGGGGCGTCGTGTGCGAGCAGGGCGGCGAACTCCTCATTTGGAGATTGCATTTCCGGGACATCAGGGGGGGCGACGGGGTACTTGACCTTCGGGAAAACAATAAGTTCGAAAAAAATGTGAAAAGAATTTCAACAATTGTTGATACATAAAAATGATAAATATAAACAATGATTTAAGAACTCCAAAATAAAGTACTTTAAATAGAAGAATTGCGAACAATAATACGCAAACAACTATTTTGCAAGTAACTTCGAGAAATGGAACAAAGAGACCAGAGAAAGGAACCCCACATTTACAAACGACAAACAAATCATATTTCAAAAGTAGATTACTTAAACACAACCAAACTAGTTGAAACAGACAGTCACGTATACATACAAACGAACTGACACAAACCCACTTACTTTGAGACTGACGATGTTCGCGCCGCACCCAAGGCTTTGGAAACAGTCGACGACAACCCCGAGACGATTCAACAGGTCGTCATAAGTCAGGGCGTCTCCCCTTATGGCCTGCCCCGCCCCCCGGAGGGAGCTCAGCGGGGCGCCGCTCACCTCCACCTGGAGAGAGTTTCGGAATTTTAGGGTTGCTGTAACTGGTCGTCGGGGATGGTTGTTCGCTGACACGTGTGTGTGTGTGTGTGTGTGTGTGTGTGTGTGTGTGTGTGTGTGTGTGTGTGTGTGTGTGTGTGTGTGTGTGTGTGTGTGTGTGTGTGTGTGTGTGTGTGTGTGTGTGTGTGTGTGTGTGTGTGTGTGTGTGTGTGTGTGTGTGTGTGTGACCTTCCCGGAATTCTTCGTTGATGACGATGATAGGGACAATGACAATCATCAACATCACCATCATCATCGTTATGATGATGATGATGATGCTGATGATAACTGTCATTGTTGTCCTCAAAATCATTCTCTAACCATGAGGATTGTGACGATACTAAATGTTATAATGACAAGGAATACAATATACTACAAAAACAAAACAAGACCAAAGTGTAGTAATAAAAAAAGAAAAAAGAAACTCACCTCAACATTAACAACAGAAGAAGCGTTCCTCCTCCTCCTCTTCCGGCCACTCCCCTCGCCCCTCGAATCCTCCCGGACGATCTCCGTCACCCTCACGTTCTCAGGGGCAACGTTCAGCAGCAGCGCCACGTTCTGCACGACCTCCTCCGCCTCGTAGAAGTCGTCCTCGCTCACCAGGATCCCCAGCGACAGGACGACCACCGGCGAGGTCCTGATGTCGTAGGAGTGGTTGCCTCCGCGGACGACCAGGTGGAGGAACTTCGACTCCCGCGCAAGGTAGTTCGATCCTGCGGCCTGGGGGGTGGGGGGGGGGGGGGGTGATAACGACGGCGAGAAGGAAAAGAAAAAGGAAATATAGATACGAAGAGAAAGGGAAGGAAAGAGGAAAGAAACGAAAAGATAAATAAGAAAATATATCAAAAGAAAGGAATGGAAAAAAGTAAAAAAGTAGAGAGGAAAAGAAAGACAAAACAGAGGGAGGAAGTGTTTTAGTAAGAGGTGAATGGTGAAAAGGAAAAGAAAAATTATAGAAAAGAAAAAGGAAAGAAAAGAAACGAAGAAAAAAAAGAAAAGAAAGGAAAAACAGAAAAAAATTACAAAAAGAAAAGACTGACAAAGACAAAAAAAATTAAGAACAGAATGATCATAAACCAAACCCCCCCTCCCCACCCATCCACTCCGCCCGCCCACCCGCACCCACCCCAAGACCCTCCCCTCACACTCACATCCTGCAGCGTCGGATAGAAGGCCTCCGGGTCGTCGGGATTCTCGGGCAACAGCTGATAAGATCCCGGGTACGTCTCCGGGTCGACGTTGGTGGGAGGGACGAAGGAGCCGTCGACGTAGACGTCAAAACGCTGCGTCATCGGGTAGAAGAGACGCAGGAGGAGGACTTCGCTGGGGTCCGAGTGCAGGAGGTGGAGGCGGAGTTCCTGCAGGAGTGGGAGGAGTTAGGAGGGAGTAGGGGTTGGGTCGCCTTTGCTCTGATTGGTGGAAGGGTATTCTGGCGACATTATCCTGATCGGAGGTTAGATTCACACATACACACACACACACACACACACACACACACATACACACACACACACATATATATATATATATATATATATATATATATATATATGTGTGTGTGTGTGTGTGTGTGTGTGTGTGTGTGTGTGTGTGTGTGTGTGTGTGTGTGTGTGTGTATGTATGTATGTATGTATGTATGTATGTATGTATGTATGTATGTATGTATGTATGTATGTATGTATGTATGTATGTATGTATGTATGTAGGTAGGTAGGTAGGTAGGTATATCCCCAGAAGAAAATAAAAATCCATTACAAAAGAAGCAAGCAAGCAAAAAAGTAATCCCCAAACAGAAATTTAAAAAATCCAGTGCAAAATAAACTAAATCTTGCTCATCCTCCCCCCTTCCCCCTCCTTACCTGCGGCGGAAGTGACGTCATGGCCACCTCGTACACCTGGCCGGAGGCGACGACGGAGTAGAAGGTGGAGAGGCGGCGCTGGCAGGTGTAGCCCAGGCACCATCCGTGGTCCATCGGGCCGTTCACGAGGTCGACGTATCCGCTCGGGCCTGCGACGGGAGGAGAGAGACAGCGGGGGTATTTTAATCTGTTTCTCAAGATAGATGTAGATAAAGACACGTGGATAAATAGATATTGATAGTAATGATAATTTAGTTTTGATTCATTTTTTTATATTGGATTTTCTTTGCTGGGATATGCTATATGTTTCTTTGCTTCTATATTACCCCCCTGTGTGCAAGGAATGGCCTGGGTCGCTATCCACTGGCAGTGCGCGGAATTGAACGTGGGATAAGTAAACAGATAGATGTAACAGAGACACACAAACAGATAGATGTAACAGAGACACACAAACAGATCGATGTAACAGAGACACGTAAACAGATAGATGTAACAGAGACACACAAACAGATAGATGTAACAGAGACACACAAACAGATAGATGTAACAGAGACACACAAACAGATAGATGTAACAGAGACACACAAACAGATAGATGTAACAGAAACACGTAAACAGATAGATGTAACAGAGACACACAAACAGATAGATGTAACAGATACACGTAAACAGATAGATGTAACAGAGACACGTAAACAGATAGATGTAACAGAGACACACAAACAGATAGATGTAACAGAGACACGTAAACAGATAGATGTAACAGAGACACGTAAACAGATAGATGTAACAGAGACACACAAACAGATAGATGTAACAGAGACACACAAACAGATAGATGTAACAGAGACACACAAACAGATAGATGTAACAGAGACACACAAACATATAGATGTAACAGAGACACACAAACAGATAGATGTAACAGAGACACACAAACAGATAGATGTAACAGAGACACACAAACAGATAGATGTAACAGAGACACACAAACAGATAGATGTAACAGAGACACACAAACAGATAGATGTAACAGAGACACACAAACAGATAGATGTAACAGAGACACACAAACAGATAGATGTAACAGAGACACACAAACAGATAGATGTAACAGAGACACACAAACAGATAGATGTAACAGAGACACACAAACAGATAGATGTAACAGAGACACACAAACAGATAGATGTAACAGAGACACACAAACAGATAGATGTAACAGAGACACGTAAACAGATAGATGTAACAGAGACACGTAAACAGATAGATGTAACAGAGACACACAAACAGATAGATGTAACAGAGACACACAAACAGATAGATGTAACAGAGACACACAAACAGATAGATGTAACAGAGACACACAAATAGATAGATGTAACAGAGACACGTAAACAGATAGATGTAACAGAGACACACAAACAGATAGATGTAACAGAGACACACAAACAGATAGATGTAACAGAGACACACAAACAGATAGATGTAACAGAGACACACAAACAGATAGATGTAACAGAGACACACAAACAGATAGATGTAACAGAGACACACAAACAGATAGATGTAACAGAGACACACAAACAGATAGATGTAACAGAGACACACAAACAGATAGATGTAACAGAGACACGTAAACAGATAGATGTAACAGAGACACACAAACAGATAGATGTAACAGAGACACACAAACAGATAGATGTAACAGAGACACACAAACAGATAGATGTAACAGAGACACACAAACAGATAGATGTAACAGAGACACACAAACAGATAGATGTAACAGAGACACACAAACAGATAGATGTAACAGAGACACACAAACAGATAGATGTAACAGAGACACACGAACAGATAGATGTAACAGAGACACACAAACAGATAGATGTAACAGAGACACACAAACAGATAGATGTAACAGAGACACACAAACAGATAGATGTAACAGAGACACGTAAACAGATAGATGTAACAGAGACACGTAAACAGATAGATGTAACAGAGACACACAAACAGATAGATGTAACAGAGACACACAAACAGATAGATGTAACAGAGACACACAAACAGATAGATGTAACAGAGACACACAAATAGATAGATGTAACAGAGACACGTAAACAGATAGATGTAACAGAGACACACAAACAGATAGATGTAACAGAGACACACAAACAGATAGATGTAACAGAGACACACAAACAGATAGATGTAACAGAGACACACAAACAGATAGATGTAACAGAGACACGTAAACAGATAGATGTAACAGAGACACGTAAACAGATAGATGTAACAGAGACACACAAACAGATAGATGTAACAGAGACACACAAACAGATAGATGTAACAGAGACACACAAACAGATAGATGTAACAGAGACACGTAAACAGATAGATGTAACAGAGACACGTAAACAGATAGATGTAACAGAGACACACAAACAGATAGATGTAACAGAGACACACAAACAGATAGATGTAACAGAGACACACAAACAGATAGATGTAACAGAGACACACAAACAGATAGATGTAACAGAGACACGTAAACAGATAGATGTAACAGAGACACGTAAACAGATAGATGTAACAGAGACACACAAACTGATAGATGTAACAGAGACACACAAACAGATAGATGTAACAGAGACACACAAACAGATAGATGTAACAGAGACACACAAATAGATAGATGTAACAGAGACACGTAAACAGATAGATGTAACAGAGACACACAAACAGATAGATGTAACAGAGACACGTAAACAGATAGATGTAACAGAGACACACAAACAGATAGATGTAACAGAGACACGTAAACAGATAGATGTAACAGAGACACACAAACAGATAGATGTAACAGAGACACACAAACAGATAGATGTAACAGAGACACGTAAACAGATAGATGTAACAGAGACACACAAACAGATAGATGTAACAGAGACACGTAAACAGATAGATGTAACAGAGACACACAAACAGATAGATGTAACAGAGACACACAAACAGATAGATGTAACAGAGACACGTAAACAGATAGATGTAACAGAGAAACACAAACAGATAGATATAACAGAGACACACAAACAGATAGATATAACAGAGATACGTAAACAGACAGAGACACGTAAAACGGCTGACATAAACTGAGAGGGACACAGGAATAGACATATGAACAGAGCCTGGGAAACAAAAGGATATAAGCAGACCGAGAACCGAAAACGGGCAGATATAAACATAAATAAAAACAGCCTAAGACAGCCACAGACAGCCAGTGAAGTCAACAGACAGACACAAACAGAGATCCAAACAGCCAGAGAAGTCAACAGACGGCCACAAACAGCCAGAGAAGTCACAGACAGCCACAGACAGAGATCCAAAGAGCCAGAGAAGTCAACAGACATAAACAGACAGCCAGAGAAGTCAACAGACAGACACAAACAGAGATCCAAACAGCCAGAGAAGTCAACAGACGGCCACAAACAGCCAGAGAAGTCACAGACAGCCACAGACAGAGATCCAAAGAGCCAGAGAAGTCAACAGACATAAACAGACAGCCAGAGAAGTCAACAGACAGCCACAGACAGAGATCCAAAGAGCCAGAGAAGTCAACAGACATAAACAGACAGCCAGAGAAGTCAACAGACAGCCACAGACAGAGATCCAAAGAGCCAGAGAAGTCAACAGACATAAACAGACAGCCAGAGAAGTCAACAGACAGACACAAACAGAGATCCAAACAGCCAGAGAAGTCAACAGACGGCCACAAACAGCCAGAGAAGTCACAGACAGCCACAGACAGAGATCCAAAGAGCCAGAGAAGTCAACAGACATAAACAGACAGCCAGAGAAGTCAACAGACAGAGATCCAAAGAGCCAGAGAAGTCAACAGACATAAACAGACAGCCAGAGAAGTCAACAGACAGCCACAGACAGAGATCCAAAGAGCCAGAGAAGTCAACAGACATAAACAGACAGCCAGAGAAGTCAACAGACAGCCACAGACAGAGATCCAAAGAGCCAGAGAAGTCAACAGACATAAACAGACAGCCAGAGAAGTCAATAGACAGCCACAGACAAAGATCCAAAGAGCCAGAGAAGTCAACAGACATAAACAGACAGCCAGAGAAGTCAACAGACAGCCACAGACAGAGATCCAAAGAGCCAAAGAAGTCAACAGACAGCCACAGACAGAGATCCAAAGAGCCAGAAAAGTCAACAGACAGCCACAAACAGCCAGAAAAGTCAACAGACAGCCACAAGCAGCCAGAGAAGTCAACAGACAGCCACAAACAACCACAGAATTCAACAGACAGCCACAAACAGAGATCCAAAGAGCCAGAGAAGTCAACAGACATAAACAGACAGAGATCCAAAGAGCCAGAGAAGTCAACAGACAGCCACAGACAGAGATCCAAAGAGCCAGAGAAGTCAACAGACAGCCACAGACATAGACCCAAAGAGCCAGAGAAGTCAACAGACAGCCACAAACAACCACAGAAGTCAACAGACAGCCACAGACAGAGATCCAAAGAGCCAGAGAAGTCAACAGACAGCCACAGACAGCCAGAGAAGTCAACAGACAGCCACAGACAGAGATCCAAAGAGCCAGAGAAGTCAACAGACAGCCACAAACAGCCAGAGAAGTCAACAGACAGCCACAGACAGAGATCCAAAGAGCCAGAGAAGTCAACAGACAGCCACAAACAACCACAGAAGTCAACAGACAGCCACAGACAGAGATCCAAAGAGCCAGAGAAGTCAACAGACAGCCACAAACAACCACAGAAGTCAACAGACAGCCACAGACAGAGATCCAAAGAGCCAGAGAAGTCAACAGACAGCCACAAACAACCACAGAAGTCAACAGACAGCCGCAGACAGAGATCCAAAGAGCCAGAGAAGTCAACAGACAGCCACAAACAACCACAGAAGTCAACAGACAGCCACAGACAGAGATCCAAAGAGCCAGAGAAGTCAACAGACAGCCACAAACAGCCAGAGAAGTCAACAGACAGCCACAGACAGAGATCCAAAGAGCCAGAGAAGTCAACAGACAGTCGCAGACAGAGATCCAAAGAGCCAGAGAAGTCAACAGACAGCCACAGACAGAGATCCAAAGAGCCAAAGAAGTCAACAGACAGCCGCAGACAGAGATCCAAAGAGCCAGAGAAGTCAACAGACAGCCGCAGACAGAGATCCAAAGAGCCAGAGAAGTCAACAGACAGCCACAGACAGAGATCCAAAGAGCCAAAGAAGTCAACAGACAGCCGCAGACAGAGATCCAAAGAGCCACAGAAGTCAACAGACAGCCGCAGACAGAGATCCAAAGAGCCAGAGAAGTCAACAGACAGCCACAGACAGAGATCCAAAGAGCCAAAGAAGTCAACAGACAGCCGCAGACAGAGATCCAAAGAGCCAGAGAAGTCAACAGACAGCCGCAGACAGAGATCCAAAGAGCCAGAGAAGTCAACAGACAGCCACAGACAGAGATCCAAAGAGCCAAAGAAGTCAACAGACAGCCGCAGACAGAGATCCAAAGAGCCACAGAAGTCAACAGACAGCCGCAGACAGAGACCCAAAGAGCCAGAGCGCCGCAACCGACCCGGATTGGCGACGAGCGCGACGGGCGAGAGGCGTCGAACCAGCGAGTCGGCGTCGAGGCTCTCCAGAACCAGCATCCGGTGACGCAGGCCCGAGCAACGCCACGCCCTCCATGACGTCACGAAGCTGCATGAATCGTCTCTCACGATGCCTAATGGAATGGAAAAGAAAAAATATGTATATAAATGAAAGTTTTGTTCGGACGTATTTTATTATTATTATTTCTTTTCTTTATGTGTATATTTTGTTTCTTTTTTGTGTATGTGATTTTTCATGAACTATTTCTGTAGTGTATCTTTTTTCCCTGCATCTTTTTTGATCGTTCTAAATTAATTATTTCTTTATGTTAATTTTCTGGGAGTGACATTTCACTTTCATATTTTCGCAAACATAACCACCAACAATGAACAGGACCATCTTAGTACCCCCTTCCCTCCAAATACAAACTCTCTCTCTCTCTCTCTCCCTCTCTCTATCTCTCTCTCTCTCCCTCTCCCTCTCCCTTTCCCTCTCTCTCTCCCTCTCTCCCTCTCCCTCTCCCTTTCCCTCTCCCTCTCTTTCTCCCTTTACCTTTCCCTTTGCCTTTCCCTCTCCCTCCCCGTCCCCCTCCTTCTCTCCCTCTCCCTCTCCCTCTCCCTCTCCCTCTCCCTTTCCCTCTCCCTTTCCCTCTCCCTCCCCGTCCCCCTCCCTCTCTCCCTCTCCCTCTCCCTCTCCCTCTCCCTCTCCCTCTCCCTTTCCCTCTCCCTCCCCCTCACTCTCTCCCTCTCCCTCCCCCTCTCTCCCTCTCCCCCTCCCCCTCTCCCTCTCCCTCTCCCTCCTCCCTTTCCCTCTCCTCTCCCTCTCCCTCTCCCTTTCCCTCTCCCTCACCCTCCCCCTCCCCCTCCCCCTCCCCCTCCCCCTTTCCCTCTCCCTCTCCCTTTCCCTCTTCCCTACCCCTCCCCCTACCCCTTTCCCTCTCCGTCTCTCTATCCCTATCCCTCTCCCTTCTCCTTTCCCTTTCCCTCCCCTCCCCCGCCCTCCTCTCCCTCTCCCTCTCACTTTCCCTCTCCCTTTCCCTATCCCTACCCTATCCCTATCCCTATCCCTATCCCTCTCCCTCTCCCTATCCCTCTCTCTCAGCCTATCCCTATCCCTATCCCTCTCTCTCAGCCTATCTATCTATACATCTACCCATCTCTCAAACGCACGCGCAGGTTCTTGCTTTCGAAAGACGTGCACCCACTTCGCTTTTCAAAGATGGCGCACCTTTGTTGGGGAATTTCTCCTCCGCCGGGATCTCGGAGCCGTCGACGCGCTGCCGGAGACTGACGGGGATCCTGTAGTCGCCGACGCCTCTCGCGGGGTCGCCGTCCCACTCGAACTCCGCCTGCGAGGTGGCGGTGGCGTTGGCGGCGCCTGGGGTGGGGGTGGGGTGGGGGGGAGAATGGGGGAGGAAAAGTAGGAGGGAGGAGAGGCAGAGAGAGGGAGGGGGAGGCAGAGGGAGGAAGGGGGGGGGGAAGAAGGAGGGAGGGGGAGGAATGGGAAGGAAAAGAGGGAGGGAGGGGGAGGAAAGGAAGGAGGCAGGGGGAGGGAAAGAGGGAGAAATGGGGGAGTAAGGGATAGGAAAATAGGGAGGCAGGGGGATGAAAAGAGGGAGCGAGGGAGGAAGAGGAAGGAAAAGAGGGAGGGAGGGGGAGGCAAGGGAGGAAAAAAGGGAAGAAGAGGAAGGAAAAGAGGGAGGGAGGGGGATGGGTAGGGGAAAGGGGAAAGGGAGGTAAGAGGAGGGAGAGAACAAAGGAGGAGGGGGGTCGTAAGAAAAAGGTGGAGGAAAGGAAGAGTTGAGAAGAGAGAGAGAGAGAGTTAAAACAAATGAATAAGAGGTAAAAGAAGGCGGAAAGAAAAGAGAAAAAAATCATTGATGGACGGATAAGAGGAGAAAGGAAATAGAGGAAATAAATAAGGAATGAGGAGGGAAAGAGAAAATTACGAATTACGACATTTCTTCCTAATATACGACATGTACAGTCATTTACAATCACCATAAGTTGAACATATTCCATTTTTTTCCATTTATCATATTCATTTTTTTTTCTTTAATTCCTAAACATCAGAACAAATTTTGAATTAAAATCGAGCCTAAAAGTGCTCTCTAATTGCAGAATATCATATACAAATTTACATCCTCGATGAGAGTATCATGAAATCACACAGAATTCCTGAATATAATTAATGATAATAATTTTTATAGTAATCGATAGTAATAATAACAATAACAATAAGAACAAGAATGATAATAATAAGAACTGTAATAATGTAATAATATAACTGTAATGATGATAATAATGATATTGAAATAATGATAATGATAATAATAATAATAATAATAATAATAATAATAATGATAATAATAATAATAATAATAATAATAATAATAATGATAATAATAATAATAATAATAATAATAATAATAATAATAATAATAATAATAATAACAATAATAATAATAATAATAACAATAATAATAATAATGATAATAATAATAATAATAATAATAATAATAATAATAATAATAATAATAATAATAATAATAATAATAATAATAATAATAATAATAATAATAATAATGATAATAACAATTGTACCAACAGTGATAATGATAATAACAAAATAACAATAATAATAATAATGATAATAATAATAATAATGATGATAATAATAATAATAATAATAATGATAATGATAATGATGATGATAATAATAATAATGGTAATACTACTACTACTACTACTAATAATAATAATAATAATAATAATAATAATAATAATAATAATAATAATAATAATAATAATAATAATAATAATAATAATAATAATAATAATAATGATAATAATAATGATAATAATAATGATAATAGTAATGTTAATAATAATAATAATAATAATAATAATAATAATAATAATAAATAATAGAAATAAAAATAATAACAATAATAATGATGATAATAGCATCATTATTATTATCATTATTACCAAAACAATAATAAAAATAATGATAATAATAATAATAATAATAATAATAATAATAATAATAATAATAATAATAATAATGATAATAGTAATAATGATAATAATAATAACCATAATAACAATAATAATAATAATAATAATAATAATAATAATAATAATAATAATAATAATAATAATGATAATAATAATAATAATAATAATAATGATAATGATAATAATAATAATAATAACAATAACAATAACAATAACAAAAATAATAATAAGAATAATAACAATAATATATTAATCATCATTATCATTATTATCATTATTATCATTATTATTATTATAATAAAAAATAATGATAATAATAATAACAATAATAATGATAATAAAAACAAAAAATAATAATAATAAAAACAAAAAAATGACAACAATAATAACAACAAGTAACACCAACACAATAACAATAACATGATATCAGCAACCAACAAAAAAATAATAACCCTTACCAACCCACAGAGATAAACAACACAACAACCATAACCACACCCAGAATTGCTCACAGATCACAACACGCACAACACACACACTGAGGTCCCGAAGGTGCAGTCTTACCCAGCAGAGTGCCGTCCATATCCTGCACTATGACCTTCTTCAGGCCGTCGCAGTCCATGTCCACGCAGTCGGCAGGTTGTACGAGGTCAAGATTTGGTCTACGAGGAGAGAAAGGGGTGAGTGTGGTTGGGGGTTTATGTGGGCTGTGAGGAGGGAAAGGGTTGAGGGTGGTTGGGGGTTTTGTGGGCTGTGAGGAGGGAAAGGGGTGAGTGTGGTTGGGGGTTTATGTGGGCTGTGAGGAGGGCAAGGGGTAAGTGTGGTTGGGGTTTTGGAGCCTGTGAGGAGGGAAAGGGGTGAGTGTGGTTGGGGGTTTATGTGGGCTGTGAGGAGAGAAAGGGGTGAGTGTGGTTGGGGGTTTATGTGGGCTGTGAGGAGGGAGAGGGTTGAGGGTGGTTGGGGGTTTATGTGGGCTGTGAGGAGGGAAATGGTTGAGGGTGGTTGGGGGTTTTGTGGGCTGTGAGGAGAGAAAGGGTTGAGGGTGGTTGGGGGTTTATGTGGGCTGTGAGGAGGGAAAGGGTTGAGGGTGGTTGGGGTTTTGTGGGATGTGAGGAGGGCAAGGGGTAATGGTGGTGGGGGGGTTTGTGGGTTGTGAAGAGGGAAAGGGTTAAATGTGGTGGTTTTTTGTGGGCTGTGAGGAGGGAAAGGGTTGAGGGTGGTGGGGTTTTGTGGGCTGTGAGGAGGGAAAGGGTTAAATGTGGTAGTTTTTTGTGGGTTGTGAGGAGGGAAAGGGTTAAGGGTGGTGTGGGGTTTTGTGGGCTGTGTGGAGTGAAAGGGGTAAGTGTGATGGAGCTTTCGTTGTGGAGTGTTAATCTTGAAACGAGTAAATGAATTAATAAATTAATATAGAATAAAAGTTTATTTTAATGAAGTATCCGCTTGTAGGATATGAAAAAAAATGTCTGTTTCAAAGAAGGAAAAAAAGTGTCTGTTTTGAAAAAATGTATTTTGTCGAAAGCATTTCAATTATTCATTTATTTATTCAACTCATTTTAACTGTTTTGTTATTGCAGTGGAAGATGTAACACTTTCATGATATTTGCATTTATGAGTAAATGTACATTAGTAAATAGCATGAAACTATGAAAAGATATTAAATCATAATATTAAACTAGCGAGCAAATAATGCCAGCGTCCCCGTGTTTATGCATATACGCATGTGTGTGTGTGCCCGTGCGTTCGTGCATACATGAGTGTATGTGTTTGCGTGCGTGTTGTATCTGCCTTTACATCCGTATCTTTACCTGTGTTCGCATTTGTATTTGTATCTACATCCGTTCCTGTATCTCTATACGTATCTGCATCTTCATCTACACCTACACCTACATCTACCGTATATCTATATCTCAAAACTCCCGCGCTCCTGAAGTGTCCACAGCGACTCACTCGTGCAAATACAAGTAGTTCTCGGGCGGCGTGTCCACGAAGGAGAGGCCGCGCACGAACACGGGGTGGATGGCGTCGTTGGAGCCGCGGTTGGTGAGCAGCGCCACGTCCCTCCCGCAGCTCCTGGAGGCGTAGGCGACGAAGGTAACGTTGGTGATGTGTGTAGCGCCGTCGAGGGCAGGGTACTGGGCAGCGCCGTGGAATCCTTTGGGGCCCACTGGGGGGGAGGGGAGGTGGGTTAGGAAGGGTGAAGGAGGAGACGAAGAAGGAAGGAGAGGTGAGAAAGAGTGGGAGAGAAGGAGGAGATGAAAGGTGAAGAATGAGAAGAAGGAAAAGGAGATGAAAAAGAGTAGGAGGGAGGGAGGAGAGGAAGAGTGAAGGAGGAGAAAGAGAAGGAAAGAGAGATGAGAAGTAGTGGGAAGAAGGGTGAAGGATGAGATGGAGAAGGAAGGAGAGAGGAAGAGAAGATAAACAAGGAGAAAAGCCGAAAGAGAAGTGACGTGGATCTATCGCGTGCAAATATTTACAATTTATGATTTAAGTCATTATCAACATTCCAACCATTCCATCACCAAAGGCAATCACGAAGTCAACAAATAAATCTTTAATAAATGACGAAATGAATAAATCATCGAATGAATGAATAAATCAACAAAAAAGAATGAAAGAAAATACATAAGAAAGAAAGAAAGAAGGTACATAAGAAAGAAAGAAAGACGATACATAAGAAAGAAAGAAAGAAGATACATAATTACACAGGTGAATGCATAGATAAATGAATGAATATATAAACAAACAAACAAAAAAACAAGCAAATACACCGCCCGCAGCTCCCCTCAAGGCACTCACAGTTGGGCTTCGAGATGAACGAGGCGAAGAGGACGCCCGCGTGGCCGCCCACCGCCCCAGGGGACCAAAGGACGCCCGAAAAGAAGTCATAGACGGCAGAGCGGGCGGCTTGGACCTGACAGCTGTGGGAGGGAGACGCGCCCACGAAAATACTGTCGCGGGCGGTGGCTGTCTTCGGGTAACGGCGGTGCGAGAGGGCGGGCGGGCCGTACACCAGCTGGTTCACGCCCACTTGGTTGTCCACGGATATCACCTGGGCGGAAGGGAGGAGGTCGTGATTTGGTGTTGTTTTGTTTTATCTAATTATTTTTTTCTTTTTTCTTTTTTTTTTCTTTTCCTTTCGTCCCTATTCTCTTGTTTCTTGGTTCTATTTTATTTCGTTCTTTCTCTTTCTTTCATTTCGGGTTCCTGTTTTTTTATTCTATCTTTCTTTCCCAATCTTCATTATGGACTGGGCAATATGACTTTACAGTACGGTAGAAAAAAAAACTATCCTTAACTTAGCTAGAACTTAGGAATCACAACCTTACTTTCTCTTTATTTTTTTATTCTCAGCCACACACACACACGCGCACAAACAAGCAAACACACACACACACCAATAAACAAACATACATACACAAACACTCCACCCCCACCCTCACCTATCCCCACCCTCCCCTCCTCATCCCCACCCCTACCCCTTCCTTCACCCTAACCCCCTCCTCACCCCCTCCCCTACCCCCCCACCCGCACCCCAACACCCACCTCCTGCAGGACGATGCTGGCGTAATGCTGCATGTAGAAGGCCGCGTCCTGCGCCCTCCACACCGAGAACCCTCTGACGCGCCGGCACTCCTCGGGCGGCCCCTCGCGTCCCGGTCTCCACAGCTGAAGGGGGGGAGGGAGGGAGGGAGGGAGGGATGAGTAGGGGGTATGGGGAGGGAGGGAGGGAGGGAAGGAAGGGTGAGTAGGGGGTATCGGGAGGGAGGGAGGGAGGGGTGAGTAGGAGGAATGGGGAGGGAGGAAGGAGGGTAGGGGGGAAAAGGGAGGGAAGAAAGGATGGGGGTAGGGGGAAGGAAAAGGGAGGGAGGGAGAAAGGATGAAGAGGTAGGGGGAAAAGGGAGGGAAGGAAGGATGGGGGGAGGGGGCAGGGATGAGTAGGGGGTATGGGGAAACAGGGAGGGAGGGAGAGAAGGAGGGGTAGGCGGAAAAGGGAAGGGAGGGATGAGTAGGGGGCATGGGGAGGGAAGT